>NW_012148719.1:185615-187502 GCF_000956105.1 Propithecus coquereli
CTGTAGTCCCAGCTACTCGGGAGGCTGAGGCAGGAGGATCGCTTGAGCCCAGGAGTTTGAGGTTGCTGTGAGCTAGGCTGACGCCACGGTACTCTAGCCCGGGCAACACAGTGAGACTCTGTCTCAAAAAAAAAAAGAAAAGAAAGAAAGTTAATAGCCTTCTCACACATGGGCACAGAGAGATGTAAGGGTCACAGGAAATCAAGAAGTGGGGAGGGGTAAAAATCCACCCGTCAGGTACAATGAATACTATGCGGGCGATGGGCACATGAAAAGCCCCAACTTAAGCATTATACGAGGTATCCGTGTAACAAAAACATTTGTGCTCCCGTAACATTTTGAAATTTTTAAAAAAGTTAACAGCCTTTTAGGAAAAGTGTAAGTAATGGGTATGTTTGTACCACACACATTCATTCAACAACTGTTTACTGCGTGGTCACTCTGTGCCAGTGCCGCCCTGCTGGAGGTCTTGCAGCGAAGAAGACCGGCCTGGTCCCCAATCTTGCGCTTACTGTGCAGTGAGCATGGCAAACACTGCCAAAGCCACCAGACAAGAAACGCACAATAACTTATCCAAGGAAGGGCAAAGTGTGCTATAGGAGTGAAAAATAGGGGACACTGGCGCTTGCCCCCTTGGGCCAAGGACAGCTCTGAGCAGAGGAAAAGACCACTGAGGTCAGTAGGTGTTCACTCACTAGGCCCAGAGCGGGAAGACTGAAGTCAGGGGCAGGACACAGCCCCAGGCTCTAGGAAGAGAAGCCCAGCAAATTCCAGGGGCTGAGAGAAGGACAGAGGGCTGGCACAGAGAGCTGGAGGGCGTGGCCCAGGTGAGTGGGGACCACTCCACGCCAGCCTCAGGGACACGCTAAAGGATTGAGCCTTATTCTTAAAAGCGGCAACAAGCCATAGAAGGGTGTAAACAAGGACACTATTGATCTGATCTGCATTTTGAAAAGATGCTCTTGGTGCATAAGCTGGCGTTAAATGTGGATCTTTACAATCCTAGTGCTGGATTTGCCAGATCCAAACGGGATTCTTCAACCTTTTACATTAGATGCGTGCTTGTGTTGAACTGCTAGGATGCCACTGATCTTGAGCCACAACTGCACAGAGCTATTAGGGATGATCGGTCTGATATTAGAAGCAGGGGTGAGGATTTACAACCCCGGGGATTGCTACCTCTGAACTCCTCCAACGTTCCTCCTGGCTCTCTAAGTATCTACCTGTGCATTAGCTGCCACGGGAAACGTTTCATGGCACGCTGGCTTTGCCGAGCCACCTAGCACAGCTGGCATGGTCATTGGTGTAGCACACTCTCCCTCTCCCTCACTGCCTCCACTTAGGCAAAGCTTGATGGAGGTTGAAACTGGGGGCCCTCCACACACAAAATTCAGCCTCCCAGACCGTCTGGCCCCTCTGCACCCCTGATCGATCCGCCAGCGTGGAAAACTGCAAGCTGGCTGAATCTCCGCAACACAGGGAGTGTGGATGCTTCATGTACTTCGGCTGCTTCCCTTCTTCCTCGGGAATGGTGAAATGCTGCAAGTTCCTTATTTAAGGTTTCTCTATGTACAGAAGAATGGGCAACAATTGCAAAAGCATTCGTCAAAATAATAAGACTCTTATTTCCCCTGAGCGAATGGCTCCAAAAACTGACTCTGCTTCAAACGTGACAAGCAGCGCCAGGACTCGACGTTATGTGGTGATGACGACTACCAAAGGCCACTGCTGCCCCCTGCTGGGACTAGGCAGCCATGGTCTCATAATCCACGGCTTGCTTCCTCATCCTGCCTCTCCAGACAGTATGGAATTCCCAGTAAATACTAACTTCCTAATTTTATAAAGCATGGATTCAAATTAAAGTTACTTGTCTCCAAAAAGCTAACT
>NW_012148719.1:198952-201980 GCF_000956105.1 Propithecus coquereli
TGTCTATAAAACAATGTACATATCTGAATTTAAAAATATCTTATTGCTAAAAATTCTAACAATCATCTCAACATTCAGTGAGTCGTAATCTTTTCACTGTTGCAGGGTCTTGCCTCAATGCTGATGGCTGCTGAATGATCAGGTTGGTGGCTACTGAAGGTTGGGGTGACTGTGGCAATTTCTTAAACTAAGACGATGAAATTTGCTGCATAGATTGACTCTTCCTTTCACAAAAGATTTCTCCGTAGTATGCAGCGCTGTTTCACAGCATTTTACCCACAGTAGAACTTCTTTCAAAATTGGAATCGATCCTCTCCAACCCTGTCACTGCTTCACCAACCAAGTTCATGTAATAGTCTAAATCTTTTGTTGTCTTGAAACAATGTTCACAGCATCTTCACCAGGAATAGATCTCAAGAAACCACTTTCTCTGCTCATCCATAAGAAGCAACTCCTCACACATTCAAGTTTTATCATGAGATTGCAGCATTTCAGTCACCTCTTCGGGTGCCACTTCTAATTCTCTTGCTATTTCCACCATATCCGCAGCGACTTCCTCTACTGAAGTCTTGAATCCCTCAAAGCCATCCATCAACTTCTTCCAAACTCCTCCTAATGTTGGTATTTTGACCTCCTCCCATGAATCACGAGTATTCTTAATGGCATCTAGAATAATGAATCCTTTCCAGAAGGTTTTCAATTTACTTTTCCCAGATCCATCAGAGGAATCACTATCTATGGCAGCTATAGCCTTATGAAATGTATGTCTTAAATAATAAGACTTGAAAGGTGAAATCACTCCCTTATCATAGGCTGCAGAATGAATGTTATGTTAGCAGGCATGAAAACAGCATTGATCTCCTTGTACATCTCTATCAGAGCTCTTGGGTGACTATGTGCATTATCTATGAACAGGAATATTTTGAAAGAAATCTTTTTTTCTCAGCAGTAGGTCCCAACAGTGGGCTTAAACTATTCAGTAAACCATGCTATTAACACATGTGCTCTCATCCAGGCTTTGTTGTTTCGTTTATAGAGAAAAGGCAGAGTAGATTTAGCATAATTCTTAAGGGCTGTAGGATTTTCAGGATGGTAAGTGAGCATTGGCTTCAACTTAAAGACATCAGCTCCACTAGCCCCTAACAACAAAGCAAGAAGCCAGACATTGACTTCTCCCCTCTAGCTATGAAAGTCCTACATGGCATCTTCTTCCCACAGAAGGCTGTTTCATTACACCAAAGATTTGCTATTTAGTGTAGCCACCTTCATCAATTATCTCAGCTAGATCTCCTGGATAACTTGCTGCAGCTTCTCCATCAGCACTTGCATGTCACCTTGCACTTTTATGTTATAGAGATGCCATCTGTCCTTAAACCTCATGAACCAACCTCTGCTAGCTTCCAACTTTCCTTCTGCACCTTCCTCACTTCTCTCAGGCAACATAGAACTGAAGAGTGTTAGGGCCTCAGTCTGGATTAGGCTTTGGGTTAAGGGCATGTTGCGAGTGGTCTGGTATAATATCCAGACCACCAAAACTTTCTCTATAGGCTGTTTTGCTTTCTTATCATTCACGTGTTCGCTGGAGTAGCACTTTTAATTTCCTTCAAGAACTTTTCCTATGCATTCACACCTTGGCTGTTTGGTGCAAGCTTTCAGACTATCTCAGCTTTTGACATGCCTTCCTCACTAAGCTTAATCATTTCCAGCTTTTGATTTAAAGTGAGAGATGTGTGATTCTTTCACTTGAACACTTCAAGGCCACTGTAGGGTTATTAATTGGCCTAGTTTCAGAATTGTTGTGTCTCAGGGAATAGGGAGGCCCAAGGAAAGGCAGAGAAAGAGGGGAAGAACAGTTCAGGGGAGCAGTCTGAACACACACATTTATCAGTTCATTGCCTTATATGGGCATGGTTTGTGGTGCCCCAAAACAATGCCAATAGTAACATCGAAGATCACTGATCACTGATCACCATAACAGATATAATAATAATGAAAAAGTTTAAAATATCGCAAGAATTACCAAAATGTCACACAGAGACACGAAGTGAGCACACACTGTTGGAAAAATGGTGCCAACAGAAGAAGCACTATCTGCGAAGTGCTATAAGCGAAGTGCAATAAAACGAGGTACGCCCATGTGTGCTATAGTAGCAGGCTGGCGTTTGTTTATTTAAGAAAAGCCAAGGCACATTTGTCATGTCTTGTATAAAATTATCCTGTGGGCATTCCAGTTGTACAGCACAGTGTTTACGAGGATTTGAGTCACACAGTTCTGCAGTCTCAGAACTTAACCTAGTTGTTTAACATGAGGTAAGTTGCTACTAAAGCATGGTTTTCTCACCAGTAAGATTTAGAAATAATTATGGTGGGTTTTTTTTTACCACAACTCAAAACTTTAAAAAAAAGACGTAGCAATAATACTATCCTCATAGGGTTATTAGAACAGTTAAATAACATATGTAAACTTCTCTATGCAAGTTCACAGAAAAAATAAAGTGTACAAAGCACTTAGCACAGGCCTGAGGGACTAAGTGGTAACTGTTCATTGCTATCACTTTTCTCAATGCCATCATTTTAAGGGAGGGGCTCAATTTTTAACAGCTTTATTGAGATATAATTCATATGCACATAATTTGCCCATTTAACATGTACAATTCAACGAGTTTTGTTATGTTCACAGATTCCCCTCAAGAAGAAACCCCTTATCCTTCAGCTGTCATCCCCGCATCCCCCCTCCATCCCTCAATCACTAGTCTTCTTTTTGTCTCTATAGAGCCCCCTATTCTGGACCTACAGCAGTGAAATCATATAGTATGTGGTATTCTGTGATTGAGTTCTTTCACTTAGCACAGTGTCTTTCAGATTCATCCAGGCTGTACCTAGTATCAGTACTTTAATCCTTTTTGTGGCTGAATAATAGTCCATTGCGTGGATATACCACATTTTGTTACCCATTCGTTCACTGGGTTTGTTAAATAAACATGAGACAGATGATTCGAATTCCATTTCACCAGTGTAGACATGTACC
>NW_012148719.1:202030-207019 GCF_000956105.1 Propithecus coquereli
AAAAAAGAAGATAGACGAATGGCCAAAAAAATATGAAAAAATGCTCAACATCACTAATTATCAGGAAAATGTAAATTAAAACCACAATGAGATACCCTTAGCCCTATCAGAATGGCCATTATCAAACAGTCAAAAAACAATACATGCTGGTGTGGATACAGAGAGAAAGGAATGCTTATACACTGTTCGTGGAACTGCAAATTAGTACAACCTCTACGGAAAACAGTATGGAAATTCTTCAAAGAAATAAATGTAGATGTACCATTCGACCCAGTAATCCCACCACTGGGGTATCTACCCAAAGGAAAAGAAGTCATTTTATCAAAAAAATACCTACACTCGAATGTTTATCGCAGCACAATTCACAATTGAAAAGATATGGAATCAACCTAAGTGCACATCATCTCATGAGTAGATTAAGAAGATGTGGTGTGTGTATACCATGGAGTACTACTTAGCCATAAAAGGGAATGAAATAATGTCTTTTGCAGCAACTTGGATGGAATTGGAGACCATTATCCTAAGTGAAGTATCTCAGCAAAGGAAAAACAAATACCACATGGACTGTTGAATGATTGGGAGATACACAATGGGCATACACAGGAACAAAGAGATGTTAAGGTCATTGGAAATCAAGAAGGAAGGAGAGTGGGAAGGGCTGAAAGTAAAAACTTACATATCAGGTACAATGATAGGTGATGGGCACACTAAAAGCTCTGACTCAAGTGTTATACAAGTAGCCATGTAACAAAAACATTTGTTGTTGATACTTTGAAACAAGAAAAAAAATTTTTAATGTATCTTGAAAGTTACCTGGCTTTGTGGACAAGGTAATAGCCAAGCCATTTAAACTCAGTTTTCTTGTTTTTGTTAAAGATTTCACCCTGAGTATCACAAAGATTTCACCCCAAGTATCAGAATAGATATTCAGGTTTGCTTTCAACAACTACATAGTTAATTCTGGATTAGGCAACCCCTGGGTAGGTCTAACAAAAAATTGCCAAAAATCTGCTCCGTCTCTCAATCAGTGAGCTAGCACAGCAGCAGGTGAAATGAACATGCTCTGAGACACCCACTTGCCAGTCAGCGGCCTTGTGTCTTTATTTATAGGTTCCCAGTTGGGGTCAAAGTGAGATGAAGTAGCTAAAAGTCTGATCTTTGGCTTAGTGGGAGTTAATCACTGGCTCTTCCTTATTTCAACTCTATATTACCCCACAGGAATTATTACTTATACACTTACAGACAAACGTAGACGCAAACATCTATGGTGCGAAAACATAAAATAGTGAAACCCCATTATTTAACGTTTTTTCTCATTATGCCACCTCTGTCAGCACAAGTATTCTAACAGACAATTTAAGTTTTTTTTTATTATTTATAGTATTATTTTTTTTCTAGAGGCAGGGTCTCGCTTTGTCACCTAGGCTAAAGTGCAGTGATGTGATCATAGTACAATACAACCTCAAATTCCTGGGTTCAAGTGATCCTCTTGCCTCAGCCTCCCAAGTACCTAGGACTACAGGCGCACGCCACAGGCCTGGCTAAATTTTATTTTTTGTAGAGGGAGGGTCTTGCTGTGTGGCCCAGGCTGATCTCGAACTCCTGGCCTCAAGCAATCCTCCCACGTCAGCCTCCCAAAGTGCTGGGATTACAGGTGTGAGCCACCACACCCAGCCGGGTACTAATATTATTCCCTTCCTGCCAAAGAGACAATTTGATAATTACTAAGTAATGGTTCTTTTTTACCAGGCAAAGTACTTTCTCCTTTAAAAAAAAAATTTAATTTAACAAAAAATGAATTGCAAACACATACTTATGGTTTAATCATTTGTCCAAAGAAACACAAAATGAAATGACCACTTTTTCAAGCTGTCAGATTTAGCAAGGCTTTGCATAGCCCGTAAGAAATATAAAGCAGAAATTTTTAACAATTCTGGCTCCAAACCTTAAGATATTTTAGCAAAACTCACAATACGTCCATCGCCGCTGCCAATATCTACCAGGGATCCTCTTCTACATCGCAACATCTTCACGACATTCTCAATCTGCTTTGTAGTTGCAGGTACAAAAGGCAAACAAACTTTTCGGAGGGCCGGTGTTACAAATGGCGTGGCTACTGCATACACAGCCACTAGAGTCCCACCAACAATCCCAGTAATTAAGAATCCCCAATTGCTTTTCTTCAAACTGTTGGCTTCGAAACTTGTGGGTAAAACATGACTTGGCTGACTTTCCTCTTTAAGCATTTCTGGGGGTGTGCCTAGAGTGAGAGCAAGCAGAAAATACACAGGTAGCACCAAATCTGAAATCCAAGATAGCAATTTTTTTCTATAATTCTTATGGACAAATAAACTCATGCTTTTTAAAGAGAGACAATTTAGCTAAATATACTCTAAACAACAAGTATAGGATCCCACGATGAGTTCTAAATTCCATTAACAAAATTACAGTGTTTTGGGGGAAATTATTCCATACTATCAGAAGACTGAAATTTTTTCTTTACAACATACTGATTTTGTGTGTCTAGGAGTCATCCTTAGAGAACGATGCTTTCAAACTTATCTAGTAATGCAGTAATTCAATATCCATTAGTACAAGTTTAAACCATGAACTCCTCATTTTTATGTTCTGAACAAACAAAGCCTCACAAACAAATAAGCATAAAAATATGTAATTATTTCCCTATTTCAAATAGGATAAAAGGATTCCACATCAAAATTGGTCTGGCATCTGTAATCCCATTGCACAAATACAATTTTAAAGTAATAGAGGAGATGAAAATCAGGTTTTGCCAAACATCTTAAACAAGTGTGATAATAAAGAGATTTTTAAAGCAGATCCAAAAGGAACAAAAAATAATAGTTTCAATACTCTCACAAGTACAGAAAAAAGCAAACAGATTCCAATCACTGATTACAGAGAAATGAATGGTACCTTAAATATCCTCCTCTTGAGCTTTATCCTTTAAAACATTTTTAAGTTTCTGAAATTGATTTGAAATTGATTTTGAAATTGATTAACAAGCACACAAGGGAGGTAAGAGCAGGACTCCTCTAGAGCTGGGAGAGATTAGGATCCCAGTTCCGCCACTTTAACTGTGTGACCCAGAATCCCTCCTCCTTGCTCACCCTCAGTTTCCTCATCTACAAAGTGAGGCTCACCGCGTTGTTGTGAGGGTGAAACGAGGGGATGCAGGTAAAGCACGTAGCACAGGGTTGCACAGAGTTAAAGATTTCCCATAACTGCTGTACAGAATTTCCACAAACTTAGTGGCTTAAAACAAAACATCTATTATCATATCAGAGCAGAGGTCAGTCTGAAATGGGCTGGCAGGGCTACGGTCCTTCTGGAGGCTCTAGGACAGGATTGGTGTCCCTGTCTCTTCCAGCTTCCTTGGTTCTTGACCACACATCACTCCACCTCTGCTCTGGCAGGACACTGCCTCACCTCACACTCCTGCCTCCTTCTTTCTTTACAGGGACATTGGACCCACCTAGATAATCCAAAATAATACTCCATCTCAAGACCCTTAACCACATCTGCACTGGTTACAGGGATTAGAGTGTGGACATCTTTGAGAGGGGCCATCATTCTGCCTGCCACCCCCGTGAACACCAAAGGCTGGCACACCGCAGTAGGTCACACTCCAGGGCAGCTGGCCAACCACCATCACCCTCCTCTCAGCATGGCTTTGTTCTTGATTCCTGAGGCCCCTTTAAGGGAGTTTTAAAACTGGTTTCATAGGGGAAAACCAACTCGGGGGGAAAAAAGTCTGCTACTGGTGCTAGCGATAAAGGTAAAATAAAATTAGAAGACGATAGCATTTGACAGAAAGCAAAAGCTTTAAATAATTTCAGTTATAATTTTGGCATTGTATGGAGGAACTTATATTGGACATATTGCAGGTTCGGCTCCAAACCACTGCAATAAACTGACTATCACAATAAAGCGAGTCACACACATTTTTTGGTTTCCTAGTGCATATAAAAGTTATGTTTACACTATACTTTGGTCTATTAAGTATGCAATAGCATTGTCTATAAAACAATGTACATATCTGAATTTAAAAATATCTTATTGCTAAAAATTCTAACAATCATCTCAACATTCAGTGAGTCGTAATCTTTTCACTGTTGCTGGGTCTTGCCTCAATGCTGATGGCTGCTGAATGATCAGGTTGGTGGCTACTGAAGGTTGGGGTGACTGTGGCAATTTCTTAAACTAAGACGATGAAATTTGCTGCATAGATTGACTCTTCCTTTCACAAAAGATTTCTCCGTAGTATGCAGCGCTGTTTCACAGCATTTTACCCACAGTAGAACTTCTTTCAAAATTGGAATCGATCCTCTCCAACCCTGTCACTGCTTCACCAACCAAGTTCATGTAATAGTCTAAATCTTTTGTTGTCTTGAAACAATGTTCACAGCATCTTCACCAGGAATAGATCTCAAGAAACCACTTTCTCTGCTCATCCATAAGAAGCAACTCCTCACACATTCAAGTTTTATCATGAGATTGCAGCATTTCAGTCACCTCTTCGGGTGCCACTTCTAATTCTCTTGCTATTTCCACCATATCCGCAGCGACTTCCTCTACTGAAGTCTTGAATCCCTCAAAGCCATCCATCAACTTCTTCCAAACTCCTCCTAATGTTGGTATTTTGACCTCCTCCCATGAATCACGAGTATTCTTAATGGCATCTAGAATAATGAATCCTTTCCAGAAGGTTTTCAATTTACTTTTCCCAGATCCATCAGAGGAATCACTATCTATGGCAGCTATAGCCTTATGAAATGTATGTCTTAAATAATAAGACTTGAAAGGTGAAATCACTCCCTTATCATAGGCTGCAGAATGAATGTTATGTTAGCAGGCATGAAAACAGCATTGATCTCCTTGTACATCTCTATCAGAGCTCTTGGGTGACTATGTGCATTATCTATGAACAGGAATATTTTGAAAGAAATCTTTTTTTCTCAGCAGTAGGTC
>NW_012148719.1:209054-224488 GCF_000956105.1 Propithecus coquereli
GCACAGTGTCTTTCAGATTCATCCAGGCTGTACCTAGTATCAGTACTTTAATCCTTTTTGTGGCTGAATAATAGTCCATTGCGTGGATATACCACATTTTGTTACCCATTCGTTCACTGGGTTTGTTAAATAAACATGAGACAGATGATTCGAATTCCATTTCACCAGTGTAGACATGTACCCTTTAATTCAACCACCAAGCCTGTGTGGTGGGGTCCAGTTGAGGCAGATACAGGTCAGGTTGTGAGAAAGTCTATAACATGAACAAAACCCTGTGGAAATAAGGGGGAGGTTGAAGGACGATTGATCCCAATGATGGAACTGATAAGGTACTGGCAGAAAGTCAGAATTTGAGATGAAAGCAAAAGAAGCAATCCTTGGAATCGAAGCATGGTAGGTGGGGAAAGTCTTTTTTAAGGAAGGAGTAAGAGATAAACAGAAAGGCAGGTCTTAGAATACTAGGCTCAGTGTGCATTTTATTCTACGTGCACTACAATATTCGTATTTTTAAGAAAGCAACACCAGCAGCATTCTGTCTCATTTTTATGCCTGCAAGTCTTATAACTTCACAAACATTTGTATTGGGAAAACAAGATCTATACCCATTGCCTGAGCTTTGGAAGAAGTTACTATGCAAATCCAATATATGACTACATTGTTAGCTCTGCCCCCCAAGAAAGTATCCATCTTTATCAGTCCCTGAACATTCAAAACTAAATCAAGACTATTTCTACCAATCCTTTTAATGGAACATGTTTAGATTCACAAGACTATTTAATACAAATAAATGGCAAGAGATTTCTGTCAGGCGTGCTCTTTAGAACAACCAGCTGTTCTATTAAATAAAAGCTTTGGTGGCCACTGGCCATTTTCATTAAGCACTCAGTAGTCCACCCTTAAAAGTAAAGGACAGGGTGAAATCAACTTCTATTCTGTCTCCAGGCTGTGCCTGGTTATTAACTTCTGATAATGGGTTAAAAACCTCAACAATTTTCAGGGATATATTTGGATCAGCTGGAGCTAGAGACAGTGCCTAAGATGTACAAAAAAGCACACAGGTTTCTTATCCAAGTTCAAACCAAAGAACAAAGGTCAGGAAGAGTAGTCCTGTGTGGAACTGTGACCAGCCACGTGTTTAAAGTGGGATTTATATCTGAAAGTCACAATACTTAAAAGCTGTTCATTGTGTACTCGCATGTGCATACTAGTTTGATAATTACAACATATATGTTATATCCCTTAACACATATTTTGTCCCTTAAGAAGCCTTTCTTGTACTAGTTTAATGTCATTTGTGTCCTTTTGATATACATTTACTATTGATATTAGGAAAAATCTCTCCCATCCCAGAGCTTTGACAGGAAATAAACTACCTAAAGGATGCCACTTGACATTTTTCTATTTTTCACAACTTGATGAGCCAAATGGATTGCAGAATTCACCATTTGAACAAGGAAACACTCAATCAGCAAAGCTTAAGTGAAATGAGACCTGACTCTAAAATTTTCTGTGTCCCTGGAGTCCCCATAAGCCTAGAGAGTAAGTGGGCCAAGCATTAGGAGAGGTTAATTGATCACCAACCATCAAACGACAAAGTCAGCTCTTGACTTTGAAGCGGGGGTTAAATGTTATAATGCATGCATTCACTTCAACACTTATTGAGTACCTAATAAAGGCTGGGAATAACACAACTGGGATAAGTCCCTGTTCTATGGCAGTAGGGGTGAAGGCAGGCTGGAAATCCACAACTAACACTAAGCCTATAAAATATTAGATCCTGAGTACAAATGGATCCCGTTCTTTGGATAATGGGCTTAAGTTTAATCCAGGAAAGTACAAGAGATGCTAGATCACTGTCGTTTCTTATAATTGAGTAATATTCCATCGTAAACATATACTGATCAACACTAGGTTGATCACATGGCAGAAATACTCTCTAGGGATTAGGGGGATGGGGGGGCAAATCTACAACTAAAGGACATGGGGAGCACTAAAGGGAGGGAAGGGCATGCCTTTAACCCGCATTTGGGTGAGGCAAAGACATAAAGTGTAACTATAATGTTTGTACCCTCACAAAACCCTGGAATAATAAATAAAAAAGAAAAAAAATTAGCTCGTGATCTCTGAAGACAGAACAGCATAAAGAATTAGAAGACAGGTTACTCTCTACTTATAGTTGCCAAGAAAGAGCTTTCTGAGGAGGCACAGCAAGGAGTGGGACTCGCAGCACTAAGCTGCAATTTTGTCTCTTACTAACTCTCTTAACTCTTGTATAACCGTGGGCAAGTTACTGGATCGTCTAAGCAAAATGTAAATTCATTTAACAAACTCTTAAACACAGCTTGCTAAGGGCCAGGCACTGTTCCCCCTGAATCCCTATGACACCCCTGAAAGGTAGATATTACCGTTATTACGGACATTTTTGCAGACAAGGAAACACCAAGGCACAAAGACAGCTAGTGAAAGTGGCAGAGCAGCGATTCCACCCGAGCAGTGTGACTCCAGTATCCCTATCCCTTAAGACCGCGCTAAAGACCGAGGCATTTGCCCTAAAGCGCTCAGAACAGCGCCTCTCAGGTGGCAAACGCATCCGGAGTCCACGATCCGGAGAAGGGGCACGGCAGGGCGGAGGGAGCGGCAGCCGGGCCACTCCGCACCCACCGCCAGGCTAGGGCCCAGAGAGGCCGCCAGCCGGGGCTCCGTCTCGCGCCCGCACCCGACACGGGCTCCACAGTGGCGACCTCGGCTCGCCGCGAGCCCCATGTCACGCCCACGTCCTTCCCCACGCCCGAAACAGCCCGCCATGCCGCCGGGCCTCACCTCCTACTCCCTCCATCGCGAGATTTCCTGCCTTTTTTTTTTTTTTTTTTTTTTTTTTTTTAAAGGAAGTGGATTCCACCATCTTCTCAGAGCTGGGGGTGGGAAGAAGGGAGAAAATAATGCTGTAAGTCTCGTTCGGATCAGCTGTTCAGAAACTCTCAATTGTAAAGTTTTAAGAAATGACTAAACTCAATCTGTTCTTCACTTGTGGATTCTAAAATTTCTCGTCATTTTTTCAAATTCCCCCCCCCAGCTTCTTGAATGGTAGAAGTTTCCAAAGGCCGCTGATTCCAGAAGGTACTGTCTGGCGTGAAATTAGTCTCAGATGAAACATAAGTCGCGCATCGCGTGTACTGCGCATACGCGAGCTGTTGCGCCCTCTCGCGAGAGGAAGGTGCGTCGTCGGTTCCGGAGTGGTCTCCGCCGGTTGCGGGGAAGTAATTCCTGCTGCTGCACGATGGCGTCCGTGGGGACTCTCGCCTTCGATGAATATGGGCGCCCTTTCCTCATCATCAAGGATCAGGACCGCAAGTCTCGTCTTATGGGACTTGAAGCTCTCAAGGTAACGGGACCGGGACACACTCGCGGTGGGATGAGGGAAAGCGGCGGAGTCAGTCAGTGGCTCTGCGCCTGCGCAAGCTCTGGAGCGGTTCTGCCATGTGCGCCCCAGAAAGGTCGAGAATATCCTCCTCCGAAGGAGCCCCTCTGGTCTCCAGTCACGCACCCCGCTCTCTGAGGTCTGGAGAGGCTGGCGTACGGGCCTTTGTCCGAACGCGGGGTCGGGTGGGCCGCAGGCGCCCTTCGGAGTTGGGTGGGGCAGCTTCGGGTCGGCCGGCCCGACGCTTCCAGCCCAGCAGTGGCCGCGTACCCTGCGGGCTTTTCACCCGAAGGTGCAGGGGAGGTACTCGGGGCCACCTGCCGGCTTACCTTCTGGACCCTCAGCTTGTGTACGCGCAGCAGCCCTTTCGTTTTCTTTGTCACTCGTAGACGTTGGTCATTTGCAAAAGCATTTCATTTCTGAGTGGCCGTCCCTGGATGCGGTGTTGTAAGAGTGAACAGATACCCTTAAGGAAGGAAAGACAGTCATAAGAATGGGAAATGGGCGCACACCGCCGCAATACTTACTAGGCGGCGTGTGGTCGGAATGACCAGTTACGGAGAGGGGTGCCACTAAGAGGGAAGGGCGCCCCGCACACATTTGGTAGAGGACGGCATTTGCTCGGGGTTGGGCTGAGGCTGGGAATGAGGGAGTTGGCATTGCAGGGAGAGGAAGCGGTGAGAGTAAATACTTGGGCAGGAAAACGCCGGGCTCGTTGTAGCGTGGAAGAGCGATCCGGTTTTAACGAAGCGCAGTCTACGTGAAGCGAGAATACTCCCCGCAGGTGGGAGCTCTTGACTGCTACGCCTGGGAATCAAGACCTTACGCCGTGGGGACGGGAGCCATTAAGAGGGTTTGAGCGGAGTTTTTAGTAGAGCTACACCTTAGGAAGCCCCGATTGAAGTGGACTAAAGGGAATGAGGAAAACCGAAGGAGTCAGAGAAAGCAGAGCAGGGATCCCGATAAGAACGGAAGGGGTGTTGGCAGAAAATGCAGAGGAAGGGACGCTTTGAGAGGGCCTGGTTTGTTATAAAGTGAATCCATAGAGTCTGCTGTATAGACATGCCACCGGGTCTGAGGTGACCGTGTTCACTTAGTGTTTTGGGGTTTTACTTATACAAACTTAGACGTAATACAGTTCTTCCACAGACTGACTTAGGACAAGTTGTAACTTGTGTGCGGCCTCTGAACCCCGTTTCCCAGTGGAAGTGGTAGACCCCTGTCCAGGTGGGGATTGACAGGTACTAAATGGAGGAACTTCGGAGTGGCCACACGGTGCTTAATCTATGGTGGGTACTCAGTATTGGTTTCCTTTCTAGGAAAAAAGTTTCAAGGTCCTTGTATCACATGTTCAACTCTAATTTTCACTTCATGGGGCCTGCAGAGAAAGTAACATCCAGTACACACACCAAATACAACAACGTAATTAAAGCTACAGATTATTTTGCATCAGCCATTTTCTTCTGCCTATGTGCCTGTAACCTTCACTCTTGAGATAGGTGTTATTTTACAGAACTGGAAACTTGGGCCCAGAGCATTTGAGAAATTGCCTGAGGTCACACACTTGCTGAAGAGCAGGGCCAGGATTCAAGCCCACCTCCGAGGCTAAGCCAATGCTCTATAGCAACATTCTCAGCCTTGGCATTACTGACGTTTGGGGCCACATCATTGTGGGGGCCTGTCCTGTTTAGGATGCTTAGCAGCATCCTTGGCCTCTGCCCGCCGCGTGCCAGTAGCACCACTCTTCTCAGTTGTGGCAACCAAGTATGTCACCAGACATTATCAGGTGTCTCATGGGGGACAAAATTGTCCCAGTTAAGAACCACTTCCCTGTGATTATTATCTTTTAAGAATTCCATTATACAGACCTGTCATCAAAGTGTATTTTGAGATTACCAGTATTCTCACAGACCTAATGAACTTTGCGTATTTTGTAAACTGCCAGATGGGGGAACCACAGATGTCTTCACCGAACAGGTGCATTAGCACTGGTTTGAAAGTTGGGTCAGATTTAGATGGGTGGAGGGCCTCTGTGCATCAGTACTTTGGTTACCTTTCGTGTTTTGATACCATTGGCCTGAATTTAAGGGGGCGGTGAGGCAGGGTGTTCTACTAGGAAGATTGTTTGCTGTAACTGACATCCCCCGAGTTCCAAAAACTTCTCTGCAAATTAACCTGTCCAAATGTTGCTGGGTTTATTTTCCTAGAATGTAGAAATCAAGAGCCAAGGGTATGGATGGTAACATGGGTATCTAGATCTCGCTCTGGGTGTGCATGCTTTGAGTATTGAGGCTTAGTGGTTTCGGGATACTTACTTGGTCACCGCCCTCATAGAACTTGCAGTTAACTTAAAGAGGTGAAACCAAAATCTATAAAAAATAGAAGGCAATAGTAAAAGAAATGTCAGAAGCCAGGACATATTTTGCCTTACAAATGGAGGCAGGGCCAGGCAGAGTGGCTCACACCTGTAAAGATCACTCGAGACCAGCCTTGGCAACATAGTGAGACCCTGTCTCTACAGGGTTTTTTTGTTTTGTTTTGTTTTTAATGCAGGCATCACTTGGCTTAGGAGGGAGTTATATTCTAAAAGTGTTTAACCCAAAACAAAACAGCCTTAAGTTCACAGGCCAGCCAACAAAATTCTGTTTAGTCCATAATATGACTGAACCATGGTGCCTTGATGTTTAGACTTTTCTGGCTGGAGATATGTAGAACCAGCAGGAGAAGGAGACGGAAGAAAACTTTCTTCCATTTTCCTGAGCAGCAGCGCAAATTATATTTCAGCATCTCTCCTATTTGCCAGATTCCCTACTTCCTTTCCTTTCTGTTGCTTACTTCCTCCTTAAAAAAAAAAAATTTTATCTGTCAGTCAGGTTAGTAGCTAGATGTGGAAAGAAAAAATACCAGGTAGCTTATTCATTCTAATATCTCTGATAGCTACTTACCTTCCTTTAGGGGCCAGTTGCTCATTTTGATCTGTAGATATCATTATTGGGGTTTCAGGTGAGTTGGAGGAAGCTTTTTAGGGCAAGAGAACAAACAGGTAAAACAGCAGTCTACCTGATTATGTGCCCGCACAGAATCACTACTACTAAATTCTTAGCTACTTTTCAGAACTTCCCTTCTTTGAAAAATGATCTTTCGTAAAAACTTTTGACAGGCAAGGGTGGTTGTTCCATGTATGGGAGGAATATATTTCTGCACCACAGTGTGACTGTTAAAGGTGCTGCGTGTTTACTGTTGGACCCTTCACATGAAGTTAATATGGTCCCCTCCATATCTGTGGAAGCAGAGCCCGTAGGTATAGAGGGCTGAATGCAAGAGACTTGAGCATCTGCCGATTTGGTATCCTCAGGGGTTCCTGGAACCAATTGCCCATGGATACCCAGGGAGAACTATTGCAAAGTGGTCTTACAAGGCCTGTCAGGTCAGACTGTCCATGTATTCAGCTGTGAAATGGGCTGGTAAAAGAACCCGCCTCATTGATGTTTTGAGGGCTAAATGAGATAACACAAATCACTAAGTTCTGTTTCTTTCTTGTAAAAATGGCCTGTTAAAGCTAGTAGTTGTAAATGTTATCATACTGGTAGGAGAGGGGAGGAGGGAATGGGTAAATTCAGACCTAATGGATGCAGTGCACGCTGTCTGGGGGATGGGCATGCTTGTAGCTTCAACTCTAGGAATGCAAAGGCAATTTATGTGACCAAAGCATTTATACCCCCATAACATTCTGAAATTTAAAAAAAAATTTTTTTTATCATACTTAGATTTAGACTTGTCTATAGCCTCTTAAATGTAGAAGCTTCTAGAGAATAGAAACTAAGTCAAAAGTGAATTTTTGTAATCATTATATGCTATTGAAATTATGTATATAACTGAATATTTGCTTTTTCTGTTTCATTAGTCTCATATAATGGCAGCAAAGGCTGTAGCAAATACAATGAGAACATCACTTGGACCAAATGGTAAGAGTCCAACATTCTGTATTTTTAACAAGTTTTAAAACATAAAATAGTCAATATAACCTCTCTATAGAAAGGTAGGGAATGGTAGGGGTTGCATCGTTATACCCTAACACAGCCAGAATTTTTTGGTGGGTTCCAGACTTCTTAAACATGGTTATAATCATAATAATGTGTATCATTTTAGGTCATACCTTTTTTCCCATGTAATGTCATTTCATTAGCATTTTCCAAATCATAGCTGCAATGTTTTGAGTGATGCTTCATTTAGTGATGCTTCATAGATTTATTTTTGCCATTTATATTAGCCAATTTAAAAATGTCTTCATGCAGGCATCCTTTTCTGTATTGAATTATTTATTTATAATTAGTTGCGTAGATTAAGTGCTAGATCAAGAGATCTAACCTTTTTTATAGTTCTTGGTATTGGTTGCCAATTTTTTTGCCCAAAAGCTTTCTGAACTTTGTTGTCTTTTTAGGACTTGATAAGATGATGGTGGACAAGGATGGTGATGTGACTGTAACTAACGATGGTGCCACCATTTTAAGCATGATGGATGTCGATCATCAGATTGCCAAGCTGATGGTTGAACTGTCCAAATCACAGGATGATGAAATTGGAGATGGAACCACAGGAGTGGTTGGTAAGAAAAGGCAAAATATCCTGTCTCATTTAAGAAGTGTTATTTAAAATCACAGAGCTAACATGCCTACAAGAATGTTGACTCAGAGTCAGCATGAAAAGCAGACAAATCAGAGTTGAAGAACATGCTACAAGACAAGTGGCCCAGACTTTTCAAAATTGACAGTGTCACAAAAGAACAGAAAAGGGACCGGGGATAATTAGGCAATGAGAAGTGACACAGTGTAATAATTACTTGTATGCTGACTTGGTTTTGTGTGGTTTTTAAACTATAAAGGACGTTTGGGACAAGTGGAAGGATTTGATTATGTATTACAAAATGGTATTGTATCAATGTTGAGTTTCCTGAGTATGATAATGACATTGCAGATATGTGAGAGAATGCCCTTGTTCTCAGCTATATGCTGTATGTATGTAGATATTTGGGAGTGACAGGTCATGATTTCTACAAATAATTCGCAAATAGCTGAACAGAAAAGGAGTATGCGTGTGTAGAGAAAACATGGCAAAATGTTCATAAGTAAACTAGTGTTCATTTTACTATTGCACTTTTTTTCCTGAAGGTTTGAAATGTTTAAGATTAAAAGCTAGGGAAGACTGAACAGATAAAAAAAATCTTTAGGGTTACCTTTTCTGCAGATGAATTTCAGTTCTTTTATTCAACAGACATTTTTTGGATATGATTGTATACCAAACATTGTTCTTGGTGTGCTTGGAGAGCCACAGATTTAAAACAAAATAATACTCATCTTTGTGGCAATAAAATGGGGAAAGGGAAGATGGGTGAGGGTAAATAATAAAACAGATTTTGAAATGATCTCTATCACGAAGGTGAATTTCACTCAGTAGAATTCCCTGGACCAGGAAAACCATAGTTTTTTTTCCACTTACAAAAATGTTCTTTTTACATTTTATTTTTAGCTACATTCTTCACATCACTGAGAGTCAAATGTTCATCTATAAAGGGAAGTATCTTAGACCTCTGCTAAAATGAAAACAAGAGGCTCCATCTTGAAAGATGGCCTCCATGTCTAAGATTACTTCCAGCTTAATTCTGGAACCTTCTCATTTCCAGAGTAGCATCCAATTTGTATTGATTATACTGAAAGTAAAGTTTTGACATTTGCCTAAACTGATTCTCTGCTGGCTTGTTTGCAGTCCTGGCTGGTGCCTTGTTAGAAGAAGCCGAGCAGTTGCTAGACCGAGGCATTCACCCGATCAGAATAGCCGACGGCTATGAGCAGGCCGCCCGCATTGCTATTGAGCACCTGGACAAGATCAGCGATAGTGTCCTTGTTGACATAAAGGACACTGAACCCCTGATTCAGACTGCAAAAACCACGCTGGGCTCCAAAGTGTACGTTTTGGTAGAAGACACAATTAAGTGTTCGTGGATGAGGCACGGTTTGTTTGCCTGTTCCTAAAGGCAACACAAAATGACCACTGCTGGTTTCATACTGATCTGATGAGTTTCTGTTATTTGGGTTTTGCTTTGTTTTTAATGTAAATGTAGACACATGCATCTTGTATTTTAGTTGGGAGCTGAATTTCTAAGTTCAGGTGTTAAATGCCCTTGACAATATTTGTAAGATAAAAAAGTAATTTAAATTAACAAGAACCGCCGGGGTAAAAAACCAATTAGAGGCTGGGCATGGTGTCTCACGCCTGTAATCCTAGCACTCTGGGAGGCTGAGGTGGGGGGATCACTTGAAGCCAGGGGTTTGAGAGCAGCCTGAGCAAGATCCCATCTCTGCAAAAATTGGCCAGGCATGGTGGCAGTCGCCTGTAGTCCCAGCTACTCGGGAGGCTGAAACAGGAGGATGGCTTGAGCCTGGGAATTGGAAGCTGCAGTGAGCTATGATGCAGTTCTTGCCCCCTAGAGACTAAGCAGCCTCGGCCCAGGGATGAACTCGTTTTGAACAATGATGGAGACTTACGATCTGTTGCTATAATGTAGCATAAAAATCCAGTGTAAGGTGCTTTATCACACTATTTTTTTAAATTGCTATCAGTGAGAGAGATGTTTTCATTTTTCATTTGTGTGCCTGTGGTGGTTATGGCAAAAAGGAAGGAGTGGTCTCAACTCAGAGTAGTCAGGGAAAATGCAGCAAAATTATCTGTCTGTGTTGCCTTTTCCCCTGGGTGGAAGATGTCCACAGCAGCCTGTGTTAGAGCAGAAGCCTGCAGTGATGCCGGCTGTCCTCTGGTTACAGGTCTTAGCTGAGACTACCTCCTAGATAAGGGTGGCTACCCGAGAGGTGGCCTCCGTCACAAGTATAGCACTGTTTTCTCATGAAAGGAAGACATTACCGTTACTTGAAATGCACAAGTTTTATTTTATTGTTGCTTTATAAATTGGCCCTGTTCTATTTGTAGGTTTTTATAAAACCTAAATAGGTATTGGTCTTTACTACAAAAAAATGTTCAAATCAATTGAAAATAGCCAGATATATTCAACATAAAGCAAAATGTAAGTCATCTACTTTAGGATCCTTACAACATTTTTAGTTTCATGGTTCTCTTTCCTAGACGACTTCAGATTTCAGACACTCTATTTCAAGTGCTAGGTTTCCCTTGTGGTTTTTGTTGACTCAAAAGTAAATTTATTGAGAAGTCTGTTCAGATATTTCAAAGCTTCCCAAAAAAGTAACAACCCCCATCTGTAACTGATGTGGTGGGAATTCTTGCAAAGGTAGCATGCCCCGTCCAGTCCTTTCATTTCCCATTAAATGCTTGACTTCGTTGAGATAAAGTCTACTTTTCCTGGGTGATTATCTTTCCCATTTTATTCTGAACTTGTAAAATAGTAATAGTATTCTTAAAAAGTAATGCGAGCTTTAAAAAAATCTTAGTTCTTGCCGTACTGCAGTGTTTCTTATATCCATTCATAATAGAAGAAAATAGTAAATTTCAGTTAGAGTTAGTGAAAATAAAGATATAATTTTCCCCCATCTAGGTTTATGGTCTTCTTTGGGTTCACAGGTTAAGGATCCCTGCTCTAAACTATTGAAAGACAGTGATGGCATTTCTTTCTGGAGGACTCTGAACATTGTATAATACATCTCACATGGTCTGCTTTGGTTGCGGTAATTGTGAAATGAATGTGAAACTTTGTTTTGGGGTGTTTTCATCAGGGTCAACAGCTGTCACCGACAAATGGCCGAGATTGCTGTGAATGCTGTCCTCACTGTGGCGGACATGAAGCGGAGAGATGTAGACTTTGAGCTCATCAAAGTAGAAGGCAAAGTGGGCGGGAGGCTGGAGGACACGAAGCTTATTAAGGGTGTGATTGTGGATAAGGATTTCAGTCACCCACAGATGCCAAAAGTAAGCCATTGCCTTTCACGGCTTCACACTGTTTTTATCTCTCAATTCCACCAATTAAAATGTCTTTGTTTTTCCACGTAGAAAGTGGAAGATGCTAAGATTGCAATTCTCACGTGTCCATTTGAACCACCTAAACCAAAAACGAAGCATAAGCTGGATGTGACCTCTGTAGAAGATTATAAAGCCCTTCAGAAATACGAAAAGGAGAAGTTTGAAGAGATGATTCAACAAGTAGGTCTTACCATAGCCCTTAGAAATTTAAATTCCCAAAGCAGTTAGGTGTAAGTAATAAATAAGTGTGACTGTATTATAATCTTGATATTTTATGTGGCTACAAATAACATATTAACAGTATAGTCCTTCAGTTTTAAATTATAAAAGGAATAAACATACACAGGAAAAAAATCAAATGGCACAGAAATGATCTCTGAATATAACTTGTAGACAAGAGTTATTCAGTAACTGGAATTAAACCAGAATATACTCATAGCAATCCCAGTTCTTCACTCAAATAAGTCAAGAGTATGATCTTATAAATACCTTCATGTAAGTGTGCGTGCTCTCTGATGTAGCAGTTCCTCTTTTGGGACCCTGTCCTTGGAAGTTTAAAGCACCGGTACTCAAGCTTCCATGAACATGGATATTGCGTAGAGCATTATTTATTTTAGCAGACAGACTAGAAGCTATTTTAATGTCTGGTCTGTTGTTAGGAAAGTAATTGAATTCATTTCTTCATGACACATACCTTTGTGCCTACCACATACCAGGTCCTAGCAGCACAGCAGAGTGAACAAAGCCAAACTTTTGCCCTTGAGGCACAGAACTAGGAAGAGGTGGGCAAGGCTCTGCCGTGGACACTGGTCAGAGATGGCCTATGTAGAGAAGAGAGCTGTGTTGAGTGAGAGGGCAGCCTCTCTGGGTGAGGAGCATTCCAGGCTGAGGAGAGATGGGGTAGCCCCGGAGGCAGGAGCATGGTTAGTTTGTGCAAGAAAAAGCCAGCCTGAGGGGGTGGGGTGTGCTGGCAGAAGTTTGTAAATAGAAGCCCCTTGTCTGGGATGTTGGGCCAGCATCATGGGAATGCTGGGGAGGTGTGCTAGAGGAAAAAAGGTAAACTTGAGAGGCCAAGGGTATTGGATGGACCATGTTTGGTGATGTGCAGGTTGCTAAGAATGAAAAAGGAATAGTGACAGGACTAGGTGCTGAAATTTCAAAGAATGAGAGCAAGGGACCGAGAGAGGAGCATTGTAGGCGACCATGAGGAGCAAGAAGGACCCTTCTCTTGTGAGCACGAGAGAGGAAGAATAGCCACCATTAGAGGAGAAATGCATGGGCAGATTGGTTGTCGGGGGACAGCCAGAATTTGTTCACAGTAAGAATGTGATGGAAACATTGCATGAGGAGTCTGCTGTTAATGGACTGCTCCGGAAGGTCAGGGAAGGAAGGGAGGTACAGCCAGATAGTGGTGCGTGATCTGGGAGGCTTGGGTGGAGACAGGGAAACAGGAGTTGGGTGTGGTGCAGCAATCCCAAGGTGGTCACGGGGAGGCGGGGGTCAGTGATCAGCTCTGATCATTACCTTCTGATTGGGAAACGTGAACCATTTATTTGCAAGTGGCAATGGGGGATGCTTCTTACTAGAAGCAAGATTGCCTCTGTGGGCCCCTAAGCCAGGGTGTGTCTGTTGATCCACTAAGGATTGTCCACTCAAGTGAGACAAGCAAGTTGCAGAGAAATGTGTCATAATACTGTTTTTGTTTAAGACACACAGATGAAACCACATCATAAGTATTTGTGACGGGGCAGAGCTTTTAGCCTTTTCATCCCTGGAGTGGGGAGGGGGTATTAGCTTTGTTAACACGTCTATTTGTTTTGCTGCACTGTGTGTAAGAGCGGGGTTCAGCATAAATTACTCGTTGTGGTTTTTAGAATATAGTTTAAAAAGTAAGTTGATCCCCATTGACACATGCCCATTGTTTAGAATTTGGAACTGACAGGAAAGTAGACACTCGAATATTTGCTTCCCTTTTTTGTGCTTTTTTTATTTCAGTGCACCCACCTTACACACCCAACTGTGCATCTCCCCTTTTTTCAAATGTTACAACAAAGAATAAATAACCTACTTTGTATTAACATGATTGTGGCATTTCTTTTCCCAGATCAAAGAAACTGGTGCTAACCTAGCAATTTGTCAGTGGGGCTTTGATGATGAGGCGAATCATTTACTTCTTCAGAATAACTTGCCTGCAGTTCGTTGGGTAGGAGGACCTGAAATTGAGGTAGGAAGCTCCATGTGAAGAGACTTTTCTGGACATAGGGGTTGAGCTTATAGTGCATGTAAGGGGTGCTTTCATAGCACTTGCCTTAAATAACCACACCATGCCAAGGCTCCGTTAGATTAGAGGAGGATGAGCTGGGAAAGAGGAAAGCACTGGAATCTTTTTTTTTATTATTTGAATAACAGTGCCAGGTATTTCTGGTGTTTCCTGGCATTTTGAAATGCTTTCCATATGTCATGGCTCTTGGCCCTGCCCTGTTATTGACTCTGAGGCAGGAAGACCTGGTCTCATTCCCTTCTGTGTCAGCCAGATACTAACAGCAGTCCCAGGTGTACACTGTCTTACTGGTCCTCACTGCAGCCCAGTGCGGGGAATGTGCACGCTAGGTTCCCAGAGAGAGGGAGAGCTGCACAGAGGGGAGACAAGGTCGTGAGGTTAGGAGACAGATACGGGGTGATAGAGCCAGGCAGCCAGACCGAGGTATCTCGCTCTTTAGAACCTTGTTTTTTAACAAGGCTCTTTGGGTTGAACTGGAAAAGTTTGGCCAGAGGGGGTTAGCAATTCTAGTGAACAGGGTAGACCTAGATCAAATTGAGCTCGTGTGGTCCAATTTTGAAAGTTAACTGTTCACCAATACTGTCTTTGTCCTTCCCCCTTAATACCCCAATTAGCTGATTGCCATCGCAACGGGAGGGCGGATCGTGCCGCGGTTCTCAGAGCTCACAGCTGAGAAGCTGGGCTTTGCCGGTCTTGTAAAGGAAATCTCATTTGGGACAACTAAAGACAAAATGTTGGTCATCGAGCAGTGTAAGAACTCCAGAGCTGTAACCATTTTCATTAGAGGAGGAAATAAGATGGTGAGAACTTTGTCATTGGTCCTACATTTTTTCTGATTTGGTACATAGTGTGGCATCAAAGAAATGATGTGTCATGGTATAGATTGTGATTACTGAACATCATGTTAAATTGTCATTTTCACAAAGCACATCCGTGCTGTCCATTAGGCAGAAACAGGGAGCCCAAGTAAAAACCATTGACAATCTCTGTTGAGAATGAATTTTTAGCACATCGTGATAAATGCGAATCATCTTGGGGGTTTTTGTGAGTATTTTACTCCTTTGCTTGATCATGTGTCTTAGAATGACAAAGACTAAATGTATGGCATGGCCTCTCTGCCTGTTTTTAAAGAGTTGCCAGGTATTTGGCTCTAAAGTGAATAGATCCTGATCACGTTAATTTAGGCGAAACTGTTTTCCCTAGATCATCGAGGAAGCAAAACGGTCCCTTCATGATGCTCTGTGTGTCATCCGGAACCTCATCCGTGATAATCGCGTTGTGTACGGAGGAGGGGCTGCGGAAATATCTTGTGCTCTGGCAGTTAGCCAAGAGGCAGATAAGGTAAACACATGCAAAAATGAGTAAAGGACAGGGACATCTCTGGTGTGTGGAGGGGATGTGAGGCGGCGGAACAGTGCAGGGAGGGGGGTGCTGGACTCAGTGAACAAAGCATTGTGAGCTGAGGGCACATCATTTATTCAAATTCAGTTTACCAGAAACTAGCATTCCTCAGCTGTTTTCAACTATTCCATCCTCGAACTAATAGTAAATCTCTACAGCCTTTTAACATTATTTGAAATTAATTTTATATTATAACTTAAAGCACGGAGGGCTGCTTTGTTGCGAGACATTTCGCACACCTATACCCTCTGTGTCCTTATTCTATAGTGACATTTTAATATTCTGATAGAAGCCACACTGAGCTGATCTTGATTCTTTCGTAATTTTATTCACACGTTTTCTTTAGGAGGC
>NW_012148719.1:225349-255687 GCF_000956105.1 Propithecus coquereli
TGTGGTTATATCCTGCAGAGTGTGGAGTATTTTATAAATGTGATATACTGTAACTTCAGTAGCCCCTTCTGTAGTCAACTGCTGAAAAGGTAGGATAGCTTTAGCTTATTGAAACAGTGGTCCCAGGGATTTCTGTACTAATTGAGCCGTGTCTGGAGTTCTGTAATCAGTCCACAGAATCTGACGGTTTGTTTTTATTTAGGAAGGATACAGGTATATTCTGCTTTTCATACTCACATCCCAAGGTTTTAATAAAAGCAACTCTTTGTCAGACAAATATGTAATGTTTTTAACTTGAATGCCTGGTTGTGCTAAGATTTAGCATTTCTAGGTCTGTCTTGGACATATTTTACATTTCAAGTACAGATTTTACTTATTTCAGATTTACTAAGTTAGGATGTGGATACTTTGTGGGATGAGATGCCGTTGAAAAGTTTGACCTTTCAGCCTCCCCATCCCCCAACAGCCCTCTGTTAACTGGGTTCAAATTTTAGAATGTCCTTAGAAGTAATAAAATCATATTCATCTGAAAATGAAATATAACTGAGGTTAGTGTCCTCCTGCTTGGTTTCCAACAGTTTGTATTTCTTAAGTTTTACTGTGATCCCATAAATCAGAAAATCAGAACTGGTTATTGAAATTAAATATGCTCTTTTAGCATAATTGATTTTCTTGTATTTTACAGATATGAAGCAACAACATGTAATAGAAACCTTGATTGGCAAAAAGCAACAGATATCTCTTGCAACACAAATGGTTAGGATGATTTTGAAGATCGATGACATTCGCAAGCCTGGAGAATCTGAAGAATAAAGAAAAAATTGAGAATAACATGTAGTAAGATCCACTACTGCGATTAAATAAATGGGTGTCTCATGATGCATCTACAGTTATTTATTATTACATCCTTTTTCAGACGCTGTAGATGTTATAATAGAAGCAGCTGTTTGGTAACCATAGTTTCACTTGTTTAAAGCTGTGTAATTGTGGGGGTACTTTCTCACACGCTTTTGTATTCATTATATTAAAGGAATCTCTTTAAACAACCTTCATCTTCTTTTCAGGTTTCAGAAACATTTATTGTAACATTAATTAAATGCTGCCTTAACTGAAAGTGTTTGAGTAGATCTTTTTCAAAATAAGCTGTAGGAATTATTTTAACACCTTAAACATTGAGTCTGAGGCGTTTTAAGAGCTATTACTAGGCTACTCCAGCATAACCTAAAATGTTATAGCACTAGGGAGACTGGTGTTTAAAGTTTAGTCTTGACACAGTCCCCTTTTCTTTACTCTGGTTCTGGCCCCACCCTGAACATAAGTCAGCTTATGTGTGGAACCAACCAGCATGTGCAGAGCTGTACCACCAGCAGGTGCTTAGAAGGGCAACGTGGAACCCAGGTGTTCTCTCTTTTTTTTAATTCTCTCTCAGCAGTATCAAGAACCCAGTTGTTTTATCAGAGGGACAAAGTAAGTGGAGGTTCCAGTGAATTGTGTAGAAAATAAGGGAGAATCTGAAGACTGGGAAGAAATGCCTTGCAATTAGCATTGTGGGTAGAGTGACTGAACTGATTCTACTTACTAAGGTAGAGCCAGCTAACAGTGGCGTTGCCCTCACCGCGGGCCAGTGCTTGTGCTGAGAGCTTGACCTAGATTGTCTCAGTTCCCACAGCCTAGTCAAGGAGATACATTTCTTACTGTTCACATCTTACAGATAGACACTCATCTGAGTGTTGATAATTTGCCAGCATCTCATCACCAGTAGGTGGTAGAGCCAGGTCAGTCTTGGGCAGTGTGACCCCAAAGTTCTCATCATGTCTCATGCCACATTCTGCCATGGCTTGTGTGTGATTCTCTGGATTTTCTGAAAGAATGTTTCTTACAGAGAGTCATGGTGATAAAGTTCACTTACATCCAGTCAGATTCCCTAGAATTAGGAAATGGAGACTCTTCCTGTCTGAATTGGCTTAAGTGACATATTTCAGTTTTGCTTTCCCATACAAACCTAGACACTTAACCAGTCTTAACTCTTGAGTCATATTTTCTCTCTGCATTAATGCATCAGGGTGCTTTGCTGAACAACCTGTGGATTTAGGAATAAGTGCTATACCATTCTTCCTAACGTTAGTGTGTGTATGGAACTACACAGTTGAGTATTGAAAGCTTAAAACCTACTGAGCATAACAACCTATTTAGTCATAAAATGGATTGTGAAGCAGCACTAATGTGCTACTACATCCTGGGTGCAGCACTTTGGAGTTTAGAAAGTCAGACCCGCCTAGATAAATACCAGTGATGATGTAGTTTGAACGAGTCCGTTTACAAGGACTGGTTCTTCCCTGCAAAGAACTTCCAGCAGCCTTTGCACCAGACTCTTACCTTGAGGGGTCCATGGTTATAGCAGAAGAGCCACTAAACTAAACAAAGCCTCCCCACTTCCAAAAACGAACCTCACAGACATCGCTGGTGTTTTCTGTGGTTGAGAGAAACTGGTCAATGAACGAGAGAATTTAAGAGGTTTCACGAGCTTTTAATTTTGTTTCATTCAAATACTTATTCCTGATAATGAGTTACCTTTTTTTAATCTTCAAGTTCCAGATTGCTCAAGTTTTGTATCACTTGTGGCTCCATCTTCCCCATGTGTAGCAAAAGCAACTTACGGTGCTTGACCCCAAGGCTAGATTCCAAGACCCAACATTTTACTGTTGGTTCCAATTCCTACACTAGCTGGATTTCTTTGAGGTTTGTTAAATGTCCTGTCTTTAATTCAAGTCATCTCCTGGTATTTGTGGGGTATTGGTTGCAGGACCTCCCACAGATGCCAAAAACACCAGTGTTCGAATCCGGTATATAAAATGGCATTATTTGCATGTAATCTATGCACATCCTCCTGTATCCTTCAGGTTACTTAGAACTAATACAATGGAAGTGATGTGTAAATAGTTGTCATACTAATACTGTTCAGGGAATAATGAATGACAAGGGTAAAAGCCTACATGGTCGTACAGACACAATTTTTCTTTCCCAAATACCTTCAGTCCAAGGGTGGTTGGTTGCACGGATACGGAGGGCAAACTGCACAAGCTAACACAGACGTACAAATGCCTCTGGAAGGGCTGAGAGGCTAGTGTGCCACGTGTTACTGAGTTTCTCTAATCCTTCCTTTCTCAACTGGTGGAGCAGCTCCACTAAAGGACTGTGGGTTTGGGATCGGGGACGGTGGGGTGTGGTAGTAATTGAACAATAAATCAGTAATTTGTGAGCATGGAGAAGTGCATCTCCAGCCTAGGTGCTTCTTGCAGGCAGCCTTGAGGATGGGGGTCACCTAAAGCACCAGAGAAACAGGGACCAAAAACAGCTTCCGCGTGTTGAAGATTGGAAAAGTTGGGAGAACACCACAAGCCACAACGGTAGTAATGACACGCACTCCTATCACAGTTCTCAATGTTTTAGAGACATTAAAACTGGTTTTCAAAGCATGTTCCACAGATCCCCTGGGGTCCTGAACCTTTGCAAGGGGCCCATGAGGTCAAAAGTAGTTTCCTAAACTAAAAGATTATTGCCTTTTTTACTGTGTTGACATTTGCATTGATGCTGCAAAAAATGGCCAGTAAAACTGCGTCTTAGCACGAGTCAGAGCAGTCGCACCAAATACTAGTGGTCATTCTCTGCCATTACTTTAAAAAAGAAAAAGTTCATTTTCACCTACAGATGCCTTTGGGGAGGCAATACGTGCAGGTAAAGCACTTCTGTGTAGCAGGCACGATCTCCGGCTGCATCGTGGAGCCCCACTTTACATTAAAGACTGCTGCTTAACCGGTTACTCAGGTATGTGACAAGATAGGACATTTTCACAAAAAGGAATAAAATAAGCCTGTCACTTCCAATGGAACAACTGACAGTATTCTATTTTGTCAACGAAGTTTTAGTTTTTAAGCTAAAACTAGAATTTTTGAAAACTCACATCCACCATCACGAGCTCAACATCGTCTCAAGATTTCCGATGAGATTGGTGGTGAATTAAAGGATCAATTTTTGACATTGCACAATAAAATGTGTCAACATTTGGAAGATCTGCTCAGGAAACCAGTATTTTCCAAATGTCAGTGTATGATGTTACAATGTCATGCGTAAGTACAAGATCTTTTCAAAGTGCAAGATGGACCAATGTAACAATAAAGTTTATTCAAACTACCTCTTCAGTTTTGGTGTAATATTGAAGATGAATATCCATTTTTATGAAAGGCAATTAAAATATGTTTCCCTTTTCCAGCTACATGCATCTGTGTGTGGCCAGATTTTCTTCATATTCTTCTAAAACAACACATTGCAACAATTAAATACAGAAGCAGCTATGAAAATCTAACCATCTTCTGTTAAACCACACATTAAGGAGATTTGTCATGTGATTCTTCTCACGCTTTTTTGTTTTGGAAAATACATTTTCCATAAAAGTTATGTTAACATTTATTGCATTCGTTATTATGTATAAGTAAATGATTTCTAAATTTCTTAGTTTTAATTTCTAATAGATGTTAATGAATATAACCCACATGAACAAAAGCTCCTGAGGATCCTCAATAGTTTTTATGATTATAAAGGAATCCCAAAACCAGAACATTTGAACTCTGTATTAACACATCAACCACCGTATTTATTAATAATACATTTAGTCCTCGTAATAAACCTAGACGTCAATTCCAAGGGACGCTGCATAATTTGAATATACCACTCACGTCTTGACATAAACTTAACTTTATGTAGTAAATATTTTCAATATAAGCAGCTGAAAATCTGCACTTAGCAAAATGTCTTGTTTCCTTTTGTTTTGAAACAGGATCTTGCTCTGCTACCCAGGCTAGAGTGCAGTGGCGTCATCATAGCCCACATCAACCTCAAGCTCCTGGGCTCAAGCGATCCTCCTGCCTCGGCCTCCCACAGGCCCACACCACCACGCCTGCCTGATTTGTCTATTTTTTGTACAGACAGAGTGTCGCTCTCACCGACGCTGGTCTTGAACTCCTGACCTCAAGCAATCCTCCTCCCGCCTCGGCCTCCCAGAGTGCCAGGATTAGAGGCGTGAGTGACCATGCCCCGCCAAGATGTCTTATGCATCAGATGACCTTGACTCCTACCTCAAAGTGAACTGAGGCAGCAGTGTGATCTCTCACTCACAGACTTGTCGGCTCATCTGTGCTTAGGACCTGCAGTAGCCAGAATTCTAAAGCTGTCCCCGCAAAAGTCTAGACACTGTGTGAAGGGACTCTGCAGATGTCACTAAGGGTACCAATCAGCTGACAAAATAGGGCAGGTATCCAGGTGGGCCAGTGTAGTCACCTGAGCCCTTAAGGGCTCACCGAAAAAGAGGATTCCACAGAAGACGACGCGAGAGATGGCAGCCAGAGAGGGATCCTACACCCCAGTGCCAGCTCTAACATCAATAATACTGGCTCCACGTGCGGGTGGGGCCTGAGGAGAGGCCCCAGGACGCAAGGCTGGCTTCCAGCTGACAGCCAGGGAGGAAACAGGAACCTTGGTAGTGCAAATGCAAGAAACTGAATTCTGCCAAAAACTCGAATGCTCTTGGAAGTGGCTTTTTCCCATAGCGGCCCAGCCCGCCGACCCTAGATCTTGGGCCTGTGAAGCCCATGGCAGGGCAGAGCGACCAGCCAAGCCAACCTGGCGTTCAGGCTACAGAACTGTGAGGTGATAAATCTGTGGGGTTTAAGTTTCTGTTTATGAAAATTTGTCACAGCAGCAACTGGAAACTCTTACACTTGCCTCAGTGTTGAGGGCGGGGCGGGGGGGGGGATCCTCCTCCTGCCCAAGACAATCTCTCCCCAGTGTCCCTTAGATTCGATTTCCTCTCAAAGCTTGTTTCCTCCTTCCCCCGTCTGAGATAGTCGTTAGTGCTCCTCTTCCTGGGCCCGTAGTAAGATTGCACTTCCTGGTGCCCTGTGGTGGGGTGGGGGCCTGTGACTTGTGCAGGGTCTCAGAAAACGGCACCCCAAAACGAAGTCCTCAGAAGCAGCTCGCTCTGACCTTCTGCCCTCTGTCTCTGCCCCTCATTCTCCCCCAAGGCTCGCCATAGACACTAGAATCCCTCTTCCCCCACGCAGGTCAAAGAACCCCTTTTCCCCAAAGCCAGCCGTAAAAGCTAAAAATATTACTCTAACTTTCCCCCTCCTTTCTGTGTAAAAACTAGCCATAAAGAAATTATCTGACCTACCTTATTTGATTATCAATCATAAGATCCCTATTCCAGAGAGGACCCTGCCCACGCCCAGAAGGAAGGATGCTGCACAGAGGGACAGGCCTGGCCGGGTCCCCCGCTCAGTCTGTTAGCGTCAGATCAGACCCTTTCTGTCCAGTCCTATTTCTACATGGCTGTCCACACTTCATTGAACCTGAGCACAAAAATGGACAATTTCCCCTGTATCTGTGGCTCTTCACTCTGAAGGCTCCTGTGTCACTATAAGTAAATAAGTTTGTGCGCCTTTTCTCCTATTAATCTGCCTCTCGTCAGTGATTTTCAGAGGGCGATGGGGAGTTCTCCCCTCGTCCCTACACTAGCTCGGGCCAGTGAGCTGGGAGAAGCGTCACTTCCGCGTGGGGCCTTGAGGCGTTTGCCAAGTAAAGACATCCTCTGGGCTGTACTGAGAAAGACCAACCGCAGGGCAGTCACGGGACGAACAGGATCAAAGGACAGGCAACAGGATGAGAATCCTCTCGACTCGGTGTAGACTGGCACATGTGGCCAGTGGCTTCTGGAAGCTTGCAATGTGGTTAGTGCTCCTGGAGAGCTGAATTTCTAATTTAATTTTAATTAACTTCAAACACTGAAGCAGTGTCAAATACTTTCCCTGCAAAAACAGCAAGAAATATGTGACAAAAACTGACACATTCAGAGCTGCTCTGCAGCGTGTGCTGGACAGACCCCCGGACCACGACGCCGTCAGCACAGAGTTGACCCCAAAGCCAGTGGGTGAACTCAGTTGGGACAGACACTGTTTTGAAACGGATACACTCTTGCTTCAAAGTCAAATCAATTCTTCTAAAAAACAAATAGACCAGTTTTGTCAATGTGGGAGGTAAACTGTAAAGGAAATGACTTTTGGTACTAAACCCGATTACTGGAGAACTTTTAATATGTTTGGAACAATATGGGTTTGAGAATCTACTTTTTTTCAACTGTAAATTTTATAACATCTAAAGAAAAATCAAGTACTTCTGATGAAAATTTAGCATCTGGGCCAGACGTGTGGCTCAGACCTATAATCCTAGCAGTCTGTGAGGCCAAGGCAGGAGGATTGCTTGAGGTCAGGAGTTCGAGACCAGCCTGAGCAAGAGCGAGACTCCATCTCTACTAAAAACAGAAAAATTAGCCGGGTGTGGTGGCCCATGCTTATAGTCCCAGCTACCCAGGAGGCTGAGGCAGGAGTGGCTTGAGACCAGAACTTTGAGGTTGCAGCAAGCTGGGCTGACGCCACTGCACTCTAGCCTGGGTGACAGAGCAAGACTCTGTCTCAAAAAAAAAAAAGAAAAAAAAATTTAGGATCTGAATTGAGATGTGCTGGAGCATAAAACTGAAAACATATACACACCAGATTTCAAAGACATAGCACGAAAAAGAATGCAAAATATCCCATTCATAATTTGTTATATTGATTACATTCTGAAATAACATCTGTGATAAATTGGGTTAAATAAAGTATGTTATTACCAGAATCAGGGCTTAGTTACCCTCGACTCAGTTTCCATTTCTCTGCCTCTTCCCAGTTCTCAAGATGGTCAGTCCAGACATCTGCCTCATACACGGCCTCCTGGCGACCACCTCTCCCACCTCCCACAGGACAGCTAGAGACAGCCTCGCGGACCCCCATACCCCGCACGGAATGCTGACATTTGCCACAGTGACCCCCCTCAGCCACAGCGTGACCCCACAGCGCTGGTGCCTGCTTGCTCCAAACCCACCAACTAGAACTCCCCGCGGGAAACCTGCTTGCCCTCGACCCCGGTAAAGTGTTCCACCCACAGGTCTGTCTGTCTGTCTCTCTCTCTCTCCCCTGCTCCCCACCCAAAATGGCTCCCTGTTTCCAGCTGGCCCTGTGAGCTGTGCTGCCCTCTTCTCTCCCGGACCTGTAACAAATCACCTCTGATATTTCCCGTGTTTACTGAGTTCCCTCCTCCGTGTCGCACCCGACCAGCACACCCAAACCTAACTGTGCCCCGGTCAGGGCTCTCCCAGAGCTATCTTGGTGGGAACAGACAGGTCAGACGAGAGCCACAAGGGTTCTGCCAGCGTGAACGAGCTTCCTGTGAGAGGACACCTGGCCACAGTTGGACACAGTTATGAGGCCATCGCCAGGACGAAGCAGTACCCTGCGAAAGGCACACTGCAAACATCCACGACCGACTAGCCTGGAGCCCTGTCAGGGCGGGGCTGGCGTTTACAGCCACTCCCGACACAGACCTCAGGACCAAATTAGAAAAATAAGTACGTCGAGTCACTTACCCAAAGTCACACACACCAACCTGGCAGGTGCAGGCACAGAGGTGCTTGCCGACCTCGCCCTGCACCACCACCACCCTGCTGAACCCCTGCGAGACTTCTGACGCAGCCCTGGTCCCTGCAGACCCGAAAATGCCCGTGTTTGGAAAACCCTGCCTAGGAGACAACAGCTGGATGTTAACCGTAACCCATTGTTTTCTATTATCTTAAAAAAAGAAAAAAATAAGAGCTACAGACTCAAAAAATTCAAAAACTTAGGTTATGAGCTTGATATAATTAGGTCAATGGAACCCTGGTTTAATCTCGATACTTCTCATATTGCAACATACAAATGTGACAAACGCAGCTCTCTTAAGACAAAGATAAACGTCTAGTTAAGTTGAGCAGTTAGTCTACTTCAATTTATCGCTCGTGTTCTTCACGGCTCTGCACCATTTTAAAGGATGTGTTCAATTAAAGACCAGAAAGGCCACGCCTGAGCTGCTAGCTGGTCCTTGAACAGCCCTAGGCTTATATTAATAATTAGAGTATTACTCTTTCATTCAAATTCTCCAAGTGCGACCTAGTTTTTAAATTTTTATTTGAGGTACATGTTAAAAATTCAACTATTTCATACATTAACATTTCCTACTGAATTTGTGATTCAGATGAAATAATGAATTTCAGGGCTTCTACATTTATTTTATATAAAGTGACAATTAAATCAAATGATCTAGTATTTCAAAGCAGGTTTTTGGATGAAGGCAATTTTAGGAAGGTTTGCACTTGATTGCTGCTAAATGTACTTGCTCAGCCACTCGAGCAAATTCCTTCTCGCCTCGTCAATGTAGGGCTTGTCTGCAGGTGAACAGTCTTCTCTCTTTCGATGCACGAAGCCGTGAGTTTGCCCAGAAAATGTTTTAATTTGATACGCAACTTTGCAGTGTTCCTTCAACTTCTGGGTCAGCAAAGAGACCTGGTATGCAAACGATTTCATAAGGATATATGATTTCAACCCTTCAGTAATATTTTTTATTTTCCAAATCTTCAGTGAGTGTTGAGAACAAAGATTTAACATCAATGTTTTAAATCAGAAACAAGTTCCACGGCTACACTGAATTCTTTCCTTCTAATTTTGTAACTAACACAGTTCTTACCTCTAGCAAAGGAGAGATTTCAGAACAATATAAAAATGATACAACAGCAATTATCTGAAATCATTTGTAGGAATGTATTAGTTACTAATAATAATAATTTCTAAACGACTGCTTTTGAACCACATTTCCTTCTGCTTTTTCCTGATCAATTTACTGGTTTAACAAATCCATGTCTTTAAGGTCATACGCTTTATGGCAGCTTTTGCGTTACCATGGGGGGTGACGGGGGGCAGAGCCTGTCCTACACCAGGTAACCAGGCCACACTGAAACACTTCCTTTAGATGTGGCATTAAATAATTGTGTTTTGGGGGTCACAATTCCACCCTAAGTGGAACTGTGTAAGTGAAATTTAATGAAACACATCTTTACTTATTTTTTTTTTTTTTTTTTTTGAGACAGAGTCTCACTCTTTTGCCCAGGCTAGAGTGAGTGCTGTGGCGTCAGCCTAGCTCACAGCAACCTCAAACTCCTGGGCTCAAGCGATCTTTCTGCCTCAGCCTCCCGAGTAGCTGGGATTACAGGCATGCGCCACCATGCCCGGCTAATTTTTTCTATATATTTTTAGTTGTCTGATTAATTTCTTTCTATTTTTAGTAGAGACAGGGTCTCGCTCTTGCTCAGGCTGGTTTCGAACTCCTGAGCTCAAACAATCCTCCCGCCTCGGCCTCCCAGAGTGCTAGGATTACAGGCATGAGCCACCGCGCCCGGCCTACTTATTTATTTTTTTTAAGAGACAGGGTCTTGCTCTGTCGCCCAGGCTGGAGCACAGTGGCATCATCATAGCTCACTGCAGCCTTGTACTCCTGGGTTCAAGTGATCCTCCTACCTCAGCCTCCTAAGGATCTTCCACCAACTAATTTTGTCTTATTTTTTATAGAAGTGGGGGTCTCACTATGTGGCCCAGGCTGGTCTTGAACTCCTGGCCTCAAGTGATCCTCCTGCCTGAATCCTCTTGCCTGGGCCTCCCGAAGTGCTGGAGGCCTGAGCCAGGCCCCCTGCTTAGCCAAAATCCATCATTAAAATCTTAATGTTGGAAAACATTTGGAAAACAAATGAGAACTTTAGGACTCCCTCCCCCACCCCACTTCCCCCAAAATGCCAAATCGTGCTACTAAATTTATAAATGAGAAGAGAAAAGAGGCCAACTTACTTGCTCAAGTGGAATCACAGAATCATTTTCAGCAAAAATGAACAACGTGGGGTTCTTTAAACTGTAAATGTCTTCAGAATCCTTGACGATGCCTGAGAATTGAGTACAGGGGCGTAAGAGTATGATTTGCACACTCCCGCCTCGGAAAACTACGTGCATTTGGTATGAGTTATCCCAGTGAAAATATGCGCTTTGGGAGCTTTATTTTCTTTTCTAGCAATTCCACAGGAGTGGCCTGACCTTATTAGTCAGATCTTCCTATTGTCTACTTTATTCCATGAGTATCAGGCCATTAAATAATGGAATTGGACCTTGTAGGCTGTGTGGGGTGTAAATGTCAAATTGTCGCTCTAGAAGTTTCTCACGTCTACACTAGCCCCACAAGTTCCGGCTTAAGTGCACTCTGCGGTTTCATCTGTAAGAGGAGCGGTCATAAGTGTGAAAGTGTGAAACTGCCTGGTCCTAGCAGGTCATTCTATAAAAATCAGTTTTCATCCTTCGCCTCAGAATTTGAGATTAACTCTGAAATTAAAAGCATGCTCTGCCCAACCCATGTCTGAAAACAACCTCTGGGTGTGCCCACTTCTATGGCAAAATAAGTAGAAGTTTTGCAGTAAGTTATATTTTAAGATAAGACCAGGTAGAAAAAAAATAACTGATATTTTTTCCACTTCCTGCCGGCAGCACAGAAAAATTAAGTAACAAGGGAGCGCCTCCTCTCACCTGTAACTCCTCTTTAGGAAGGGGAGAGCCACAGAAAAGATGGCCATGCTCCCTGCTCCACTCAGGCAAAGCCACATCATGTGGCTGGACCCGGGTTTGACGTCCCCGGGGTCGGAGTCCTGCCATGCGCGGCGGCTCGCGTACTGCACAACAGCGGCCAGGAGGTGGCGCCGGAGAGGCGTCCATGCCTGAGCGCCTTTTGCTAATTCGCACAAAGGCACTGACTGCAGGGCCTGCGACAGCCGGCCCCTTTGTTCCAGAGGCAACCCGGCGCTTATTGCTTTTAACACGTTCTTTTATGTGCAGCATTTATGGTCTGAATGCTTCTGTTTCATAACTGGGCACTTACTGAGTGTATGTTCTTTTGTGTAAGTCAATATTTAAAGGGTTTTTTAAAAATGCTAAAAGTAGATGAAAATACCACAGTGAGGAACCATTAGGCCAAATAAAAATCATTATGATAGACTACAGACGGTCCCCGACTTCCGACGGTTTGACTTACAATTTTTTGACTTTATCATGGTGCAAAAGCGACATGCATTCAGTAGAAACCACATTTCGAGGACCCATACAACCATTCTGTTTTCCACTTTCAGTACAGTGTTCAATAAATTACCTAAGGTATTCAACACTTTATTATAAAATAGGTTTCGTGTTAGATGGTTTCGCCCAACTGTAGGCTGCTGTAAGTGTTCTGAGCACATCCAAGGTAGGCTATGCTAAGGCCAGGTGTATTCAATGCATTTTCCACCTATGATATTTTCAACTTACAACGGGTTTACCAGGACATAACCCCATCATAAGTCAAGGAGCATCTGTATTTTAAAAGGTGGCCAAATTTCCTTGTGTGCCTTTTGTGTTTTTTACATTTTTTTGGTCTGAATGCTTCTATATCATAAACATAGTATGCAATTTCTATATACAGATACAATGTTCTTATTTTATTGCTATGATAGCTTTGGTTTGCTTTGGCTAACATGTGTAAGTTGCTATTTATATTTTAAAGTGGGTTTTCCTTTTCTTTCTGTCTTTAGTGTGTGCATGTGTGTTTGTGTATAGTTAAGAGCAATTCATATCTCAGAAAAATATTTTCACAGATGGTGCTCATAAAAGTATTACGTGCTATTAATCATCATCACAGAAAGAAATGTTATCCCCTTCATCCTAGGTGAAGAAATGGAGAACTCAGGTTAGGTGACTTTCCCAAAGTCACACTGTTGGGACTCAGGCCTCCTCCCTCCCAGTGACATCCTCTGGTTAACTGCATTGCAAATTTCCACCCCTATTTTCAGATTCTTAAAGCCAATTTCCCTAAGATGGGCCGTGTCTGCACTATTGGGTTTTGTGTGGCACTGGGTCAGAGAAGCCTGTGGTTACCAGCACTCAACCATTCCTCCTTTTCACTGTGTAAAAATGCACACGGCAGATTTACCGTAGATGGAGACCCCCGCCCTGAGCTCTGAGTATTTCATCATCAAGTGGTGGACAGCAGCTCCACCCCAGCAGAATCCCACGACGCCAATTTTCTGGGCATGACACTGTTGTTTCAGGTACCTCAAGACAGCATCGACCTCTCTAGAACAGAAAGAAAAGGCATTCAAGAATCAAGGGTTATTTTGTGAACCCCTGAAAGGGCTGTGCCAATGATAACAGGGCTGTATCAGCAACTGTTATTTGAAGTTGTCAAAGGTTCTTATTTTCAGAGCTCAACCTCACTACCTCCTGCCCAAGTGACCCGTCATCCCAGCAGGTCTCCGTGCCAAACCCAGCCCTCCTCCAACTGCTGAACAGCTGCAGGCACGTGGTGCTCTTTCCAAAACACAGATCTGACCAGCTCTCTTTGGGACAAAGGCCAAAGTCCACAGCATGGCTCATAAGACCTCAGTCCAAGACCTGGTCCCTGCTGCATGCCCCAGACTCCTCTCTCCCCTCAGGCAGGCACGAGCCATACTATGGACAGTACCCCAAATACTCTCTGCCTGCACACATTCTTTCTCTCCCTGAAACTCCAGACCCTGCATTGCTCGCCTCCTCCTGCCCCGAAGAGCGAAGCAAAATTTGGAAAGCCACCAGGACTATTTAAGCCACGACAGCACTAAGCAGCAAGAACAGCAGCCCTCTGGCAAATGGGTCATCTGCAAACTGATTGCTTGGAACTCAGAACACATTTTCTACCAGAACGAGTGTACCAAAGTGGACGTAGGGTGCAAGGCCAGCCCAGAAAGTTCTGTTTAATCTGGTAGGGAAGAAATGCTGTATGTTTAAAATTAAAAAATGTAAGTACAATGCAATTCTATAGCACCCATTTTTTCTTTTAATCATAACATATATTTGAACACATTTAAACTTATGTATCATACCATTCTGTGTGCAAGCAGTTATTTCATAATGTTCTCTTGCAGTATTTAAGTAATTCCACAAAATAAAGTGTAGCAAGGAATAGTTTTTGTCCTTTTTGGTTTTAGATTTTTTCTTGAATGCTTTGATCTTAGGAATAACTGCCTTAATTGGAAAGGACAAGAAGGAAGAAGGCATTTCTGTAAAAATTCTTTAACGGACTCAAGTGAACTGTGTTACATTCGTTGCTCTTGTTGCTCCCAGTCTGTTCCCTGCTTTTCTAGGAACACCAGGATTCAGCTTCGGAGGAACAATCTCTCCCCATGCTCAGGCCATATACTTGGGTGGCTCTGCCCTCAGTTCCAGCAGTAAAGTACATGACTCAGGCTTGGGCAATCAAAGCTTAGCAATCTCCTGGACACAATGATTAGTTCAAGGATGGACTTTTGGCCCAATCATAAACAAGGGGACAAAATGAGACTTGCTGAGTTGCTGGGAGAGAGACCAACAGAAGGCTGGAGCTGCTGCAGCCATTTTGCCACCCAGAGGTGAGAGCTGCCTGAGAATGGAACCGTCATACAGAAATTGGAGCTGAGAGATGCTGGGAGGATGAGTTCTGGGGACATCTTTTAAGCTATGGACGAAACCCTGCTTGAGGCCAACAACTACCTCTTTTCAAGTTCTATAAACCAATACAAATCCCTTGACCCCTTAAGCAGTAAGCATTCAGGATCGGTTTTCTGTCCTTGCAAAGAGAACACACCTGACTGGATATGACACCAGGACTTGTGTCTACTTCCAAAGTTACTGTTTCCATTTTATGCCTCCCTTTAATTTAAGAAGTGTGGCTTTCCTTTTACCCTGTGGAAGAGTCTCAGGGGGCTCTAATGCCTGCCTGCACCAGTCACAATGCAAGGCAGACCCACACGGCATTTTCTTGGAAAACAGCAAAATGTCCTAACCATTCTCCCCACCCCCCATGCCACCCCCACCGGCAAAGATGAATTTTATATTCTTAGTGCCACAGTCTTTCCGGTTCTCTTGTGTTTCCTCTTCTAATGTACTCTTAACGTCTTGCTTTGTTTTTCTTGGGATGGCAGGCTGGATCCCTGGGAAGCCAGCTTGGATTTGGACAACAGTATGCAGGAGGCTTACTGAGGGCGCTCCTGGGGTCCTCCCTGGGGGAGAGGCAGGGGAGGGCGCAGGACTGGCAGAGACGTGGGGCTGTGCTGTGCTGGGGGGGCTGGCATGGCCCTTGAGGTCACCTCATTTAGAGGTGAGGGAGCTGGGCCTTCACACCCCTACAGTGACCATTCACTGGGGCAGACTCAGACAAGGTGGCCGACATCCTAGAGAGCTGAGGGCTTTCTGCAGGCAGCTCTCCCAGCAGGGGAAACAGGTCCTTCCTTCCCGAAGACAGATCAGGTGGCCCTTTGCAGCCCCACCATGTTTGGTCTCATCTGCTCTAGGACCAGGGCTTCACCAGGTGGAATCGATGCTACAGCATCTAGCCCTGGTCTCCTACTTGCAGGACCCTGAGGTTAATACTGTCTAATATTCACAGTCCCGGGTACTCAGCCAGGCTGGAAGCTCCAAGGGCAGCCTGCAGCCTCTCCCCATGGTCCGACAAGACCCCACAGAGACCCTAGGGAGACCCAGGCCTGGGCAGCCCCTGGCCTGAGCCACGAAGCACTGCTATTCTGCATCAGCCCCTAGAAAGGGGGCAGCCAAAACAGGGGAGACTTTGGCCCCCCGTGAGTGGGGGAGGCAAGGCGGAGTTGAGGACACCGGAGGCCCCTGCAGAGCTGACATGGGCTGTGGGCAGAGGGCTGCCCAGTGTCCACCAGACCAAGAGAGGGAGGCCAGCAGCCCCAGAGTCAGCTCTTCGGAGAGCTGAGAAGTTCAGGCACTCTCGTGGTAGAAAAAGGGGCGGAGGGTTCCACGGACCAAGTGGCCACAGGTGGGTGGCCACATTATTAGCAGTCACCCTGGCCTGGGCTTGAGGTACAGCTTATCAAACAGAAGGCCAACAGTGATCAATCTTGGGGCTCACGTGCACAGTGCGAGGGAGAGTCAGGTGATGCAGAGGAGAGGGCTTGCGGAGAAATGGCCACTCGAGTCAGCGGCTAGTGCTGGGGAACCCTTTTCCCCTGGGCTCAGGCTTTCTTGTGCAGGAGGAGCTTGTCCTTAGAGAACATTCCTGGCCTCTTCCCCCCTCTGTACTTAGACCTCCAGACAGAAGGAAGGAGAGGTGACCGGTGGCTGACAGCTCTGGTCCTTCTAGACTGGGCAGAGCAAATACAGGCAAAGTCTGCAGCCTGGGGGGTCCTCCCTGTCTTCCTATTACCCCTGGACCCCGGCAAGAGCAATCCTGGTCAGGTGTATCTGCTCTGAAGACTCAAAATCTCCCAAAATCCCACTCCGATGGAGTGGCATTGGACTGAGGCTGGAGGCAGCGGGTGGCCCTTTGGGTCTCAGATCTAAAACCGTGGTTTCCAACCAGCTCAGCAGTACTGAGGCTGGCATTGGATCTAGTTGCTTTTCTAGCCCTTCTCCTCAGCTGGTTCTGCAGCCAGGAGGGGAGGAAGGGGCTGCTGGCCCTGAGGACCGAAGCCCCACAGTCGGGGTAATCAATCCAGCCCAAAACCTCCACGAGGTTCCCCTGCACACCGGTGCCACCGAGAGTGTCTCAGAGAGGGGCACGGGTGAGCTTGCTGGGGCGGCAGGAGTGCTTGCCGGCTCCCAATCTTCAGCTCAGAACTGTGCTACATGAAAACACTTTTCCTTTACGTTCAGGAAGGACTCTCAGCTGCAGCCACACGATGCCCTGCCTGGCGGTGTGGACGGGGGAGTCTGAGCGGCGAAGCCAGCCCAGCTCTCTGGGCCACACCACACACACACACACAGCCCTGTCCCCTGAAACTTACTTATCGATCTTCTGGGAGTTCCTCGTTTTCAGCCACTCGGGGAAGGTGGACCAGTCGGCAGAGGGGTTCCACGGCTCCTGCCCTACAAAGAAGTCTGGAACGATGGTTCTATAAAATATGGACGATAATTGATCTTAGTTTCAGAACTGCTTGGACTCGTTTAGTTGCTTACATTTATTGAGAACCTTGCTGGGTTAGCGATTCTAGCTCAGAGGAAAGGAAAAGTAGCGGGTGTGAGGGCAACTTCGATCGCAGCAAAGAGGCCACCTGGCACCAGGCCACTGTGGGCGTCGCAACCGCAGGTGCACGGCCTCTGGTGGCCGGCTCATAACCCGACCCCGGGAAACCGCGAGGCCGCCGGCAGGGCACACTCCCCGCCGGAGACGCTGGCACAGGCCGAGGGGGCACCTGGGCACGTGGGCCTGGGGAGGGTGGCTGCAAGGCCCCCCCGCTGCCCTGGAGGAGTTGCCCCTCTCGCCGGCCTTGGAGCTCCCTGGCCTTTCACCTGAGCCTCGGGCTGGAGGACACACCTGGTGAGCCTGTCCAGTCACTGTGACCAGGCAGTTTTCACCAGCCTCCACCCAAGACGCCAGCAGGGCACAATTTCCCGTCCAAAGGGCATGGTCTAAAGCAGGTTCTCAAAGAGGCTGCCGAGAGAAAACAAGCCTCGCCAGAGTCCATGTCGTTCTTCCACACGAGTCGCCCCGGCCAGAGGCCTGTTTCCTAAAATAAAGAGCCGCCGCCCGGCTGGAGGAACACACCTCGTCCTGCAGGGCACACAGAGCACTGACACTCGGGTCAGAAGCTCCGAGTTCAAGGCTCAGTACCACCCTACACTGCCGTGTGACCTTAACGGGTCATTTAACCACTGTTATCCTCATGTCCTTGATCTGACAAGTAGCACCCTGCGCCGCCCAGCCTCGGGACGACCCCGCCAGCAGAGTCAGCCATGCAAGCGTCAAAGTGCCTGGTAAGTCCCAGGTGTCCACACCACCGTTACGCTGTGACTCCAGCTAAAGAACCCAGCATAAAGCAACACAAACCGAAATCCCGGCAGCCTGCTGCTTATGTCTGGGAGATCTGGAGCAGGCGCCAACCTCTGTCGTTATGGTTTTCCGCTCTGCAAAAGGCGGGCAGCAGCGCTTCCTCCCTCAGGGGCTGCTGGAAGGTGTGAGGGCAGTGACCCCGGACAGGCCCTGAGCACAGGGTCCGGCTGAGGGAAGGCAGTCGGGCTCGGCTGCGTTTTAACCACTGGGCTTCCCCTGGGAGGCTCGGCCGCCTCGTCCTCAAGAGGGAACCCAGGACGGAAAAAGGGGAAGCATCGAGTGAGATGTTTTCACTAGGCCCTCAGTGTGCCTCGGGCAGCGGTGGGTGTGATTTCCTCAAACCGGTTTCTCTTCCTAGAAAAAGAAGGTAGGCGCACCCTCGGGCTTCCATCTTCTCTTTTTGAGAAAACAACGGAAACTGGGGCGGTGCGCGGGCTCGAGCCTGCTGGGTTCACGCTTTCTGAAGCGGGGGAGGAAGGAGTGGTTCCTGCTCTCCTCTGGGCTTTCCTGAAGCCTTTGCCAACTCCAGCAAATGACAAGCAAACAGGTGGCAGCCCTCACCCACGGTGGCCATGGCCACCTGGACGGACAAAGAAGTAAACTCTGGGAGACAAGCAAGGTCTCACTGTATGATTTCCGGACCCTGTCTAATTCAGACTGGGCCATGGTGGGACATGTTTGGACCAGGAAGAGCCATGGACACCCTGCCGTCCAAGTAGCCCATGAAATCTGACACGAGGCTGAGATGCTTCAGGGGCCAAGTAACGGGCCCACTGCAGAGCTGGCTAGGTCTGCCCAAGGGTCCAGCGCCCGCGCCTGGCCAGGGCCCCACATGGGGAGAGAACTACTAGTGTCCAACAAGCCCATAGGGCCAAGTACTCCCAGGAGAACACAGAGCCCAGGGACCGGGTTAGGAGCAGTTGGCTTCCACCCGGTGGGTGCTTCATTTCATACATTTCCCATTTACCTTCACCATAGTGACAGGGAAGTAGATGATGAAAATTAGAATACTGTATAGTCAGGGAACAAAATAAACCACAGAAATGTACGTGAGTGTAAACAAAGGAACAGAATTGCATACGTACGTGTATCCATTTCCTGCGATCATGTCAGCCATATACCTGGTATTGGGCAACTGCCAGCCAAATATATCCTGAATGACAATCACAGCTTTGCCTGCGGCAACAGGGGACTTGGTGACGTAAGCCTTGATGTGCTCGACTTGAACTTCACACCCCATCCCTCCATATTCTAGCCTATGGCCGATGTCACATGGACAAGGGTAAGCCTCGTTAGCCATTGGAGATATCTAAGTCAGCCTATGAAGAGAGAAACACACGTTACATTCTGAATGGTACAAATCTAAAGATTGTAAATAGTAAGTAAACTAAAATCGAGATTACAGAAAAAACTGTAATCCTAGCACTTTGGGAGTCTAAGACAGGAAGATCACTTGAGGCCAGGAGTTTGAGACCAGCCTGGGCAACATAGTGAGACTCACCCCCCCACAAAAAAATTTTTTTTAAGAATTATGATTTTTAATAATATGTGCACATGGGACAAAAGTGGAATGGTACAAAAGGGTATACAGCAGAAAAAAGCAAACGTCCCTCCTTCCCCTGTTCACCAGCCATCCAGTTCTCCCTGAAGTCCATCATTGTTTCCAGTTTCTTATATATCGTTTAAGAAGTTACTATGAATGTGTAGACATTACACATGCATACACCTTGTCAGCCAGTCTTAAGAAATTTAACTAGGTTATTTTGTGTTTAGTTCTGCACTTTTAAATCTAATGAGTTATATCAGCTGAGTGCAGTGGCTCACACCTATGATCCCACCACTCCAGGAGGCCAAGGCTGAGGACAGCTTGAGGCCAGGAGTCTGAGACCAGCCTGGGAAACATAGTGAGATCCTGTCTCCACAAAAAAATAAGAAAAATTAGCTGGGCATGGTGACGCATGCCTGTAGTCTCAGCTACTTGGGAGGGTAGGGTGGGAGGATCGCTTAAGCCCAGGAGTTCAAGGCTACAGTGAGCTATGAATGCACCACTGCACTCCAGCCTGGGCAATACAGCAAGATTTTGTCTCTAAAAAAAAAAAAAATTATATAAACGAAATTAATTTTAACTACATCTATGGTATTTATTGTGTAAGAAATCAAAGGTAACTTTTGGTTCTGGCAACACCACAGATTAAGGCTGCAAACACTAGAAATGACAGATTGAATGAAACCAACAAAGAAAAATAAAAACGGAGGAGCTCATAGGAAAAAAGGGACTCCCCAGGAGCCAGGATTGGAGAGGAAATGGAAAGCCAGAGTGAGGAAGACACAGGAGACGCCGGAGGCACCTGGAAAAGTTGGGAGACAGGGCTGGACCCAGGAACACACCCTAAAAACCGAGTGCTTAGGATTTTGTGTCCAAAGAGGCCCTGGGACCACATGAGACGGGAATTTGTAACCGAGACCCACCCTGCAACGCTGAGCCCTCAAGGTTCACATGTGGGGGAAGGGGAAGCCAAAACAAAACAAGAACAGCTCCATCAACCAGGATTAGGAATATGGAAAAGCTCATCTCACTCTAAATTCTGAGTGGAAGGGAAAAGAGAAACCCATCCCCAGCCCTACAGGATCCTTGCAAGGGGAATGCCTCGGCTGAGAAATCAATACAACGACCCTCGGTCAGCAAAGCCCCTGGAACACCTGGCAGAGGCAAATGCAGACCACTTTCTAGCAAGACTTCCGCAACGCAGGCCAAAAACACTACCCCACCAAGGAGGAGCTCACTGTAAAAAACTACACACAAAGAAGTGATTCAAATAAACAAAAATCAGCAGATACAACTGCCAGGGGAGATTTATGAAGAGAATGGGGTTTGAAATGAGAGGAAACCTAAAAAAACCTTGATGAATCAAAATAGAAAGTAGGAAAGAAAAAGAAAATAAAAAACCTGTTAACTACAAGGCATGAAATAATGTGGCTGAAATAAGTTTATTTACTTTTTAAGTCTACTCAAATGCAGTCGTCACGGGGAAAAAAAGAGTTGAACAAGGAGTTCAGTCTGTAACTGACTGTGAACTATCAATTGAAATAACCTGCGGACCAGCCTAAGTTTAAATAAATGTAAACAGACTAAATTCACTAGCTGACACAGATTCTCAAATTCGATTTTTAAAAAATTAAGCTTCCATCAGAAAGGCGGAACCGGGAACACTGAACTCAAGGACATAGGTAGATTAGAGAACAGTTCAGGCTGCTGTAATGAAATATCATGAACTGGGTGGCCCATAAACAACAGAAATGTATTTCTCACAGTTCTGGAGGCCGAGAAGTCCAGATTCAAGGCACTGGCGATTCAGGATCAGGGAAGGGCCCACTTTCTGCTTCCTGGACGGCACCTTCTCCCTGGATCGTCACAGGACAGAAGGGACCGGCCAGCTCTCTGGAGTCTCTTTCATAAGGGCACAAAGTCCAATCACAAGGTCTCTGCCCTTAGGACCTAGTCCCCTCCCAAAGGCCCCACTTTCTAACACCATCACCTTCAGGGTGAGGATTTCAACGTGTGAATTCTGGGCAGATACAAACATTCAGACCCTAGCAAATCCTACAAAGAGAGAATGATGAGATGAAAATAAAGAAACAATAGAGAAAATCCAAAACGATTAAAATCTGATCCCTTGGAGAGTTATAAAACAGGCACATCTCCAGCAAAACTAACCAAATAGAAAGGAAAGAATGCTAAACACACATAACAACGAAACAATATCTGGAATGAAAAGGTGACATAATTAAAGATTTTCTCTTTAAAAACCATAAGAAATTAGTTCAAACAGCTTTTTGCTGATGAAGTCGAAGACCCAACAAAACTGACAACTTGGTAGAACAGAACAGAGAGGGTATGTTTTCCAACCATGTTATGTGCCTCAGTTCAAAAACCGGTGTAAAAGAAAAAAAGGTGGTGAGACAGCTCTAGATTAAAAGAAACGGAAGAGAAATAAACCCCACTGCATCATGTGAACCCTAACTAGATCCTGGTTCAAAATCGGGAACAGCTACGGGAGACAGTTGAGAGACAGCTGAGGGATTAACTACGAATGAAAGCTGACACTGTATATTATTAATAATTTTATAAGGTGTGATTAAGGTGTGATGATAGTGGTTATGTAGGAGAATGTTCCTAATTTTTATTATAGAAGATGTGTGCTCAAGTGCTGGGAGATGAAGTGTCATAACATCTGTGATTTACTCTCAAATGTTTCACAAAATACACACGCAACACACATACATTAATAGATACATAAACCAATATGGCAAATCGCCAAGAATTACTGAATCCAGATGATCAGCATGTAGGTGTTTGCTATACTATTCTTTCCATTTCTCCATATTTGAAAACTTTTCATAGTAGAAAGTTGGGGTGGGGGAACCTGACCAGAAATATTCACTAATCAGAGAAAAAAAAGTCAGGAGTAAATGTCAACTTGGAGCAAATAAAATCTGGCTATGTCATGGATACAAAAACTAAACAAGGACAAGATGAGAATGAAAAACTGAATGATTCCTTACTTATAAGTTTAGATACAAAAATCTTAAGTGAAATACTAGCACACTAAAATATGTTTTTAAATGTATACATCATGACCACATCAGGAATGCCAGGATGGTTTGCCATTAGATTCTATGATGTAATCCACGATACTGACAAATTAAAGGAGTGAATCCATGTCATCATCACAATGGATACAGAAAAAAGCATTTTGATAAAATTCAACAGCTATCATGGGTTGAAAGAGGCGATGATGCAACACAGCCGCCCAGGTGAGAAAACAAACCGTGATGGATCCCAGCGCACCACACGCAAGGAGCATGTCAGACAAAGCTAAGTTGGAAAAGCAAAGCTAAGCTGTTAGAGGAAAATATGGGAGAACACGTCTTTCCTGTACTTGGGAATAAGGCAGCATTTCTTAAATTAGACCCAAAAAGCATATACCATAAAGAAAAGGATTAACAAATCTCATTTCATTGCAACCAACTGTAAAAAAAAAAAGAAAGAAAGAAAGAAACAAGACAACTGCAGAAAATTGAATACCGAGTGGATATTTTTGATGATACTGACAATTGTTAATTTTAGCAGGGGAAGATAATGGCATTGCAGTTACTTTTTTTTAAAGAGTCCTTGTCTTTTTGTAGATTCAGATGAAATGATCAGGCGTCTGGGATTCACTTGAGAATAGCTCAGTGTGGGGTCGGGATGGAGATGTCCCTGTGGTGACAGCATTGGCGCCGGGCGTGAGGTCAGGAGCATCCTCTGCACTCCTCTCTATCTGTGTATACACTTGGTATTTGCCACAACAAAAGGCTTTTAAAATTTCATTAATAAGATAACTAAGATAGTATGATTAATAAGATAATAATTAAGATTAATAATAAAATAGAAGGCTCCATAAATTGAGAAAATAAGATAGACTAGGAGAAGGTATTATTTTAGAAACAGAGGACTTAGTATCTAGATAAAATATATGATGAATTCTTTTAAATCACCAAGAAAAAGACAACCCAATAGGAAAATGCTCCAGAAATATGAATGAGCAATTTAAAAAAGAGCACACCCAAATGGCCCATAAACACATGCAAAGATAGGCAACCTCACTGTATTTAAATAATTTGTACTAAGAACAACAATGAAATACCATTCTACATCTTGCAGATCGGCAAAAAGTTTGTTAATACCCAGATGGGGTGCAGCAGTAGGGAAATGAGAGAGAGTGCAAATTGACACAAACCCCGGAAGGCAGACTGGCAAGGTCAGGAAAATGGGAAGACACCCCGCAACCCAGAAATCCCACCACTAGCTGTTTCTCTAGAGAAATTCGCACACATACACGCGGGCACACGCCATGAACATGGAAGGATGTTCTTGGCATTCCCAATGTGACAGCAACAATTGGAAGCAACCTAATTGACAACTAACAAGAGCATGGAATAAACTGTAATTTATTCATTGCTGTGGTTGAATTGGGTTCCCAAAAAGATCTGTTCAAGTCCTATCCCCCCGTCTCTGTGAATGTGACCTTAATTGGAAATAAGGTCCTTGTGGGTGTAATGAAGTCAAGATGATGTCATGCTGGATTAGGGTGGGCCCTAAATGCAATGACTGGTATCCTTATAAGAAGGGGATCAGTTGGACGTAAGGACAGACACACAGAAGATGAGGCCATGTGCAGAGGGAGGGAGAGACTGGAGTGGTGCTCCCACGAGCCGGGGAGTGAGGAGGATTGGAAGGGGCCACCAGAAGCTGGTAGAGGCAAGGAAGGATTCTCCACAGGTTTCAGAAAGAGCAAGGCCCTGCTGACTCTGTGATTTTAGACTCCTGGCCTCCAGAACTATGAGACAATTTTGTTGTTTCAAGCCACCCAGTTTGTGGCAATTTGTGACAGCAGCCGTAGGACACAGATCCATGCATCGAAAGAAAAGAATATGACATGGCAGTTCAATGAACAAACTGCATCTATATTTATCAATATGATAAGCCTCAAAAACAAAACACTATGTGAAAAGACAACTGCTATTTTGATGCTAAATAACAACCAAAAATAATATATATTTTATTAATAAATAAACTGTAGTGAAAGCATCATGTACGAGAATTAAACACATCACCATTAGGACAGTAGTTACTGGAAGGGAGGTGGGGAGGGATGGAGAATTGCTGGCTTTCATTGTATTTGTTACATTTCATTTCCTTAAAATGTTTTGATCTGAAGTACATGGGACAAAATGGTATTATCTTTTAAATCTGAGTGATGGGAAAATAGGTGGCTGTTGCATTATTTCCTGCACTTCACTGAATATTCTTCGTCTTTCATAATTAGAAATCAAGTAATTTGATTTTAAGGAGAAAAGGATTAATAACTAGTTCTCCAATCAAGGACAAAGGACACTAGTTTTCTTGGTTTTGTTTTCATAAGCTACATCATAGAACTGTTCTTAGTAACAGACAATAATTCAGCATTAATCACAGCAAATGTTGTGCCAGTAGCACTGTTTGTTGAGAACCAATTCCTTGGACCGATTTCTTACCTGGGCTGTCGTACAAGGACCCAGGGATAACAGAAAAGCCTGGCTGGCCATTCCAACGCATCCTCTGATCTGAATTTTTTTTACTTTTTCTTCATTTGATATCCACTTTCCAGAAGGAATGTTTACAGCCAGCAGAGCAGCGCTCTGGACTGATCTCGAAGGGTTTTTGTCCAGTGGGAGAGGCCTGGGTGTGGCGCATTCACGTGGGGTAGCATCTAGGCCGGGCCTGGGAGCCAAGACCGCAGTGGGGCAGGATGGGCAAGGTTGCTACCCTTGACCCTCAATTGACTGTACTGTAAGCACATTTTCTGTATACACCTTCTGGGATTTTTGCTTTTTTCTCCCCAAAATAACACATTTATTAAAAGACAATTTTCAGAAGAAAGTAAAACCATGACTCTTAAACAAATATAAAAACAAACACATGTTAAGGATTTTATTTTATTCAGATGATAGAAGGAAGCGAGGCAGATGTTCTCACTGGCTTGAAGGAAAAGTCAGAAAAGCATAAATTTATATGCGGTGAAGAAATGTTGAGATAAATTGCAAATGGAGGCAAAACGTCTTTCCACAGTAGGGAAAGCAGTTGATTAATTCTGTACAGAAAAAAGACGGAATTTACAAATATAGATCTATCATTTACCCATGACTTACAAAGAGTTGCAAAATGGCTCAAATACAAAGAACAGGGCCAGAATCAGCCCAGAGGGTATGCTATAGACACAGATACTTTTCCACTGAAGCACAAAACCTCTCCTACACAGGAGAGGATCCTTCACTGTGAAGAAGAAGGCTTCAGCCTTCTCCTGCATGGGGCAGGACTGTGTGTCTGGCATCCATGGTGGGGTCCTCAAGACACGTGTGTCAAAAAAGGCTTTTCTTGCCAGTACAGCAGCTCACGCCTGAAATCCCAGTACATTGGGAGGCCAAGGTGAAAGAATAGTTTGAGGCCAGTTCGAGACCAGCCTGGGGAACATGGCAAGACTCTGCCTCTACAAAAAAATTTAAAAACTAGCTGGGCATGGTGGCATGTACCTGTAGTCCCAGCTGCTTGGAAGGTTGAGGCAGGAGGATTGCATAAGCCTAGGAGTTGGAGGTTGCAATGAGCTATGATCGTGCCATTGCACTTTAGCCCAGGCGACCCTGTCTCCAGAAAAAAAACAAAAAACAAAAAACAAAAAAAAGATTTCTGCATCATGGCAAGTGTGTTTGGCCCATCTAGATCAGGTCTGTGGTTTCCACTGGTGAAGCCTCTCTGGAAGTCAGGGTACTCTTCGTGGCTCCAGCAATGGCCAACGCATGCCTCTGCAGAGGACGCCCCGGTGGCCATGTTCTTCGACAATGCCCACACTAGCTAGCAAAACAAATGCACAATTCCCTCATAAAAATTCATGCACGATAGTGCCTATGTATCATGGATCACCAGCAGGCCTTCTCCCAACAGAGTGACTCTGTGGCCTCTCCAGCCCTGCCTCCCATAGGACAGTCCCTCCGCAAAATTACAAGTCAAAACCTGTGGGGATCGCTGTGGAGCATGGGATCTGCAAATTCCAAGGGTATGCCCCTCTCCTGGGCACACCTTCCTGAGGCATTCCTTTACCCTGTATAAAAGTGCACTTCTTGACTTCTTTTTTGAACCAGCTATAACATCTGTCTCTCTCTTTAATGAATAAAATAAAATCTTTACCATGTGTTCATTTTTATGTCTGTATGAAAGTCAAGATTTTACCTTTTGCTGAAAATTATCTTTTCACAGTGTCATCGAACAACATTCCTTTTTCCCCATTGGAAGTCAGAAATGGATGGTAAAGGACAGTGGGAGTATGGTTTTCCTGCTTTCATACCCCAAGGATTTAAGTAACTCAGAAGTCAGACTTCCCAACACAACAGTTCTCCAACAGAAACAGAGAAAACATATCTTGGTGAGCAGAAAAGACTGATACAGATGCAACCGTACCAATCAAAGGAATAAATTGCCGTAAGCTTTAAAAAGTTAGAAATGGAAACCAAGTGTACGCAACAGGGGCTCAGGGTTAAAGGGGACACTCCAAGACAACATAGGGGGTGGTATCTAACAGGGAAGGGCTGGGGGGTTTTGTTTCTTTACTGATTAAACACTGTAGGAACTTGCATGCCAGCTGATTTTCAAACTTGGAGTGGGAAAGGCAAGGCCAATATCATCCTCAGATGATTCTATGCACACCAACTCTTCCAAGTATTTATTCTTCAGCACTCATGCTTGTATTTTCCACAGGGTGTACAGTGAAGACAGCATGAATTAGGAAGCTATCTACGATGAGCACATGCTGGCCTCCTTGCACATGCACCCCTGCCTTTGGCTTTTTCTAGGGCTGTTCCCAGGCCTGGGCAGGCTTCCCCAGATACCAGCAGGGCTCATTTCTGAGCACCTTATTTTAAATGGGCTTTGAAAACAACAGGTGGTACCTTCCATCAGCAAGTGGACATAAATCTCAGGGCCCAGTGTTGGCCGGGCCTGCCAACCTGCATTGCTGCGGTGTGTAAACAGTACAGTCCTTCTTGGCAGCACCCACCCAGCATCTAGATCGGAAGTCCCTCTCTTGGACCCAGCCCCTCCCCTGTTTATAACCGCACTAAGGAACTGCTGCCAAATGTACATACCGATTTCCGTGCAAATATGCTCAGGTTTTTCATAGTTTTATATTAGTTAAAAACTATACCACCACGATGTCTAACTGCAGGAAAATACTTACAAACAGGATTTAGCGGCCTGGAGAAAAGGCTCCTCACACTGTGTTGAGTGGCAAAAACGAATGCAGGTCTGCTTGGCGTGGGATTGCACCTATGTTTTTAAAATGTACGCGGCTAATCACCTACAGGAACATACCTCGGTGCAAGGAGCGGCGCCTCGCACGCGTGCGATCGTGGGGGCCACTCTTCCGCAAGAACGAGGTATTACTTCCACGAAGGTCAGCTTTTGGAAACAGACTTTGGGGAGTTCCTTACCTGTGCACGCGGCGAAGCCCTCCTCTGCCACACGCTGGGGCGCTGGCGTCCCGGGACGCGCACGGACTTTGTCCCGAGGCCGCAGAACCGCCCGGCGCGCGCGGGGCGGGCGGGGACCGGGAGGGCGGCGCCTCCCGCGGACGGGAAGTGGTCGCCGGACCGGGGGCGCCGGGATCCCGGCGGGGCCAGCGCTCGACCCCGAACGCAGGAGCCCAGAGGGAGGCGCCGGGAGGAGAGGGCTGCGGGGCGTGGGGGAAGGGGAAGGTCTGGAGGCAGAAGAGCCTGCAGGGAGAGGAGGGGAAGCGAGGCTCTGGGGGAAAGGAGCCGGGAAGCGTATCTGGAGGCCTGCTGAAGGAAGACAGCCAGCCTGTGACGTTTATACTCCCGTCTGGCTCCTAAGACCTGTAACTCCTCTGTTGTAAATCAGAATTAATCTATTCTCAAAAAGAAATTATTACACGTGCCAAAGAAAAAATTTTAGGACCCTCTAAATTTATTATGGCAAGGAAGTTAAGCCCTGGAGACAGGAGTCACGTAGCATGTTTGCAGTTCTGTTTCTCATTAACAGATTATGGATTAGCTCTCTTCCTCCGCGTTCTGTAAGTGACTGGGAGACACCAGTGACCAGGCTGTCCCCTCTTCCGATCACTGATCTTTGTTGCAGATTGACTCCTCTATTGTCCTGTACCTAACTCAGACCCGATGGCACCCAAGACCAATGACTGTTACATCTTCAGTGTGAAATGTTAGATATACCTCTCTTAAAAGAAAAAGAAGGAAAAAGACCACCTCAACTAATCAGATCATTGTAGCTATGGATCAAGCCTTACGTAGAAAGATGTCGAAATTCTTTCTGTTAAGCCTCCCTAAACCTTGTCTATATCCACGATCCAAAACTTCTGCACTTTGGAACACTGACTTCCATTCTTTGGAATCTCTGCTTCCCAGACGGCTCATACTCAAACTTTGGGCTTGAATAAATTCCCTTTGAACTAGATTCTGACTCTGGATTATTTTAGGTTGACACACATTTCATACATGCCCCACTCCTCCATATTTTGGTCATGTGACCCAGGTTATAACAACTTCAATTGGCCGCAGAAGCACATCCCTCATGAGGGACCCAAAGTGGGAACACACAAGAAAAGGGAATTCTAGGAAATACAGCTCAGCCTGGCCATGTGGGCACATTACCAAGCCATCACACCATGGTGGACTCACTTCTTGTCCTCCCCACTGCAAAGATGTTGTGGATTGAATGTTGGTACCCCCCCAAAATTTATATGTTGAAATCCTAACTCCCAATGTGATGGTAGTAGGAGGTGGGACCATTGGGAGGTGCTTGGCTCATGCAGGTGGAGGTCATGAATGGGATTAGTGCCCTTCTAAGAAGAGATACATTGCATCCTCCTCTGTAAACCAGGAAGAGGGCACTCACCAAGAAACCAATCCTCCTGGCACCCTGATCTCAGACTCCCAGCCTCTAGAACTGTAAGAAATAAATTGTAAGAACTGTAAGAAATAAAACTGCAAGAAATAAATAAACTGTAAGAAATAAATTTATTGTTTAAGTCGCTTGATCTATGGTGTTTTTGTCATAGCAGCCGAAACTGAGTAAGACAGTATTATCCTGCTAGAGATACACTAATTTTCTTTCAAACAGGACCTGTCACATCCCAATTGAATTATTTTACTGGCTTGAGATTTCTCCAAAATAATGGGTATTTTGTTAGCATCTGAATAATTAAAAGAAGTCACCAAAGTGTTATTACCCAGAACAAATTGAAGATCTGCCCTAAACAAAAATTCTTGTTTCCATCCTAAAATGCACAAACTGCTTGCAACACCCAAAATGGCAGCTTTTCAGCTTCACCAATTGTAGCTCCAAACTCCACTGGAAAATTCATCACACAAGTAAATATTTAACCTAGGCTCTTAAACAAAGTAAAAGTTTCATTCTTATGAAACTCTCAGCAGAAGTGAACACTAAGGTTTCATGGAGTTCCCTGTAAATTAAAGAGCTATGACTCAGCGGTCGCTGCTGGCTACCCCTCCAAAGTTGTTTTTATTTTTCATTATGAAATAAGAATCTAAATTCCAAGAACAGAATGAGTCCAAGCTGAATTAACAAACAGGGCAAGGGCAAAGTTCAACAAAACTGCTGACTCTGTTCAAACCCGCGTGATTAACACCGACTTTGAAGCCAAGGTCAAAAAAGTATTCCATGGAACTGCTCCTCATGAAACTTGGAACAAAATCAGAAAAAGTGCCGGTATGTTTCAGAACATCTCAAAATAATACCTGAGAAAGAACATATTCCACTTCATCTGTTTCCATTTACGGGCCGATGCTGCTGACTCAGCCGGACCATCGGTGCAGCTGCGGGGAAAGCACTGAATCTCCAGCACGGGGCAGGCATTGCTGGCAAAGACAGGTCAGAGGAGAGA
>NW_012148719.1:256117-279126 GCF_000956105.1 Propithecus coquereli
AGGGATGGAGAATTGCTGGCTTTCATTGTATTTGTTACATTTCATTTCCTTAAAATGTTTTGATCTGAAGTACATGGGACAAAATGGTATTATCTAATAAATAAACTGTAGTGAAAGCATCATGTACGAGAATTAAACACATCACCATTAGGACAGTAGTTACTGGAAGGGAGGTGGGGAGGGACGGAGAATTGCTGGCTTTCATTGTATTTGTTACATTTCATTTCCTTAAAATGTTTTGATCTGAAGTACATGGGACAAAATGGTATTATCTTTTAAATCTGAGTGATGGGAAAATAGGTGGCTGTTGCATTATTTCCTGCACTTCACTGAATATTCTTCGTCTTTCATAATTAGAAATCAAGTAATTTGATTTTAAGGAGAAAAGGATTAATAACTAGTTCTCCAATCAAGGACAAAGGACACTAGTTTTCTTGGTTTTGTTTTCATAAGCTACATCATAGAACTGTTCTTAGTAACAGACAATAATTCAGCATTAATCACAGCAAATGTTGTGCCAGTAGCACTGTTTGTTGAGAACCAATTCCTTGGACCGATTTCTTACCTGGGCTGTCGTACAAGGACCCAGGGATAACAGAAAAGCCTGGCTGGCCATTCCAACGCATCCTCTGATCTGAATTTTTTTTACTTTTTCTTCATTTGATATCCACTTTCCAGAAGGAATGTTTACAGCCAGCAGAGCAGCGCTCTGGACTGATCTCGAAGGGTTTTTGTCCAGTGGGAGAGGCCTGGGTGTGGCGCATTCACGTGGGGTAGCATCTAGGCCGGGCCTGGGAGCCAAGACCGCAGTGGGGCAGGATGGGCAAGGTTGCTACCCTTGACCCTCAATTGACTGTACTGTAAGCACATTTTCTGTATACACCTTCTGGGATTTTTGCTTTTTTCTCCCCAAAATAACACATTTATTAAAAGACAATTTTCAGAAGAAAGTAAAACCATGACTCTTAAACAAATATAAAAACAAACACATGTTAAGGATTTTATTTTATTCAGATGATAGAAGGAAGCGAGGCAGATGTTCTCACTGGCTTGAAGGAAAAGTCAGAAAAGCATAAATTTATATGCGGTGAAGAAATGTTGAGATAAATTGCAAATGGAGGCAAAACGTCTTTCCACAGTAGGGAAAGCAGTTGATTAATTCTGTACAGAAAAAAGACGGAATTTACAAATATAGATCTATCATTTACCCATGACTTACAAAGAGTTGCAAAATGGCTCAAATACAAAGAACAGGGCCAGAATCAGCCCAGAGGGTATGCTATAGACACAGATACTTTTCCACTGAAGCACAAAACCTCTCCTACACAGGAGAGGATCCTTCACTGTGAAGAAGAAGGCTTCAGCCTTCTCCTGCATGGGGCAGGACTGTGTGTCTGGCATCCATGGTGGGGTCCTCAAGACACGTGTGTCAAAAAAGGCTTTTCTTGCCAGTACAGCAGCTCACGCCTGAAATCCCAGTACATTGGGAGGCCAAGGTGAAAGAATAGTTTGAGGCCAGTTCGAGACCAGCCTGGGGAACATGGCAAGACTCTGCCTCTACAAAAAAATTTAAAAACTAGCTGGGCATGGTGGCATGTACCTGTAGTCCCAGCTGCTTGGAAGGTTGAGGCAGGAGGATTGCATAAGCCTAGGAGTTGGAGGTTGCAATGAGCTATGATCGTACCATTGCACTTTAGCCCAGGCGACCCTGTCTCCAGAAAAAAAACAAAAAACAAAAAACAAAAAAAAGATTTCTGCATCATGGCAAGTGTGTTTGGCCCATCTAGATCAGGTCTGTGGTTTCCACTGGTGAAGCCTCTCTGGAAGTCAGGGTACTCTTCGTGGCTCCAGCAATGGCCAACGCATGCCTCTGCAGAGGACGCCCCGGTGGCCATGTTCTTCGACAATGCCCACACTAGCTAGCAAAACAAATGCACAATTCCCTCATAAAAATTCATGCACGATAGTGCCTATGTATCATGGATCACCAGCAGGCCTTCTCCCAACAGAGTGACTCTGTGGCCTCTCCAGCCCTGCCTCCCATAGGACAGTCCCTCCGCAAAATTACAAGTCAAAACCTGTGGGGATCGCTGTGGAGCATGGGATCTGCAAATTCCAAGGGTATGCCCCTCTCCTGGGCACACCTTCCTGAGGCATTCCTTTACCCTGTATAAAAGTGCACTTCTTGACTTCTTTTTTGAACCAGCTATAACATCTGTCTCTCTCTTTAATGAATAAAATAAAATCTTTACCATTGTGTTCATTTTTATGTCTGTATGAAAGTCAAGATTTTACCTTTTGCTGAAAATTATCTTTTCACAGTGTCATCGAACAACATTCCTTTTTCCCCATTGGAAGTCAGAAATGGATGGTAAAGGACAGTGGGAGTATGGTTTTCCTGCTTTCATACCCCAAGGATTTAAGTAACTCAGAAGTCAGACTTCCCAACACAACAGTTCTCCAACAGAAACAGAGAAAACAGATCTTGGTGAGCAGAAAAGACTGATACAGATGCAACCGTACCAATCAAAGGAATAAATTGCCGTAAGCTTTAAAAAGTTAGAAATGGAAACCAAGTGTACGCAACAGGGGCTCAGGGTTAAAGGGGACACTCCAAGACAACATAGGGGGTGGTATCTAACAGGGAAGGGCCGGGGGGTTTTGTTCCTTTACTGATTAAACACTGTAGGAACTTGCATGCCAGCTGATTTTCAAACTTGGAGTGGGAAAGGCAAGGCCAATATCATCCTCAGATGATTCTATGCACACCAACTCTTCCAAGTATTTATTCTTCAGCACTCATGCTTGTATTTTCCACAGGGTGTACAGTCAAGACAGCATGAATTAGGAAGCTATCTACGATGAGCACATGCTGGCCTCCTTGCACATGCACCCCTGCCTTTGGCTTTTTCTAGGGCTGTTCCCAGGCCTGGGCAGACTTCCCCAGATACCAGCAGGGCTCATTTCTGAGCACCTTATTTTAAATGGGCTTTGAAAACAACAGGTGGTACCTTCCATCAGCAAGTGGACATAAATCTCAGGGCCCAGTGTTGGCCGGGCCTGCCAACCTGCATTGCTGCGGTGTGTAAACAGTACAGTCCTTCTTGGCAGCACCCACCCAGCATCTAGATCGGAAGTCCCTCTCTTGGACCCAGCCCCTCCCCTGTTTATAACCGCACTAAGGAACTGCTGCCAAATGTACATACCGATTTCCGTGCAAATATGCTCAGGTTTTTCATAGTTTTATATTAGTTAAAAACTATACCACCACGATGTCTAACTGCAGGAAAATACTTACAAACAGGATTTAGCGGCCTGGAGAAAAGGCTCCTCACACTGTGTTGAGTGGCAAAAACGAATGCAGGTCTGCTTGGCGTGGGATTGCACCTATGTTTTTAAAATGTACGCGGCTAATCACCTACAGGAACATACCTCGGTGCAAGGAGCGGCGCCTCGCACGCGTGCGATCGTGGGGGCCACTCTTCCGCAAGAACGAGGTATTACTTCCACGAAGGTCAGCTTTTGGAAACAGACTTTGGGGAGTTCCTTACCTGTGCACGCGGCGAAGCCCTCCTCTGCCACACGCTGGGGCGCTGGCGTCCTGGGACGCGCACGGACTTTGTCCCGAGGCCGCAGAACCGCCCGGCGCGCGCGGGGCGGGCGGGGACCGGGGAGGGCGGCGCCTCCCGCGGACGGGAAGTGGTCGCCGGACCGGGGGCGCCGGGATCCCGGCGGGGCCAGCGCTCGACCCCGAACGCAGGAGCCCAGAGGGAGGCGCCGGGAGGAGAGGGCTGCGGGGCGTGGGGGAAGGGGAAGGTCTGGAGGCAGAAGAGCCTGCAGGGAGAGGAGGGGAAGCGAGGCTCTGGGGGAAAGGAGCCGGGAAGCGTATCTGGAGGCCTGCTGAAGGAAGACAGCCAGCCTGTGACGTTTATACTCCCGTCTGGCTCCTAAGACCTGTAACTCCTCTGTTGTAAATCAGAATTAATCTATTCTCAAAAAGAAATTATTACACGTGCCAAAGAAAAAATTTTAGGACCCTCTAAATTTATTATGGCAAGGAAGTTAAGCCCTGGAGACAGGAGTCACGTAGCATGTTTGCAGTTCTGTTTCTCATTAACAGATTATGGATTAGCTCTCTTCCTCCGCGTTCTGTAAGTGACTGGGAGACACCAGTGACCAGGCTGTCCCCTCTTCCGATCACTGATCTTTGTTGCAGATTGACTCCTCTATTGTCCTGTACCTAACTCAGACCCGATGGCACCCAAGACCAATGACTGTTACATCTTCAGTGTGAAATGTTAGATATACCTCTCTTAAAAGAAAAAGAAGGAAAAAGACCACCTCAACTAATCAGATCATTGTAGCTATGGATCAAGCCTTACGTAGAAAGATGTCGAAATTCTTTCTGTTAAGCCTCCCTAAACCTTGTCTATATCCACGATCCAAAACTTCTGCACTTTGGAACACTGACTTCCATTCTTTGGAATCTCTGCTTCCCAGACGGCTCATACTCAAACTTTGGGCTTGAATAAATTCCCTTTGAACTAGATTCTGACTCTGGATTATTTTAGGTTGACACACATTTCATACATGCCCCACTCCTCCATATTTTGGTCATGTGACCCAGGTTATAACAACTTCAATTGGCCGCAGAAGCACATCCCTCATGAGGGACCCAAAGTGGGAACACACAAGAAAAGGGAATTCTAGGAAATACAGCTCAGCCTGGCCATGTGGGCACATTACCAAGCCATCACACCATGGTGGACTCACTTCTTGTCCTCCCCACTGCAAAGATGTTGTGGATTGAATGTTGGTACCCTCCCAAAATTTATATGTTGAAATCCTAACTCCCAATGTGATGGTAGTAGGAGGTGGGACCATTGGGAGGTGCTTGGCTCATGCAGGTGGAGGTCATGAATGGGATTAGTGCCCTTCTAAGAAGAGATACATTGCTTCCTCCTCTGTAAACCAGGAAGAGGGCACTCACCAAGAAACCAATCCTCCTGGCACCCTGATCTCAGACTCCCAGCCTCTAGAACTGTAAGAAATAAATTGTAAGAACTGTAAGAAATAAAACTGTAAGAAATAAATAAACTGTAAGAAATAAATTTATTGTTTAAGTCGCTTGATCTATGGTGTTTTTGTCATAGCAGCCGAAACTGAGTAAGACAGTATTATCCTGCTAGAGATACACTAATTTTCTTTCAGACAGGACCTGTCACATCCCAATTGAATTATTTTACTGGCTTGAGATTTCTCCAAAATAATGGGTATTTTGTTAGCATCTGAATAATTAAAAGAAGTCACCAAAGTGTTATTACCCAGAACAAATTGAAGATCTGCCCTAAACAAAAATTCTTGTTTCCATCCTAAAATGCACAAACTGCTTGCAACACCCAAAATGGCAGCTTTTCAGCTTCACCAATTGTAGCTCCAAACTCCACTGGAAAATTCATCACACAAGTAAATATTTAACCTAGGCTCTTAAACAAAGTAAAAGTTTCATTCTTATGAAACTCTCAGCAGAAGTGAACACTAAGGTTTCATGGAGTTCCCTGTAAATTAAAGAGCTATGACTCAGCGGTCGCTGCTGGCTACCCCTCCAAAGTTGTTTTTATTTTTCATTATGAAATAAGAATCTAAATTCCAAGAACAGAATGAGTCCAAGCTGAATTAACAAACAGGGCAAGGGCAAAGTTCAACAAAACTGCTGACTCTGTTCAAACCCGCGTGATTAACACCGACTTTGAAGCCAAGGTCAAAAAAGTATTCCATGGAACTGCTCCTCATGAAACTTGGAACAAAATCAGAAAAAGTGCCGGTATGTTTCAGAACATCTCAAAATAATACCTGAGAAAGAACATATTCCACTTCATCTGTTTCCATTTACGGGCCGATGCTGCTGACTCAGCCGGACCATCGGTGCAGCTGCGGGGAAAGCACTGAATCTCCAGCACGGGGCAGGCATTGCTGGCAAAGACAGGTCAGAGGAGAGATGAAAGTGGGCTGATTTCTAGAAGGTTCTTGAGCCAGTAGGCCATCTTGTCACCCCAGCTAGTAAGCCTAAATTAGCTTTTTTAAAAACTTTTTATTATAAAATTTAAAAATATATAGAATAATAAAAAGAATACAATAAACTCCCATATAATCCAGTTCTAGATATAATTGTTAATATTTTGCTATACATGCTTCATTGATTTTTTTTTGCGAAGTATGGAAATTATAGACAACATGACATTTCACCCCTTAAAGATGACTCATAATGTTTCCTGCCTCTGGGAATTCATACCCCTATGTAGTCTCCCATAGTGTCCACGCCGGGTCTATGGGACCAACAGAATACAGAATAGTGATGGTGCATCTCTTCCCACATTAGGTTATAGAAGATACCATAACTTCCATCTCTCTCTCTCTCTCTGTGTCTCTCTGTCTCTGTGTGTGTGTGTGTGTGTGTGTGTGTGTGTGTGTGTGTGTGTGTGACTAGTTTCTCAGATCACATGCAGTGGGGGAAGTCAGCTGCCACATCTTGGGTAGCCCCATGGAGAGGCCTGTGTTAGCAAAGAAAGTCTCTGATCTATAGCCATGTGCCTGGGCCGTCTTGGACACAAATCCTCTAGCCCCTGTCACGTGTCAGATGCCTGCAACCCCAGCCAACATCTTGATGGTAACCTCCTGAGAGACCCCGAACCAGACCCACCTAGCTAAGGCACTTCCAGATTCCCCACTCTCATGAACTGTGCATTGTTTTAAGCCACTAAGATTTGGGCTAAATTGTACCACAGCAATTGATAGCTCACACAGATGTTGATATCTGGAAGTGGGGTGCAGCTGTGACAAAAACTTCACGTGTGAGAGTGGCTTTGGAACTGGGTTGTGGGCTTTGTCCAGAGTGTTAGTGAAAGCCTTCAATTATTTGAAGAAGCTGTTAATAAAAGACTCAAGTCTTTAAAATTTGTAGGTGAGTGCTTACAGGAAAGTCAGTAGAGGCTATCAGAAACTGGGAGCAGGGGATCTTTATACAGTGGCAATGCTGTTGCCTGCAATTATGTGGACAGAAGCAATGAACTAGGTGGTCTAGTCAAGGAGATTTTGAATCAGAATATTGAAAGTGCTGCCTAGTTGCTTCTAGTAAGATGCTAGAGGAAAGAGATCAATGAAAGGAAGGAGCTTTAAACAAAAAGGAACTAGGACTGGATGATTTTGAAAATGTCCAGCCTTCCGAGGTGGCAAATTATGCCACAATTAAGAAATGGCGGTGGGGCGTGGTAGTGACCTTTAGTCCTAGCTACTCCGGAGGAAGGGGAGCTGAGGTGGGAGGATCACTTGAGCCCAGGAGTTTGAAGTTTCAGTGAGCTATGATCCAGCCACTACACTGCAGCCGGGGCAACAGAGTGAGACCCTGTCTCTGTAGAAAAAGAAGGGAAGGAAGGGAAGAAGAGAGAGAGAAAGAAAAAGAAAGAGAGAAAGAGAGAGAGAAAAAGGAAAGAAAGAAAGAAAAGAAAGAAAGAAAGAAGGAAGGAAGGAAGGAAGAAGGGAAGGGAGGGAGGGGAAAGAAAGAAAGAAAAGGAAAGAAATGGTTTCCAAGAAAAGATCAAATCCAGGGTCCTACCAGAAAAGTTGTGGTCCAGAGATAAATCCTGCGGTATAACTGTAAAATCATCTTTTTAAGATTTCAGAAAGATGTAAGGTGGCACCTCAGAGTACTGTTCAGTCAGACAAAAGGCCTACTGTATAGATTAAAGGTGTGCCTCACAGACTCTTTCAGTCAAAGGTTAGTGCAGATAGAAAGCTTACAGGCATTGTCCCTCAGCCATCTGCAGAAGCTAAAAGAAGGGAAGGGCTTATCTCAAAGAGATGTGTGGATATTGCATTTGTCTAATGGAGTAGACTCCAATAAGACTCACAAAAAATCCATAAAGTTTTTAAAATAATTATTTATACAGAAACATCACCAGCTTGGACTGAAAGGGACAGAGACAGTATAACACACAAAGCGGACGTTAGACCCTCAAAACTCTACTGGCAGAACGCAGGCTGAGGATACTTTAGAGCTGCAAACACATGGTACCTTTTTCCCCTCCCTTTTGGAACAGGAGGGTCTAGAGTGGTTATTTCGTGTCTGTTCAGTGGGGGAGGGTGCGGCAGGGGTGGACAGATAACTTTCCCAGAAAAACTGTCCTGGAGGCTGCGTTTATGGAAATATAGTCACACCTGGACCTGATTTAGATTATGATACTGGACGGTGAACAGATGCCATACTAGGATGAGATGCTGGGGACTTTGGAAGGGGTTGACTATTTAGCATGTGGGAAGGATATGAATTTTGGGGGCCAGAAGATGGGCTTTGGCCATCTGCTAGTTGGCCCAGGTTGATTGCCAGGTAGTCACACCCTTGAGCATTGTCCCCACCTGTCCCACCCCCAGGCCTCATTGCACCATGGTTGGTCTGTGAGACCGACAGCATGCAGCAGCAATAACTGTGCTATGCTTTGCTTTGTTGTCCCCTCCAAAACTCATGCTGAAATTTAATCCCCAATGTGGTGGTACCAAGACACCGGACATTTAAGAGGTGACTGGGTCATGAGAGTTCTGCCCTGATGGATGGACTGATCCATTTACGGATTGCTGGATTACTGGATTAATGGGTTATCATGGGAGGAGAACTGGTGGCCATATAAGAAGAGGAAAAGAGACCTGAGCTAGCATGCTCAGCCACCTCACCGTGTGATGTCCTATGCCACCTCCAGACTCGGCAAAGAGCCTTCATCAGATGGGGCCCATCCTCCTTGGACTTCTCAGCCTCCATAACTGTATGAAATAAATTCTTTTTCTTTCTCAATTACCCAGTTTCAGCTATTCTGTTATTATATAAGCAACAGAAAAGGAACTAAGACACAATGGTATGCCACGTCCGGCATTAACTTATTTTTGTAAGTGTGGCTTTCATCTTGGCATCTTTCTCTTGCTCTCTCCCTCTCTCTGTCAGATCACTTTCTCTGGGAGAAGCCAGCAGCCCTGAGAAGAGGCCACATGGTGAAGAACCAAGGCTTCTTTCCAACAGCCCCGTGGCTGGGCCATCTTGGACACAGATCCTCAGCCCCGGTGAAGTGTCAGATGACTGCAGCTCTGGCTAGCATCTTTTGGTAACTTCCCGAGAAACCCTAAGCCAGACCCACCTGGTTAAGCCACTCCCAGATTCCTGACCCTTAGAAACTATATGAAATACTAAATGATCCTGTTTTAAGTCACTAAGTGTAATAACTATGTGTTTCTGATGCTTTGACAGCTGGGGCGTTGCTGACCCTGGAGAGTCTGCCCCTGCCAGGGGTGGCCAGTTTGTACTAAAGATAGTGCAGGCCTTTCATATGCAAACCAACCAATCCAGAGCCGGAGGCCCAACCACCTCCTCTGTGCCACTCTCACGCTCTGGGCCTCTGTCCACCTGCACTCTCACCCCAGGGCTAGGTGCCAGACAACTACAGACAGCCCTCCAGCCCCAGAGCCCACCAAAATGATTCAAACTAGCCAATCCTAAGCCTGCTTACCCTGCCTCACCTGTTCCTTCCCCTGGAAACCACAATAAAGGCTCTTGCCCACTTCCCCCGCACCCCCCACCCCGCCCCTGGTACATCCTCGCAAAGCCACTTGTGGTGTGGTATGGTGTGGTGTGCCCCTTCTCCTTTGGATCTGTGAGTGTAACGAACTACCTTTTCAATGGCAGCCGCCTCATGATCTGTTGGCCTTTCCATATCTCAATATAATAAAGCCTACACTGAAAATACTATGATTTGCAGGTAATTTGTTATCCACTAAACTAACACACTTAAACATACATAAAACTCATCCTTCATACCAAATGTCATCAACACACCTAATAAAGTTAACAATTATTCCTTAATATTATGGAATATCTAGGTCATAATATAAATGTCCTCCATCTCCCTAGCAATGAACAATGTCTTCACCATTGCTTTGTTGGAAAACAGGATCCAAATAAAGGTCTGGATCTTAGCCGGGCACGGTGGCTCACGCCTGTAATCCTAGCACTCTGGGAGGCCGAGGCGGGCGGATTGTTTGAGCTCAGGAGTTCGAGACCAGCCTGAGCAAGAGCGAGACCCCCTCTCTACTAAAAATAGAAAGAAATTAATCGGACAACTAAAAATATATAGAAAAAATTAGCCGGGCATGGTGGTGCATGCCTGTAGTCCCAGCTACTCGGGAGGCTGAGGCAGAAGGATCGCTTGAGCCCAGGAGTTTGAGGTTGCTGTGAGCTAGGCTGACGTCACGGCACTCTAGCCCGGGCAAAAGAGTGAGACTCTGTCTCAAAAAAAACAAAAAGAAAACAAAGGTCTAGATCTTGCATTTGCTGTTATGTATTTCAAGTCTCTTTTCAAAGTAGAATTTTCAAAATGGCAAAACATGAGTATCCTACAAAGTAAGCAGGTATTAAATATTTCATTACCTCATTAATGAGCAGCAGGATGATTAAGCTGGTTAAAAGAAACTTTGAGAGACTGAGTACACATAGGCACTATAACATTGCTAAATTAGATTTTAAAAATCTATGTAACAATCTCTAAGGCAATAAAGCTCTATGTAACCTGAAATCATGTGCATCTCTCTCTACCAGGCAAAATTCATATCCATTGCTGTCAGAGAAGAATGGTTTGCACCACTCTCAGTTTTGGCCATCTGCCCTCAAAGATTTGTAAAATATCAAAATTCATCTTAAATAGTTTGAAATGAAGTCGTATACTGCGGGAATGTTGGACAGTGCCCCAGCATGATATCAAAAGATGAGGACATCAAATCATCCCTCTATTTCCAAGTCTTTTTAAAATTCTTTCTTAACACTAAAAAATCTAAAACATTAAAAAACTCTAAAATAGTCTCCCCGCTGGGTTGTTATCTTACAGAATGTCCCACATTCTGGGTTTATGTGCTTGCTTCCCACAATGGACTTCAATTAAATGTGATTTTTAAATCAATATCTAGTTGCTAAAAATAATATATGTTATTAAACGGATGAAATAGTTTTTGTGTAGGATTTATCAATTGTTATGGAATGTTGAAATAATGTTTTATCAATTTATTCATTTTAATCATTTCCTCAAATTATAACACTTGAGTTTCCCTCTGGGTTCTGAAATTAGGGGATGTCAGCTTAGTTTTGAAGGAGTAAACCTGAGTCTTCACCGGACTGTGACTCTCAAACACAACTCTCCCTCCTTTTCTTCCTGGAGTCCTCAGGTGTCAGACAGACAGGCTTTGTGGCGGTTTTCTTATTAATGCTGGCCTGGGGGTCAGACGGGACTTTTCTTCACCACCTTCAAACCTCACTCCTCCTCCTCAGAATTTTACTAAAGATTCTGGAGCTCTGCTCTTTATAAAATACATTGACTTTTCTCCTTGACATTCATTTCTCTCTGTCCCTGTCTCTCTCTCTCTCTTTTTTTTTTCCTTCTTTTGAGACAGGGTCTCACTCTGTTGCCTAGGCTAGAATGCATTGGTGTCATCGTAGCTCACTGTAGCCTTGAACTCCTGAGCTCAAGTGACCCTCCTGCCCCAGCCTCTAGGGTAGCTGGGACTACATGTATGCACCACTAGGCCCAGCTAATTTTTTGTTTTTTCTTTCTTTCTTTCTTCTTCTTCTTTTTTGTTTTTTGTAGAGATTGGGTCTCACAATGTTGCTTAGGCTGGTCTCAACTCCTGGTCTCAAGCTATCCTCCTGCTTCAGCCTCCCAAGGTGCTAGGATTACAGGCGTGAGCCACCTTGCCCAGCGACATTCATTTCTGATTTGTTCTGCTCCTCCTTAAATGTCTTCAATGCCTTCAAGGTACCTTCTTTGCCTGGTTTAGCAGAGGGAGTCCTACAGATAATGTGAGGTATTTCTTCTTGTGTCTCCTTCAGGAAGAGAGTTTCTTGAAGCGAATGTGGCTTGACCCACTTGTCAGGAATATTAGATGAAACAAGAGCATTAACTTAGAAGTAGAAGTTCTCACTCTCTTTATGGGCTAACCAAAAATAACAACCTAATTCCTCAGCCTTGAATTTGAGAACTGCACCCTAAATTTGACCCCAAAATATCCTAATATATTTATCTACTTTCATTTTTTAAAATTTTGAAAGCATGAAAAAGTCAAAAATTAGTACAGTGACTATCTGTGTACTCTCCCCGAGACTTAAGAAGTGTTGGTATTTTGTTTCATTTGCTTTCTCTCTTTTTTTTTCTGGCCTGTTTGAAAATAAGTTGCAGACATCCTGACATTGTAGTCTTCCTCTGCCTCCTCTGAGAATAAAACCTTCTCCAACATCACCACAAGGCCACTGTCACACCTACAAAAATTATCAATAATTCTCTAATATCATCTAATATGTATTTCATATTCAGATTTCTCCAGTTGTCCCCAAAATGACTTTTATGGATTTTTATAAAATCCAGGATCCAACCAGGATTCACACATTGCTTTTTTTTTTTTTTTTTTATCTCTATAGTCTTTTTTAACCTAAAATAATGCCGGTGGTGATTTTAAATATGTTCACAAATGCTTTGATTGTCCCCCATTTAAAAGATGGAACTTCCCGTTGATTGTGGGCTATACTTAGTGTCTCTTCTAATAAGTAGAATGTGGCAAAAGTGAAAGCTTGTGCCTTCTGTGACTAGATCCTAAAAAGCATGTGGCTTTCTCTTGGGCCACCTTGTAAGATATTGTTTATTGTTATTTTTAAATTTGGGGGTAATTTGTTACTCAGCAATATATAACTGATACAGTGTCTATTTAACTTATTCCTCTACCATATTTTCTGTGAACTATTAAGAGAATATTAAGTTTAGAGACTTAATGAGTTTCAGCTTAAACATTTTTGTGGAGAGTTTTTATAGGTTGTTTGAAGAACATCATGTCATAGTATGTGATAGGAGGCACATAATTAATGTTAGATGTTCTACTACAAGCGGTGTTAAGTTTGATCACTTGGTTCCATTACTAAAAGTCCGATGCAACACGATAGAGTAGATTATTGTTTAAAAACCCTCTCCCACCCACCTGATTCCAGTAAGAGGAGCATTTTTCCCACTTCACTGACGCTGGGCTCAGCCATGTGACTTGCTTTGGCCAATAGCATGTCAGTGCATGTGATGCAGGCAGGGGCTCAAAGCGCTTGGTGTTTGGGCCTGCCTTCCTGTGCTTCTGCAATGACCCAGAAGAGCTTCTCCCTGACAGCTGCCCAGGGACAGCTACCTGCACCCCAGCCAGATAGCTTCATCCCCTGAAGCAGGACTGTCCAGCCAAGGCCAGTCTAGATCCACTGGCCTGTAGATCCGTGATAATAAATAATTGTTGATTTCCAGCAATTCATTTTGGGTTGGATTTTTTTAGTCATCTTTTTTTTGGAGGGGGGCGCTAGCTACCCGATACACAATACAGGCAAACACACCACTGCTTCCTTTGCTAAATTGTAAAAGGGGATAGAAATTATGTCTACTGCATATGGGCTGTTTTGAAAATTACATGATGTGATTAACAGAATAAATTACATGTAAAGTGCTTAGAACAATGCCTGGTACTTGGCAAACATTCCATAAATAAATAAATAACTAGTATTATTATCATGTTTGTGAACTCAGTGTTCCTACACGGTCTCATTAAATTGCAAGCTCGTATGCAAAGAGCTCAGTCAATCTTGCTGAGTTGTCTACAAGGGCAGGATTTATCATTCTCTGCAGCAAGGTAGCTGAGTTCAAAGAAATGGATGCTAGACCCCATGCTTGTTCAGACAGCAGCCTTCGTGGGCTGACTGGAACAATAGTCCCCTCATTTATCAGTTCATTTCACTCTGTATCTACACAGCAAGATGACAAAGGGCAGCAATGTGGAGGGAGATCTTATCTGTGCCCTAAATGCCAGCTTTCCAAACATTTGATGGGCAGCGTGATGGGTAATTTTACGTATCAAGTTGGCTAGGCTATGGTGCCCAGCAGTTTGGTCAAACACTAGTTGAAATGTTGCTATGAAGATATTTTGCAGATGTGATCACAATTTAAATCAGGTGATTTTAAATAAAGGCGATGACCCTTGGTAATGTGGCTGGGCCTCATCTAATCAGTTGAAGTCCTTAAGAACAAACCTGAGGTTTCCTAGAGAAGAAGGAATTCTGCCTCAAAATTGTAACACAGAAATTCTGCCTCAGTTTTCAGTCTGCCAGCCTGCCCTAAGATGTTGGCCTTGCCAGGTTCCACAATTGCATGAGCCAGTTCCTTAAAATAAATCCCTATCTATCTGTCTATATTAGTCTGCTAGGGCTGCCATAACAAGGCACCACTACTAGGTGGCTTAAACAACAGAAATTTATTTTCTCACAGTTCTGGAGGCTAGAAGTCCAAGATCAGGGTGCTGGCAGGGTTGGTATCTGGTGAGGCCTCTCTTCCTAGCGTTTAGATAGCTGCTCCCTTGCTGTGTCCATACATGGCCTTTCTTCTATGCACCCACAGAGAGAGAGAGATCTCCAGAGTCTCTTCCTCTTGTAAGGACAGCAGTCCTATGGGATTAGGGCCCCATCCCTCCGACCTCATTTAACATTCATTACCTCCCGAAGGGCTCTATCTCCAAATACAGTAGCATTGGGGGTTAGGGCTTCAACATACGAATTTTGGGGGGGGACACAATTCAGTCCATAACTATCTATCTGTCTGTCAATCTATTACTATCTGTCTATCCTATTTCTCTGGAAAGCCTCTCAGTGATACAGACAGAATGGAATTTGAAACTTCATCATACACAGTCATTCAGCTGACCCCAATGCTGAGCTTTACAATCATCACTAACCTATAGATTGCTTACTGCAATTGGTCACACCAAAATTCTTTCATTTTTTATTTTATTTTATTTATTTATTTTTTTTTGAGACAGAATCTCGCTCTGTTTGCCCAGGCTAGAGTGCTGTGGCATCAGCCTAGCTCACAGCAACCTTGAACTCCTGGGCTCAAGCAATCCTGCTGCCTCAACCTCCCAACTAGCTGGGACTACAGGCATGCCCCACCACGCTCAGCAAATTTTTTCTATTTTTAGTTGTCCGGCTAATTTCTTTCTATTTTTAGTAGAGATGGGGGGGTCTTGCTCTTGCTGAGGCTGGTCTCGAACTCCTGTCCTCAAGCAATCCTACCGCCTGAGCCTCCCAGAGTGCTAGGATTACAGGCCTGAGCCACCATTTCCAGCCAAGATTTTTTAAAATAAAAGTGACAATGCAAAGGAAATGCATATTCAACACCTCCCCTAAAACTACTAGAGTAAACCCTTGAAATAAAATGCTAAGTATCGTAAACTACTGTTTAATATTTTTGTTGACAAAGTAGCTTTGAAATAAATAGCATTACAGTTTTATGAATTAAAATGAAGAGATGTTTATAGAAGCTCTGTTCATAATCTCTCTAAACTGGAAGCAAGGTAAGTGTCTCCGTGAGTGAAGGGATAAACAAACTGTGGTACCTCCGTATAATGGACTACTACTCAAATGCAAAAAGGAACAAATTATTCAACATCCTAACACATGAGTGAAAGAAATCAGTCTCAAAAGGTTACCTCCTACCTGGTCCCACTTATATGGCACTCTGAAAGGTAAAACTGTAGGAAGGGGAACAGACCCGAGGTTGTGAGGGGCTGGTGCCCAGGGGAGGGTTTCACAACAAAGGGGCGCACAAGGGAGTTTTCTCAGGGATGGAATTGTTCTTTGTCCTGATTGTGGCGGTGGATACACATGTCTATACATATGTTAAAACTTACAAAACTGCACATCAAAATCAAAAGTCAATCTTATAGTATGTAAATTAAAATAATCTGAAATATATTATAAAGAGACAAATATCATAAGGTATAGACAGTAATTCCTTGACTCACTTTTTTTCTCTAGGTATTTGCTGCCCCAAATTCTGGCAAACAGAGGAATAAATTCTGTTATCAAATTCTTTAATTTCAAGAGAAACCCATGAAAGGAGTATTGTCCAATCAGGTGGTTTCTTTTCCACTAAAACAGCAAGGAAGTTCTCCCTGAAATCTTCACTTGGGGAGGTAAGTTTTAATTTAGATTTTTGCAAGAAAGGTCATGATGTCAGAGTGAGACCACAAAGTATAGGGAAACCATATCCTTTTGGAAACAGCAAATGTCTACCAGTGCAGAGAGAGCTGCGATGAACTAAGTGTCCCCATCAAAAGAAAGCAAAAGGGGAGAGCACAGTTTTGCTAAAGCAAAAAGCAGGGAAGCACAAAAGAGGCCAGATTGAAATTCTTCCAAGTTGGAAGCGAGCAAAGCCCTGGTGAGGGCAGAATGAGGAGCAACGGCCAAAACCCTTTTCAATCTCTTTTCCTTTCCTCCCTGACAAGCTTTTAGTCTCAATGATAAAACTCCTCAGTTGTTTGAAGTGGGTGAACATTATTAGATTTTGGCATTCAAATCTAAATTCATAGGCTGTCTTGAATAACTTTGCTTTCTTATTTCAAAGGTGAAGATTCTACCTATTGCTCTGGAAAGCTGGGAAATGCCCCATCTCTTTTAAGAGAAGAGGTCTATTTTTATAGAAAAAGGACTCCATTCTGTCACTGTTTAGGATGCTATTTGTATTAGTTATCTATTGATGCAGAACAAACATCCCTAAAACTTAGTGGCTTAGAACATCAGTGACTTGTTTCTCATGGTTTTGCTGGTTTCTCCTAGGCTCACTGAGGCTGCAGGGTCTAGCTGGCCCCATGCACATGTCTGGGGTCTTGGTATCACTGTCAGGGGGCTTCTCTCACCAGGTGGACCCTCGGTGTTCTGAGAGATTGAAAATGGAATTTACAATTCTTCTTAAGACCTATTTCCAGAGGTTATACGACATCACTTCTGCTGCATCATATGCATTAAGGCAAGTCACAAGGCCAGCCCAGAGTCAAGGCGCAGAGAAATAGGTTCCACCTCTTCATTTAGGGAGAAGCAGCAAAGTCACACTGCAAAGGAGTGAGGACACAGGGACACTATCCATTGGGGGCAATGACTATAGCAATCTAACACACTATTGTTAACGATGTTTAAAGCGGATATAAACATTGATTAAATTAGCTCTTGGCTCTGAACTTGTAAACTGGATGAAATTAGGCCAAAGATGTATTTTGGGTCAGAAGCTCACATTCAGGCCAGCTTTAATATAGTTAATTCTTATTTTAAAACTATCAGAAATCACTTATAGATGAGTAAGAGAAACCTGAACTACTGGTTTTAATGGGGGATTTTAACCATCAACTAAGAAAAGTAACACAGAATCCATTTAGCTATTTTAAAATGCATTATTATTCTTTACCTGTAGGTCAACGCTTCTTTGGCTTCCTGATGTCTAAACATTTCACAATGTTGTAGAATTATGAATGCATCCATCTCCCAAGAGGATATGGGCAAATTTGAACATAAATGTGAACTAGAGCTAGAGCATGGTTAGGTTTCTGGGGCAGAAGGTACAGAGAAAGACCGGGATAATCCTTGCACATGCAGCTGAGACTTGGCCCCTGTCACCACAGACTGCCAAACCTGTCACACTCTGGCAATAAGGAGCAATGCTTGGATGGGGACCAGTGCCACGCTGACATCTCACCACCTCTGCAGACTTGGTGAATTCCAAGAAATCCCTGGGGAGGAAGGGAGATGCAGAAATATCAAGGTCAGGAAACTGCCCACACACCTGTCCCAATTATTCACCCCAATTATTCAGAATTGCCAAATTCTTCATGCTCTTTCCCAGTTCAAATCCTTTGTACTAGTCTTTCTCCCTGACCATGAACTTGACACCCAGGGACACGTAGGTGAGTAATAAAGCTTAGGGGCATAAGCAGGGGATTGAATTCAGCATCCTGAGAGTACTCCCTGACTTGCCACTCTGCGGCTCCAGACCGGATTCTCAGCCTCCGTCCATCCTTCAGGAATGTTTTTCCTTGGACTCCTTCAGTCAGGGCCCCTTTATGCAAGCCCCAGCCTGTGCCTGAGCTCGAAGCCTTGATGCTGGAGAAGGCATGATGTCCCCCTGGGAACGGGTCCTTCAGGAACTCCAGGGCTGCTGGAGACCTCCGGGTACTTCCAGAGGAAGAGGGAAATAGGGAGAGGAAACACAGAAACAGAGAAATGAGGAAAGGAGAAAGAACAAGGATGGCTTCCAGAGACAAAGGTTTCCTTTTCCACGCTTCTGCTTACACTGTGGTGGGTTAAATTGCCACTGAGAGGAGTCTGGAGAAGTTTTCAAATGTGTTGCTGGGGGTGTCGGTGCCACAGAAGACAGCCTCCTGGGCAGCTGCTACAGGATGGGTGCCCCTGTCAGGACAGAGGGCAAAGGCTTTGTCCCAAAGCAAAAGAACTTGCAAACCTCTCTTCAAGTTTCAAGTTTTCTTCTGGAGCTAATTTCTTTGAACTCAACTGGGTGAAACAATCACGTCGTTGAAGCATTTAGGGGCTGTATATGCCCTGAGTGCTATAAATATCAAAGACAATGCTATTTTTTCTCCCTGGAAAAAAACTATTGAAACCTTTATGAATCAGCGTGGCTCTCCCGGCTCCCTCACTACCTCCACCTTCTATGTAGCCCTGTGGACATTCTGATGTGTATCCTCCCCTCTTCCTCACCCTCACTCGCAGACCTGCTCCCAGCTCTTCCTCGTCTCTCTCTCCTGATGGCAGCCTCCCCCCAGACCCATCTTTAGCCCTCCTTGCCTCTCCACCTCCAAGGTCATGGCTTCAGGACATGAGCTGACCATCCTGCCCAACCTCAAGTCCTCGAATGGTACCCAAGGCCCATAGGTTCAAATCCAAACTCCCTAGCATGGTGTTGAAGTTGTTCCTCAGTTTACCCTCCCAAGCTTCTCTCCCCCGACTTTCTTCCTCCTCCTTTAACCACTGCCAAATACATCAAGCACTCCCACATGGCCGGGCTTTAACCTGAGCTGTTCTCTCCTCCCAGAAGGCTCTTGTCCAACTTGCTGCCAAAACACAAAGTCTCTCGGAGGTGGACACAAATATTATTTCAGCTGTAAAGCTCCTCCCCAGGGCCTCCGCAGAGCCCCCAGCCCAACCAGCCTCTGCTGGATGTTCCTGTGGGTTTCTGCACTCTCTGTGTTAAGACATCTGCAGTGGGTTAGAGCTGGGAGTTGGAATGTCTGCCTCCCTCCCACTGAGAGGAGGAGGTTCTCAGCAGACAGAGCCCTCCCTGAGCTCTCTCTTGTCCCTTTCAATATAGTGAGCAGGTCTATGTATAGAAGATTCTCTGTAAACACCTGAGAGCTCATTTATCCAGTGCCATTGCAGATCTACGCAATTGCTCTTTGAACTGGCCCCACCTCCCTCTTCCCAAAATATCTAAAATTGGATCTTCGACAGTTCCTTAAAATATTAGACTTAGAGTTACCATACACGGCCCAGTAATCACTCCAAGGTATATAGCCAAAAGAACTGAAAACATATGTCCACACAAAAATTTATACACAGATGCTCATAGAAGCATTATTCATAACAGCCAAAAAGTGGAAGCAACCCAAATGTCCAACTGATGAAGGGATAAATAAAATGTGATATGTCCATACAACGGAATATTATTTGGCAATAAAAAGGAATGAAGAACTGATTCATGCTACAACATGGATGGAACTTGAAAGCAGTATGCTAAGTGAAAGACACCAGTTACAAAAGATCACATATTATATAATTTCATTTATATGAAATGTCCAGAAACAGTCAAATTTATAGAGAAAGAAAGCAGATTAGTGGTTGCCAGGGGCTGGGGAACAGAGGAGGATTGGGGAGTGACTGTTAATGGGTATGGCTTTCTTTCCACAGAGAGAAGAAGGTTCTGAACTGGGCTGTGGTCATGGCTGCGAAATCGTGTGGCTATACTAAATCACCGAGTCAACCCTTCAGATGGATGAATGGTATGGCATGTGAGCTATATATAATCAGGCCTTTGAGGCTGTCAGACAGTTCTCAGCCTTAGAGGGTTGTATATCATTTTTGTTCTAAGCACAGGAAAAGCGCCTTGAAACAGCTCCTGGGAAGCTGGCCTGCGGGTCCTCTGGGCAGAAGCTGGGGAGGCCGAGGAGCTGGGGGTCCTGCACCCCGCCCAGCCCCACAAGGGCTGCAGTCCTAGAAAAGGCTGACACTCTTAAGTTCTTGGCGCCAGGGCAGTCAACAGCCTTGGGAGACCCTGAAACCAACCGTCTGGACCCCAAACCTGGACAGGGCTTTCCGGAGGGGACTGGATGACAGCCCCACCCGCTCAGCCATCTGCACTGGCATCTGGATTTTGTCTCTCAGGGGTGGCTGTTGACCTCAGGCTGGGGTGGGGGAGAAGAAGGATGGTACAGGCGCCTCCTGGGCCTCGGAGACTAGAGGGGCTGCGTCCTGAGTGGGCACGATGCTCCCCAAGGGCTACCAGAGCTTGGGGGTGGGGAGAGCTGGGAGGGAAACAGGGTGCACAAATTTGGGTCGCTGAGTCAGTGGAAAGCGTCCTGACTGCCCCTGACCGAGATTGGCTCAGAATCAAAGGGACGGCGGTGGTGGCGGGTGGCGGGGTGGAAGGTTTGGGAAATGACAATATTTGTACTAGGGAGGAAAGGAAACAGGAGTGTCAGAAGCAGGGGTTGGGGAACGCGGGAGAGCTGGGAGAAAGCTGACTCCTGGCGGCGAGGTGGCATGGTTGAGCGCTTGGGCCCCGAGGGGTGGTGAGGGGTGGCAAGGGACATGGACAGCGGTTTACAGGACGCGCCGAGATGGGTGCCACCGCACTGCGTGCTCGCAATTCATCTACTCGAATGGAAACCGCGTCCCAAGCTCCCCACCGTGTCCTGGTTTTTCTTCTAAAATGCATGCCAGCTGGAGGACTCCCAGAGCCAGAGAAAGGAGCACGTCCCACCTGGGGAGCCTCGCCTTCGGGTTGGCTGGGCCACTGGCCACCAGGTGCTCCCTCCGCTGCCCTCTGGCCGGCCGGCCGGCCGGCAGCAGCACCACCCCAGGAGCGGCGGAAGCCAGCAAGGGTGCGCTGTCCTCCTGGGCCGTCTTTGTTACGACTCTTGTTTTATTTTGTTTGTTTTGCTTATGGATTCCCAAAATAATTTGTTATTTATTTAAAAATACATAAAATACATTGCGATAGGCAGAATGACCCTCCAAAGATGTCCACTTTTTGCTTTCCAGAATCTGCAAATATGTTACCAAAAAAAAATGTGGAAGGACTTTGCAGATATGATTAAGTTAAGGATTTTTAGATGGGGGATGACCCTGGGTTATCCGAGTGGACACAATGTGCAGGAATCACAGAGCAGGCAGGGGCTCGGCGACCAGGAGACAGAGTGTAGGTCACAGCGATGTGTTTGCTTTGCAGGTGGAGGAAGGGGAGCGAGTCAGGGCGAGCGGGCGGCTTCCAGGAGGCGGAGAAGGCACGGAGACAGATCCTCCCACGAGCCCCCAGAAGGAACACACACGGTCCTGTAAACACCCTGGTTTTAGCCCAGTGAAGCCCATTTCAGACTTCTGATTTCCAGAACTGAGAGAGAATAATTTGTGTTGTTTTTAGACACTAAATCTGTGGTAATTTATAGCAGCAATAGAAAACGAATGGATAAACACATGTGTTTTAAAAAATAAAGAAAATAAATCACTTGTAATCCAGCTCCCAGAATGAACTCATGGTTTTTAATATATACAATTTAGCAGTCTGATTAGCAGAACTGATGTGTGACTCATTCGCAAAGGGCGAAGTGCTACATAGCTAAGTCTGGTGTGTTCCCACAGACATACCCCAGTGATTCTACTGGCTAAGGTGGCCTCGAAGCTCATCTGGGTTTCCAAATACCATCGTCTGCTGAGAGGAATCAGGACTCTCTGGAGAAATGTCAAATTCCAGGGTTCATGTAGGAAAGGAACAGGATGAATCCAGAACATACTATTCTGGCAGACAGTGAGGAAGTGCTCAAGGAGTGATAGGAACTTGTCAAAAGGATAAAAGAAAGGAAGCATGAAGGGGCTCTCATTGGCCAAATCTGGGATCATCTGAGCAACAACAACGATAGCATTGAATTATAATCCTTCTTACTTTATTATAATCAGTCTAAATAAGGAGTACATACTGATACAGTTATAGAAATGAAAATATACATAAATGGGGAGAAGGGAAAGTTCTTCCTTATGGTAACATATCAACTAACAAATGTAGAAGAAACACCAGGGTGAGAAAATACCATTGGAACCACCATAGTAATAATTGGGTCGGGGAGAATAGTCAATGAATGCCAAATGGTGAAGAAGGTTTGAGAAACAGGATTTGTATAGGGTCTCAAACTATCTCTGGACAGGGAGATACTAACTATGAAGGAGAAAATAGTAACTTTTACAGTGGAAAAACCTGACAAACCTTAACCAAGCAACCCAAGTTAACATCAGCAGTAACTAGACAAACAGAGAAGTGTCTCTGGCACACTGCAGCAGAAGGGCACAATAGTCCTTTCCGTGATGCTCTTGCCAAAAGGCATAACCTGAATTCCACTGAGAGGAAACAGCAAACAAATCAAACTGAGGATGTCTTACAAAATAACTGGCCTATACCCTACAGAAATGTCAGTGTCATGAACGACAGAGAAAGACTAAGGAACTGATCCTTATTAAAGGGGACTAAAGAGGCTTGACAACTAAATGCAATATGAATTCTGGATACTGGACCACAAAAAAATGGTTTTTTTTCTTTCATTATCAAGGATATTAGTCCTACTACGACATAGATGAACTCTGAGGACATTATGCAAAGTGAAATGATCTAGTCATAAAAGGACAAATATTGTGTGATTTCATTTACATGAGGTCTCAAGAATAGTCAAATTCATAGAGACAGAAAGTAGAATGGTGGTTACCGGATTCTGGGAGGAGGGGAAATGGGAAGGTAGTGTTTGAGTGCCCAGAGTTTCAGTTTGGGATGATGAGGAAGTGCTGGAGACGGATAATTATGATGGTC
>NW_012148719.1:279176-293217 GCF_000956105.1 Propithecus coquereli
CTGCCAAACCTGTCACACTCTGGCAATAAGGAGCAATGCTTGGATGGGGACCAGTGCCACGCTGACATCTCACCACCTCTGCAGACTTGGTGAATTCCAAGAAATCCCTGGGGAGGAAGGGAGATGCAGAAATATCAAGGTCAGGAAACTGCCCACACACCTGTCCCAATTATTCACCCCAATTATTCAGAATTGCCAAATTCTTCATGCTCTTTCCCAGTTCAAATCCTTTGTACTAGTCTTTCTCCCTGACCATGAACTTGACACCCAGGGACACGTAGGTGAGTAATAAAGCTTAGGGGCATAAGCAGGGGATTGAATTCAGCATCCTGAGAGTACTCCCTGACTTGCCACTCTGCGGCTCCAGACCGGATTCTCAGCCTCCGTCCATCCTTCAGGAATGTTTTTCCTTGGACTCCTTCAGTCAGGGCCCCTTTATGCAAGCCCCAGCCTGTGCCTGAGCTCGAAGCCTTGATGCTGGAGAAGGCATGATGTCCCCCTGGGAACGGGTCCTTCAGGAACTCCAGGGCTGCTGGAGACCTCCGGGTACTTCCAGAGGAAGAGGGAAATAGGGAGAGGAAACACAGAAACAGAGAAATGAGGAAAGGAGAAAGAACAAGGATGGCTTCCAGAGACAAAGGTTTCCTTTTCCACGCTTCTGCTTACACTGTGGTGGGTTAAATTGCCACTGAGAGGAGTCTGGAGAAGTTTTCAAATGTGTTGCTGGGGGTGTCGGTGCCACAGAAGACAGCCTCCTGGGCAGCTGCTACAGGATGGGTGCCCCTGTCAGGACAGAGGGCAAAGGCTTTGTCCCAAAGCAAAAGAACTTGCAAACCTCTCTTCAAGTTTCAAGTTTTCTTCTGGAGCTAATTTCTTTGAACTCAACTGGGTGAAACAATCACGTCGTTGAAGCATTTAGGGGCTGTATATGCCCTGAGTGCTATAAATATCAAAGACAATGCTATTTTTTCTCCCTGGAAAAAAACTATTGAAACCTTTATGAATCAGCGTGGCTCTCCCGGCTCCCTCACTACCTCCACCTTCTATGTAGCCCTGTGGACATTCTGATGTGTATCCTCCCCTCTTCCTCACCCTCACTCCCAGACCTGCTCCCAGCTCTTCCTCGTCTCTCTCTCCTGATGGCAGCCTCCCCCCAGACCCATCTTTAGCCCTCCTTGCCTCTCCACCTCCAAGGTCATGGCTTCAGGACATGAGCTGACCATCCTGCCCAACCTCAAGTCCTCGAATGGCACCCAAGGCCCATAGGTTCAAATCCAAACTCCCTAGCATGGTGTTGAAGTTGTTCCTCAGTTTACCCTCCCAAGCGTCTCTCCCCCGACTTTCTTCCTCCTCCTTTAACCACTGCCAAATACATCAAGCACTCCCACATGGCCGGGCTTTAACCTGAGCTGTTCTCTCCTCCCAGAAGGCTCTTGTCCAACTTGCTGCCAAAACACAAAGTCTCTCAGAGGTGGACACAAATATTATTTCAGCTGTAAAGCTCCTCCCCAGGGCCTCCGCAGAGCCCCCAGCCCAACCAGCCTCTGCTGGATGTTCCTGTGGGTTTCTGCACTCTCTGTGTTAAGACATCTGCAGTGGGTTAGAGCTGGGAGTTGGAATGTCTGCCTCCCTCCCACTGAGAGGAGGAGGTTCTCAGCAGACAGAGCCCTCCCTGAGCTCTCTCTTGTCCCTTTCAATATAGTGAGCAGGTCTATGTATAGAAGATTCTCTGTAAACACCTGAGAGCTCATTTATCCAGTGCCATTGCAGATCTACGCAATTGCTCTTTGAACTGGCCCCACCTCCCTCTTCCCAAAATATCTAAAATTGGATCTTCGACAGTTCCTTAAAATATTAGACTTAGAGTTACCATACACGGCCCAGTAATCACTCCAAGGTATATAGCCAAAAGAACTGAAAACATATGTCCACACAAAAATTTATACACAGATGCTCATAGAAGCATTATTCATAACAGCCAAAAAGTGGAAGCAACCCAAATGTCCAACTGATGAAGGGATAAATAAAATGCGATATGTCCATACAACGGAATATTATTTGGCAATAAAAAGGAATGAAGAACTGATTCATGCTACAACATGGATGGAACTTGAAAGCAGTATGCTAAGTGAAAGACACCAGTTACAAAAGATCACATATTATATAATTTCATTTATATGAAATGTCCAGAAACAGTCAAATTTATAGAGAAAGAAAGCAGATTAGTGGTTGCCAGGGGCTGGGGAACAGAGGAGGATTGGGGAGTGACTGTTAATGGGTATGGCTTTCTTTCCACAGAGAGAAGAAGGTTCTGAACTGGGCTGTGGTCATGGCTGCGAAATCGTGTGGCTATACTAAATCACCGAGTCAACCCTTCAGATGGATGAATGGTATGGCATGTGAGCTATATATAATCAGGCCTTTGAGGCTGTCAGACAGTTCTCAGCCTTAGAGGGTTGTATATCATTTTTGTTCTAAGCACAGGAAAAGCGCCTTGAAACAGCTCCTGGGAAGCTGGCCTGCGGGTCCTCTGGGCAGAAGCTGGGGAGGCCGAGGAGCTGGGGGTCCTGCACCCCGCCCAGCCCCACAAGGGCTGCAGTCCTAGAAAAGGCTGACACTCTTAAGTTCTTGGCGCCAGGGCAGTCAACAGCCTTGGGAGACCCTGAAACCAACCGTCTGGACCCCAAACCTGGACAGGGCTTTCCGGAGGGGACTGGATGACAGCCCCACCCGCTCAGCCATCTGCACTGGCATCTGGATTTTGTCTCTCAGGGGTGGCTGTTGACCTCAGGCTGGGGTGGGGGAGAAGAAGGATGGTACAGGCGCCTCCTGGGCCTCGGAGACTAGAGGGGCTGCGTCCTGAGTGGGCACGATGCTCCCCAAGGGCTACCAGAGCTTGGGGGTGGGGAGAGCTGGGAGGGAAACAGGGTGCACAAATTTGGGTCGCTGAGTCAGTGGAAAGCGTCCTGACTGCCCCTGACCGAGATTGGCTCAGAATCAAAGGGACGGCGGTGGTGGCGGGTGGCGGGGTGGAAGGTTTGGGAAATGACAATATTTGTACTAGGGAGGAAAGGAAACAGGAGTGTCAGAAGCAGGGGTTGGGGAACGCGGGAGAGCTGGGAGAAAGCTGACTCCTAGCGGCGAGGTGGCATGGTGGAGCGCTTGGGCCCCGAGGGGTGGTGAGGGGTGGCAAGGGACATGGACAGCGGTTTACAGGACGCGCCGAGATGGGTGCCACCGCACTGCGTGCTCGCAATTCATCTACTCGAATGCAAACCGCGTCCCAAGCTCCCCACCGTGTCCTGGTTTTTCTTCTAAAATGCATGCCAGCTGGAGGACTCCCAGAGCCAGAGAAAGGAGCACGTCCCACCTGGGGAGCCTCGCCTTCGGGTTGGCTGGGCCACTGGCCACCAGGTGCTCCCTCCGCTGCCCTCTGGCCGGCCGGCCGGCCGGCAGCAGCACCACCCCAGGAGCGGCGGAAGCCAGCAAGGGTGCGCTGTCCTCCTGGGCCGTCTTTCTTACGACTCTTGTTTTATTTTGTTTGTTTTGCTTATGGATTCCCAAAATAATTTGTTATTTATTTAAAAATACATAAAATACATTGCGATAGGCAGAATGACCCTCCAAAGATGTCCACTTTTTGCTTTCCAGAATCTGCAAATATGTTACCAAAAAAAAATGTGGAAGGACTTTGCAGATATGATTAAGTTAAGGATTTTTAGATGGGGGATGACCCTGGGTTATCCGAGTGGACACAATGTGCAGGAATCACAGAGCAGGCAGGGGCTCGGCGACCAGGAGACAGAGTGTAGGTCACAGCGACGTGTTTGCTTTGCAGGTGGAGGAAGGGGAGCGAGTCAGGGGGAGCGGGTGGCTTCCAGGAGGCGGAGAAGGCACGGAGACAGATCCTCCCACGAGCCCCCAGAAGGAACACACACCACACACGGTCCTGTAAACACCCTGGTTTTAGCCCAGTGAAGCCCATTTCAGACTTCTGATTTCCAGAACTGAGAGAGAATAATTTGTGTTGTTTTTAGACACTAAATCTGTGGTAATTTATAGCAGCAATAGAAAACGAATGGATAAACACATGTGTTTTAAAAAATAAAGAAAATAAATCACTTGTAATCCAGCTCCCAGAATGAACTCATGGTTTTTAATATATACAATTTAGCAGTCTGATTAGCAGAACTGATGTGTGACTCATTCGCAAAGGGCGAAGTGCTACATAGCTAAGTCTGGTGTGTTCCCACAGACATACCCCAGTGATTCTACTGGCTAAGGTGGCCTCGAAGCTCATCTGGGTTTCCAAATACCATCGTCTGCTGAGAGGAATCAGGACTCTCTGGAGAAATGTCAAATTCCAGGGTTCATGTAGGAAAGGAACAGGATGAATCCAGAACATACTATTCTGGCAGACAGTGAGGAAGTGCTCAAGGAGTGATAGGAAAAGAAAGGAAGCATGAAGGGGCTCTCATTGGCCAAATCTGGGATCATTTGAGCAACAACAACGATAGCATTGAATTATAATCCTTCTTACTTTATTATAATCAGTCTAAAGTAAGGAGTACATACTGATACAGTTATAGAAATGAAAATATACATAAATGGGGAGAAGGGAAAGTTCTTCCTTATGGTAACATATCAACTAACAAATGTAGAAGAAACACCAGGGTGAGAAAATACCATTGGAACCACCATAGTAATAATTGTGTCGGGGAGAATAGTCAATGAATGCCAAATGGTGAAGAAGGTTTGAGAAACAGGATTTGTATAGGGTCTCAAACTATCTCTGGACAGGGAGATACTAACTATGAAGGAGAAAATAGTAACTTTTACAGTGGAAAAACCTGACAAACCTTAACCAAGCAACCCAAGTTAACATCAGCAGTAACTAGACAAACAGAGAAGTGTCTGTGGCACACTGCAGCAGAAGGGCACAATAGTCCTTTCCGTGATGCTCTTGCCAAAAGGCATAACCTGAATTCCACTGAGAGGAAACAGCAAACAAATCAAACTGAGGATGTCTTACAAAATAACTGGCCTATACCCTACAGAAATGTCAGTGTCATGAACGACAGAGAAAGACTAAGGAACTGATCCTTATTAAAGGGGACTAAAGAGGCTTGACAACTAAATGCAATATGAATTCTGGATACTGGACCACAAAAAAATGGTTTTTTTTCTTTCATTATCAAGGATATTAGTCCTACTACGACATAGATGAACTCTGAGGACATTATGCAAAGTGAAATGATCTAGTCATAAAAGGACAAATATTGTGTGATTTCATTTACATGAGGTCTCAAGAATAGTCAAATTCATAGAGACAGAAAGTAGAATGGTGGTTACCGGATTCTGGGAGGAGGGGAAATGGGAAGGTAGTGTTTGAGTGCCCAGAGTTTCAGTTTGGGATGATGAGGAAGTGCTGGAGACGGATAATTATGATGGTCGCACAGCACTGTGAATGTAATTAATACCATAAATTGTGCATTTAATAATTGTTAAAATGGTACATCTTATGTTACATTTTACTACAATAAAAATATTTTTAAAAAAATTACAACTTTCAAATAAATCGACATTAATAGATGACAAAATTTGCTTAAGTTTTGTAGATTATATAATAATGGTGTGCCAAAGTTAATTTCCTCATTTTGATAAATGTACTGTGGTTATGTAAGAAAATGTTTGTATGTGTATATGTGCGTGTTTAAGAAATACACACTGAAGTATATAAGGGTAACAAGGCATCATGTCTATAATCTACTCCTAAATGGTTTAGAAAAATTAATACATACAAGTTATATATGTATGGATAGAGGTAAAGAGAGTGATGAAGAAGCAAATGTGGCAAAATGTTAACATTTGGGTAATGTGGGCAAAATGTTCATGGGAGTTTGTATAACACTATTGTTGTGACATTACTGTAAGCCTAAAATTATTTCAAAATAAACAGTTTAAAAAATACCAAGAGGGTCAACTAACTGACATGGGACACTCTGTAAGAAATATAGGTCTCATGCCTTAGGGTCAAGATGCAGTGAGCTGTCTTGGCAGCCAGGGATCTGGCATATCCTAAGGCAGAAGGGATAGGAACAAGGGATGCAAGGTCCCAGCCTCACAGAGGTTGGGAGCTTTAGAAAGGAATGCAGAGATGGGCCAGATCCCAGGACACAAGGTGAGCTTGGGTTTGGTTCAGGTGGGCATCCATCCAAGGAGTTCCAATGGGAAGGGGGAGGCAGAGAAGCCAGGAGGCTGATGAAGGTCTGTTCTGCCAGTCCTGGTGCTGGGGGTATTGGGATGGTGCTCAAAAGCAGCCCCTTCTCCCCCTACCACACACACAACATAGGAGAATCTCACCGACTTGGTGATGAGCAAAGTAAATTATGTCCACATTACATGTGTCTATTCATGTAAAGCTCAAACACAGGCAGAACAAATGAATGGTGACAAAAGTCATATCCATGTCCACGGGGGGAGGGGGAACTTGGTGGGCTTCTATATCTTAATCTGGGTGTTATTTTCAATTTATCAAGATGTGTACTTACATTTTGTGCACTTTTTCCTGTATGTGTTAATCCTCCATTTAAAAAGGTTTACCCCTACCCCCACCTTGGCATACAGCACTGAGATTGTGTCCATCAATAGAGATTCGATGAACCTTGTTTGTTATTTTGTTGCTAAGCAACACAGTCTAAGCTGCACAACCAAGTGGCGCCAACCATTAGCAGCCAACATGGAGGATGTGCTAAATCAAGGACCCAGGAGTAATGGCCCGTGTACAATTCCCACTCCCAGCTCCCCTTTTGCTCTCGGAGGTGGGGTATGGGAGGTGGGGGCATCGAGCAGCCCAGAACAAGCAGAAGGCCTGGCCCCTCCTGGAGTGGGTGCCCGCTGCTGTGAGCCACTCACCCCGCTTGCTTGCCTACTGCATCCATCGCCATGGCAACCACTTCCCCAGTACTGGGGCTAAAATGAGGCTCTGTGGGTGTCTTGGCAGTGATTGGAGGTCTCCCCTGCTGTGGAATGGAGTGGCCTGATGAGGAAACTGATGAGTCACTGCAGGGAAAGGCTGATACTTGCTGGACAGGTACAGATCTGAGGCTGGTGGACAGGTCTCAGAGTGTGGTGAAGGTTGTCTGAAGGCAGAGGCGGTCAGGACATCAACAGAAAGACCTAAGGACCAGTTAAAACTAAAACCATGTGGGAATAAAGACCACCCAGATGAGAACAAACAAAGGCTATACAGAGCTTGCTGTGCAAAAGGAGTCAGCCACCCGCCCCTTGAGTTTGGCAGAGACTCAAAGGCAGGCAGAGGAGCAGGGAAAGCTTCATAGTGGAAAAATGAAAGCCTCCTGGTGTGCCCTGATTGGAACCAGTTGGTCTGGGGACGCTGCAAGTGGCTAACTAGAAGCAGGGCAGCCCATGTGACTGGGAGCCTATTTGGCTTTCTCTGGCTGGTCCTAAATTGGAAGCAGCAGCAAAGTAGCCAGGAAGCTGGTAGTTATTAAGTACTGGCCACTTTGGGCAGATTGCTAGAGGTCGTGGTGTGGCTTCCCGGACTGGTTGTAGCAGATTGTGGGTCCGAGTTCTATTGTTGTATATGGTCTAGCTGTATATTCAGTCTGTTAGTGAATACCCAGAAATTTGGACTGGCCAGAGAGAGAGGTCTCTACAATTTTATTAATAAGGAAGTAGGACACTCTGCTGTATAGGGACACGGTTTTGAGGACTACCCCAGGAGGGGTGGGACATCGAGCTTCTGAATAACTGGTTAAAATTTAAATGAAAATCCTGTTATGATCACGGTCAATCTCTGTTGGTGCAAGTGTGAATTGAAGTGTCAGAAATCTGGACTTACAGTGGGGCAAAGAGTGGCAAGTAGGTTGAGGGACCAGGGGTAGAAACTCAGCACCTGTGGGCACCAGGGGAGCAGACATTTGCCCTCTCCAGGGAAGGGAGTCCCTTATATCAGCCAGTGGGGAGACTGGCTGCTCCCCCTAGAACTCTGTGTTTAAGTGAGAGAGGAACAGTTCTCCAAAAGAAAGGTGAATATTATTGTCAGTAGAAGTGGGAAGGAGGACTTCACAGACAAAAATAACATACATGCCTATTCCTACATAGTTCTTTTTTTTTCAGACAAGGTCTCACTCTGTTGCCTCAGTAGAGTGCAGTGACATCATCATAGCTCACCTGCAGCCACAAACTCCTAGGCTTAAGTGATCCTTCTGCCTCAGCCTCCCAAGTAGCTGGAGCTAGAGGCATGCTCCACCATGTTCAGCTAATTTTTAAAATTTTTTGTAGAGATGGGGTCTCACTATGTTGCTCAGGCTGGTCTTAAACTCCTGGCCTCTCCTGGCCTCAAGTGATCTCCTGCCTCAGCCTCCCAAAGTGTTGGGAATACAGGCTCAAGCCAATATGCCCAGCTTCATACATAATTCTTAATACAACTATAATTTTCTTTGAGGACAGGGACTGGGTCTTAGATCTGCCTAACTTGCTTATTTGGGGGCCTAACATAACATATGACACAGAATAAGCACTCAAAAGGTGTTTGATAATAATTGTCTGCTATAACAGAATATTATAGACTGGGTGACCTAAACCTCATAGGGACACTAATCCCATCATGGGGACCCCACCCTCATGACCTCATCTAAATAAAATTACCTCTCAAAGGCCCCATCTACAAATACCATCATATTGGGGAGTAGGATTTTAATACATGAATTTTGGGGGAAGGGGAACACATTCAGTCTATAGCAATAATAAAGACACAAAAGAAGATAACAAGAGAAATTCAACTTCAGAGCTTAATGATTTCCATGAACAAAGGAGATATGCCAGGTAATCCTCAAAGATTCCTTTGGACTCCATGTGTCTAAGATAAAAACTTTCAGGAAGAGTTTCACTTTGGAGAAAATATACAATTTCAGGTTAGAGGCCAAAATAGCAGATGAAAATGTATATTCTCTCCCTAGTCTCCAAGGGGGATTGGTTTCAGGACCTCAAAAATAGCAAAATCCATGGATGCTCAAGTCCTTTATATCAAATGATGTAGTATTTACATATAAATAAAGTATATCCTTCCATATACTTCAAATCATCTCTAGATTACTTAGAACACCTAATACAACGTGAGTGCTATGTAAATAGTTATTATACTATATTGTTTGGGGAATAATGACAAGAAAAAAAGTCTATGCATGTTTAGTACAGACACAATCATCCTTTCTTTTTCTTTTAATATTTTTAATCTGTGGTTGGTTAAATCCATGGATGTGGAACGCATGAATACAGAGGGCTGACTGTATATGTAAAGAGATTCATCAATTAGAAAGATACTCATCTGTGGCCTAAGGAGCTGATCCTAAGAACTGTCGCTCGTAGCCTTGTGTGGCACAGAGATTAAAACCCTAGGCTCAGCTACAGCAGCTAGAGTGACCACGTCAACACCTAAGTCTAACAGTGATGAATAAGGCATCTGCAAGCAGGAATACTTTCTAACCTGCTGTATTTGTTTCCTGTGGCTGCTGTAACAAGTTACTACGAACTGTGTGGCTTAAAACAACAGAACTTTGTTCTAACACAGTTCTGGAGTTGAGAAGTCTGAAAACAAGGCGTTGGCAGGGCCACATTTCCTTCTCTCAGAGGCTCTGAAGACGATCCATTCCTTGGCTCTCTCAGCTTCTGGCACTGCTGGCACTCCTTGGCCTCTGCTCTGTCCTCCCACTGCCTTGTCCTCCTCTGTGTGTCTCAAATCTCCCTCTGCCTCATTCTTAGAAGGACACTTGTCATTGGCTTTATGATCCACCTGGATAACCCAGAATGATCTCCTCATCTCAAGATCATTAATTTAATTACATCTTCAAAGATGTTTTTCCAAATAAGGTAACATTTACAGATTGTGGTGGATTAGAAGATGGACATATCTTTTGGAGGGGCCACCATTTAGCCCATTACACCTACCTCCCAAAGGCAACAACATTGAGACACTCATAGTTTACTCCCGAAAATGCAAGCTGACTGTCACAGAGCTCCCATGATGTCCTGGAGCTAAGCCCATGGACCCACAAGAGGGAGCCCAGCATCCACCCTCAGAGATGGGATTTATTGCCACCCTGAGGTGATCTGACTTAGCCTGGGAAACCCAGCATAGTTTCAGGTGACTCTTGGGTTAAAGGAACCTCTCAATGTGGATGTGGTCAATGCTGTAGATTAAATGATTATATCTCCCCAAATTCATATGTTAAACGCCTACCCCCCAAGGTATTAGGAGGTAAGACCTTTGGGAGAGGAATAGGTCATCAGGGTAGAGTGGGATTAGTGGCCTTAGAAAAGAAGCCTGAGGGAGACCCCTGACCCCCCTGCCCTGTGAGGTTATGGTGACAAGCCACCATCTATGAACCAGGAAGAAGGACCTCACCAGACAACGAATATGCTGGCACCTTGATCTTGAACTTCCTGGCCTCCAGAACTTTGAGAAATACATTTCTGTTGTTTATAAGCAACCCAGTTTATTGTATTTTGTTATAGCAGCCGGAACAGACTAAGAGAGTTCATCTTGATGCTTTTCTACTCTCAGGGGTGGACCTCGTCATTCATTTATCCCTGAGGTCTGCAGGGCTTGCATGGTTCAGCATTTTGCAGAGTGCCTGCTAGGACAATCCAGCTATGTGAGACAACCTCCTAGGAAAGGTTCCCTGGTCAAGGACATGTGGACCACACTGGTGACCATATTCCCCTCCTAAAGGTCCTCAACACATTTTAATAGGTTAAACTCACCCAGAAACCCTAGAGTAAAAAAGTCTAGTATTTCCCAACTTGCCTACAATCCTTTATAGCTAGTAAAACACACTCTGCTTAGGAAGGGAAACCTATTGAAAAGGACACGTATGGGCATGTGCTTGCTGTGTGCTTCTTCTGGGTTGGCAGAACTAGAGAATGTCAGATTGTGCCCGATCTCTGGCCCTGTCTGCAATTCCAGGGCTGGTGCCAACTGCTGGCTCTAATAGGCCCTGTCCCTGCTAGGCACCTGCTCACGTGCTGACGTTTTGCTTCCTCCCAGGATTCAATCTTGCTTGCGCAGGATTTATTGATCTTGCTTGACACTGCAGCAGAGAGTACAGAGCCCTCAGCTGTGTGGAGCCCCCTGCAGCCCTCCCTACATCCTGTCCTCTCACAGTAGTCAGGGAACCTGCCTCGCTAGTGGGTGAGCTTTTGCATGCACGGGCACTAAATAAAGCTCCATCTCCTTTACCTGGCTTTGTTGAGTAGTGAGGTAAGAAGCGTGGCGGCAGGATCCGCATTTATGTGTGACTCAAGGAAGAGGTTCCAGGCTTCTCTTTTCCCCTCCTTAGTCTCTTCGAAGGTCCAGTATGTCACACGGACAGACACTCGGGGTGCTATCATTCATGAAGACCTGTAGGAGTCAACCATACTTTGTCTTCTTTATTTTTGCAAGAATGAGGAGATTCAAACAAACCAGAAAAAGGTTTTATCTCACTGGAAAAATTATGGAGGAATTTTGTGGTAAAGCTTAGAAGGTTTTATAAAATAAACGTATCTTTATAAGTATCAACAAGAATGTTTTTAATGATAACATGCAATTTCAAATTTAAGAATAATTTTAAAATTTGGCTGTTCTACTTAATGAAAAAGATATGAGTGAAAGAATACGAGGATTGTGTCTTCAATGCATTACTCCATAGATTATTTAATAAATGGTGAGACTTGATGGTCATTGTCTTAACCAAATGATTAAACTCAGAATGCTAATTGTGGCACAACCTGACTTGCTGGCCTCCTGATGTACTGTAATGTGAAAAACACATCATCATCTATCAAATATTTTTGGTAAAACATGCTTAACTTGAATCAAATCAAGCCCCTAGGCCTAACTTCTAGTTTACAGGAAATACAGGGACTAAAGGAACAAGTTAAACGACACCAAAAGGAATCAATCAGACAAATCTAGAATGAGGGACAATTGCATAAAACAACTGTATGGTCTTCCAAAAGGCACTGTCATCAGAAAATGAAAGGTACAGGGAGCATTCTAGACTAAGGAGACAATGAGATCAAACGAGTGGCAATGCATAAAACTAGATCAGACCCTCGTTAAATAAACAAACAAAAAAATTATAAAGGACATTCTTGGGACAATTAGAGAAACTTTAGAGTCTATATATTATTATGGAATGGTGATGGTTTTATTTGCAAATGATACAGAAAATAAATAAAAATATAGTTAAAATAAATATGGCTAAATATTGACAATTGTTGAATCTAGGTCGAACGTATAGGTGTTCATTGCATTATTCCTTTAACTTTTCAAAATGCTTATAACAAAATTTGGAGAAAAAAAGAACTATGTTCTTGAAGTCCTTCATCCCAGCAACATCTTGGGTTAAATTATAAGTAATTTTTATGTGAATATTGTATCTGAATATGTCAGGAATAAGAAACACATGGTACTCTATTTCGATTATTTTATTTGAGTCAATGTATATCATCGTAGAGTGTATCTACATGAAGTACTGAAACTAAATTCATTACAACCAAGAAATCCAGATATAAAAGTATAGGCACCCTAACCTTAATGTATGGTTGTTACTGGATTAATTTGTCAGCTATCATATGAATTTGTTTCTTCCTAAGAAAGGCATTCATATACATGTTGCTATTTCAGGACCATAAAGTATCACCTGGAAAATCATGCATTATTCATCCAGCCAATATTTATTGACACCCCACTTCATGTTAAACCCTATCTTGGCCTTGGAGAAACATCAGTAAATGAAACGAGGCCTCCACCATTGAGGTGCCACAGGCCACAGACTCTCACATGCTTAAGGAGAGGTGTGCACTCATCAATGGAGAAGTGCGGAGTTCTCCAAAGATTTCTCTTGTGTACACCCTAAAATGTTATGCACACCCTCATTTGTTGACAAATAAAATTTTTCATTTTATGTTTAAATGGTGGCAAAAGGTGTAATTCCAGTATAAAAACTGATATTTTAAAATTGTTTCATCATTATTTTTAAAAAAGTTATGTTAAGTATAGTTGCTTTATAATCCATTTGGTAACTTCCATACCCGAGGTCTTTGGATGGTTTTTGCTATCTGTCGTCTGTTAGTTTTTGCTCATGGTGTCTAGTGCTATATATATGCGCGTGCACACACACATACATATAATATATGGTTATTAAGTATGAAATGTCCAATGTACTAAGTTTGACAGTTGATGTATCTCTGACATTTCACTTTGACACTTCTTGTTTTATGTTTACTGTTGAAGGTACATCCTCAGTCTTTCAAATGCACACTCTGGCTTGTGATTATCTTTCAAATTTTTTTGTAAAGCAACTTTTGTGAAATCATGGATAAGTCAAAAATTCGTGTTATTTTCAAATATGAGTTCTGTCCCGGAACCAATGCAGCACAGACAGTTCGAAATATTAATGAAGTGTTTGGGAAGGATGTGGCTAATTCACAGTATGTTGATGGTTTGAGAAGTTCCATTCTGGTGATTTTAATCTTGAAAATGAGATACGTGGGCGACCTGGGATCAAGGTAGATAATGATAGGCTGAAACCTGCAGTGGAAATGAATCCAACTCAACCTATGTGTGAATTAGCAGCAAGGTTTGACATTACTATTCCAACAATACTGGACCATTTGAAACAAATTGGCAAGGTAAAGAAGCTGGATAGATGGGTTCCTCATGAATTAAACAAGCATCAGCAAAGAAATTGTCTCGAAGCTTGCCTTTCTTTGTTGTCACAACATAAAGGTGAACCATTTCTACACTGTATTGTTATGTGTGATGAAAATGCATTCTTTTTGACAACCGCAAGGATTCAGCACAATGCTTGGATAAAGATGAAGTGCCGAAAACACAGTCCAAAACCAAACATTCACCAAAAAAAGCTAATGGGCCAGGCGCGGTGGCTCATGCCTGTAATCCTAGCTCTCTGGGAGGCCGAGGTGGGCGGATTGTTTGAGCTCAGGAGTTCAAAACCAGCCTGAGCAAGAG
>NW_012148719.1:294873-298492 GCF_000956105.1 Propithecus coquereli
TTTTCAGATTGAAATTCTATACCAATTCTAACATTGGTTTTCTTGGATAAAACTGTGGCAAATGAAAGTATTTCCATATAACCTTAGTGTTCTAATTTGAAAACAATGAGACTTCTAAATCTATGGAGCTCTATTTGGTCCTCCCTCTTCTTGTGGGAAATGTTCTTTCCCACTTCAACAAAGTAGTGTCCATTGTTCTCATTCGGCAGTGCCCACGTTCTTACATGAACATATTAATGGGAGTTACAAGACCATGACAATGTCCATTTTCCTACAGATCCTGGATCTTCATCACGATCATTTGGTTCAGGGATAGGCACCCAGCTGAACCAATTAACTTTCCTTTCCTGGGAATTTTTAACTTGGGACCAGAGATCATCATCCTTAGCCTTGTCTCACAGTGAGGCTGAAGATGTGACATTGAGAACTATTGTTGGCCTGTTTCCTGTCATGTAGAGGAAGTTGGTCCAACAGCATGAAGCCAATGTGCAGAGAGAAGCAGAGTTGAGGCATGGGTAGAGAGAGGAGGGACTCAGGTCCTAGCAGTTCGCGAGGCCCAGGAGACCCCTCCCCTTCTTGCAGTATGTTCATATCAACAGTACAGTTCTCCTGTTAGCCTATCAGTGTAGGTGAGTTCCTGTCAATGGCAACCAAGAGGTCTGACTTATATACTCAAAGAGCTGTTGTGAGGACCAATGTCTGATACACAGTAGGGACTCAACAAATGTTGGTTTATTACTTTTATATTCAACACCCAAAATCTGAATGAAAAAAGGCTGGGGCAATTCCAGAAGGGTATTACCATGTAGAAGGGAGAATTGGTTAAAAGGTTAACTTTCCTTAGAGCATCACAAGGGAAGACACCTAAAGACAAAAGGAGGGAGCCTTGCTCAGTGAGGTGGCTCATGCCTGTAATCCCAGCACTTTGGGAGGCAGAGGCAAGAGGATCGCTTGAGGCCAGGAGTTTGCAACCAGCCTGGGCAACATAGTGAGACACCATCTCTACCAAAAATATAAAAGTTAGCCAGGTGTAGTGGTGCGCCTTGTAGTCCCAGCTACGCAGGAGGATCTGCCAGGAGTTTGAGGTTGCAGTGAGCTGTGACACCATTGCACTCCAGCCTGGGCAACAGAGTGACACCCTGTCTCAACAAAAGAGAAAAAACAAACAAAAAAAAGGAGGGAGCCACCCCCACCACACACACACACATCCCTCTAATCCTAACCTGGCTCTACTGCCAGGAGGTTCACATACCTGCTCTTAAGTACTTCCAGTCCTTCCTTCAGCAAATCTCAAGTCTTTCAGAATCCTTCTGCTATACATCTGATGGAGCTGATGGTGCTGATCTGTGCCGCTAATCTCAGCCTGACTGAGAAGTGCTCAGTCTCAGGATTTACAGAGTGTGAACTCTCGTTGGGCTTGAGCGGGAGAGGTGGGGGGTTGGGAAAGAGCTGCCCTCCAATTTAGTTTCTTGGGAGGTAGTACAAACATATTTAAGGAATGGCTATCTGTTCAAGGCAGCCCTTGAACTCAGTGGGTCTCCATTATTGTGAAAAGGCTATTCTCTTTTCAGAGGACTCTATTTCCTTATTTTTATTGCAAGCCTTATTCTAATGAGGCTTCAGGGAAGGGTCTTTCCAATTCCTCCACTCAGACTGGAGAGGTTGCTACTAGCATTCTTACATCTATCTTTGCTAAATCATCTGCATATCGTTCAAACATTTTTTGAGGTTGCAAAGACTTTTTTCCTAATCAGGCAATACTAATGTGGTGGCCTTTCTAATCTGTATTCTCTAAATATTAACATCTCTTCATTCAGGAAAAAGCCAAAGATTACAGTGAGGAAGGATGGGGTAATGGGGGTAGAATTCAGCCTTTCATCATTCTTCCATCAGCACTTGAGCTCTGGCCAAGTAAGCGTCCCGGACTCAGTGTGTCAAGCCCTGCCGGCATCTGCACCAATTTCCCTTAGTGACAGATTATGTTTCAACCTTCAGGTAGTCCTTCCAACCAATTGCAGAAGTATCCCTGAGAGGAATTTTGGTAAAGTCAGTGTTTTGTTTTTTTCGTTTCACTGATCTTTCAGTACTTCCTCAAAACGTGCATCAGAACTATCCCGGTGCTGAACAAAAGTGCTTAACCCTGGGCTCACTCTGGACATGCGGCAGCAGAATCTCGGGGCGGGGGAAGGGGGGGCCCAAGCTTGTACTTTTACAAGAGCTTCCAGTCACTGCTAAGTACCCCACGGATGGGGCCTTTGTCTCGCTCGTCGCCTGAGCCGGCGCCAGGCTCCGGCCTCTCCACCGGACCCTCGTTCGCTCATGCTGTTCTCTTCCCGCGGCTCTGCGCCTTCTTTCTCCCTCAGATGCTGCCATCAAAGCTCGGCTACTGCTCAGGTTTCAGCCCCGCTCTCCCGCGCAGCCTTCGCGCCTCGCCCTACGTGGCCCTGCACACGCGCAAGCGGGCCGCCCCTCCCGGGACACGGCCTTCCTGCCCCCGCCGCCGACCAAGCGTGCGCGCCACCGGAAGTGACGCCACCTGTCGTTGGAGCGCTCCCGCCCCTTCCGCCTCGGCGCTCCGCCCAGGCCTCGCCCCTCGGCGCTCCCGCCCCTCCCCCTCCCCTGTCGCTCGCTTTCTGTCAGCCTGTCTCCCTCTCCCTCTCCCCCTCTCTCCTTCCTCACGCTTCCTCTCTCGCACCTGAGCACACGCACCTGCCCGGGCCCGGCTCCCTCTCCCTCCTCCCCTTCTCCCCCTCCCTTTTTCCCCGCCCGGCCGGAAGGCTCGGGCCCCGGCCGCGGGAGCCTCGTGGCTGCGTCACCGCCGCCCCCCCAGACAAGATGGACACCGCCGAGGAAGGTAAGTCGGCTGCGCAGCGGCGCCAGCGCCCTCGCACTGGCGCCTGGGTTCGGGCCCCGAGCCGCGCGGGTGTGCGGCGCTCGAGGCGAGCGGGGGGATTGCGGCGGGGCGGGCGCCCAGGCTGTTTGCCCACGGGCTGGTGCGAGGGGCGGCGGAGTCGCTCCGCGGGGAGCAGAAGGTGACCCCCCGCGCGTCCCCAGCCGTTTCCCGCCCGCTCCGGCGAGCGGCGGCAGGGACCCTGCCCCGGCCGGGCGCCTGGGCCGCACGGGTGCCCGGAACCGGGGTGGCTTCCCCCCCGCCGCCGCCGCTGCGCCTTTCCTCGGAGGAGGGGGCCGTTGTCGTTGCTGCTTGAAATACGGGGGCGTTTTCCACACCCTTCCCCCACTCGGTTTTGTCTGTCTTTATGTCCTTTTGCCTATTGCTATGCAGGCCCTAGCCCCTCGCCACAGAACTTCTTTGTTGACTTTAAAACTTCGGGAAAAATACCCCGACAGGTGACGGCCGACTGGAGTGAACTGACCCCTATTTAAAAACCTTGCCCTCTCCTTGCCTACCCCTAAAGAATTTGTTTACGAAACGGGGAAGAGGAAGGCCTAAAGACGTTAATCGGAGGAAGGAGGCTCTTTTGTTTTGGTGTGGTTTATTTTGTTTTTAATTCTTTACGCCAACAAGCAGGGTTTTGTTTGTTTTGCGAGTGCGTGTGTTTTGGATATGGTTATTTGGAACAAATTGATCCTTGTAAACCGAATACACAGGATATAAACA
>NW_012148719.1:299097-319885 GCF_000956105.1 Propithecus coquereli
TCTTGAACTCCTGGCCTCAAGCAATCCTCTGGTCCCAGACTCCTAAAGTGCTGGGATTACAGATGTGAGCCACTGCCCCCAACCGTTAGTTACTTTAATAGCTTGTCCAAGGTTCACACAGGTAGTAAGAGACAGAGTTAAACCTAAGTATTCTGATTGCAAATAGTCTCCCTTTCATTATACCACATTTGCGTTTATTAGATACACTGGGTGAAGCTAATTGTCACTGGAAAGTCCTTTGGAAAAACTAGTAAAGTAAACCTGCTGAAGGTTAGGAATTAACATTCTTTTTGACAGGTGGTCCTTGTAAATTTCCACCTACATAGGTTTCACATCCTTTTGGATTCAGATTTTAATGAATATATCTAGTATGGCATGTATTTTATTTGTGTATTTATCACTTGATATGTACTGGCATATTACTTAAAATTCCCATTCTTTTGGCCAGGGCACTTAGTACTTGCATATGTTTATGGAGCCACAATAGTCATTGGTAATTCAGGAATTGCAGAATCTCAACGTGTATACAGGACCGTGAAAGGAGTATTTTCAGTGTACTTCCTGTGCTTAGATATATTTTTTCCCTTGTAAATTTATAATTGGGATAAGGTATAAATGATACTTATTTATTGACTTGAACATTGTTCCTTATTAAAATAACTAACATGTACTGAGGACTCGTGTGTACTTTACTAAACACTTGATACACATCTCTTTTAATTTTCTCAATATTTTTAGGTAGGTAGTATCCCCATTTTACAGATGTGGAAACTGGTTTGATTAAGTAACTTGTCCAAGGTCACACAGGTAGCAAATGGCAGAGGCAAGATTTAAACTTATGTCTGTCAGACTCTATACTTACATTAGATAGTTGTAAGTATATACCAAGTGTCCATTGTTGAAATAATTATTTTTGTCACTCCTCATAGGATGAATCATTTATATTATTTAACAGAAACTTTGTTTTGTATTTGTTTTATGAAACTATTTGTCATGAAATGAAAGTGAATTTTGCAAAATTCCAATTTGGAAGACTTCTGAAATTTTCACAATTTAAATTTAACTTGAAATAACACTTGAAGGAAAAGGGAGGGTAAAAGAAGATTAAAAATGCTAAAGTGAAGATGTCAAAAAGCTTGTAAACAACTTCCATTTATTAAATCAGTTATAGATTATTTTGTAAATTTAAAAAATGCAATTTAAGTTTTTATCAGATGACAAAAAACAATTTTTTGTGGAAGATCTGGAAAATATGTCTAAACACAAAATTAAATTCTAAAAAATCTTTTAATCACCCACCGTTGAAAACACTGATAATGTTGTGGTTTACTTTTCTGTTTTTTAGAAAAAATATTTTAATATTCTGAGCAAAGAGATTGTTACTAAAATATAGACCATGCAAATAGAATGTAACTCTTCCCTCCTTTTTAAAAATAGCATGTTGCTTTCATCTAGTGATACCATATGTAACATAATGGTCAGTATGTATTTGTAAGAAGTAATACTGAATTCTGTGAGTTTGCCCTTTCATAATAAGTGTTTGCTAGATTTTACAGATCTCTAAAGGGTTCAGTGTGTTAAATTGTATTTTTGTAAAATCAATAGGTTTATAATCCATTCTCATAATACAATGGATGGGTAAATTCTTCTTACTGTTTTTAGTAATGTGTATGAGTGCAGATGTGTTATGTAAACTGCTATCTGTCATCAAATCTTTAAACTTCAAAGCAGGAGGAGACCTTAGATACCCAGTCTCCCCATTTTTATGGGCTAGTACTCTGATCCTATAAAGCACTGAGATTTCTCAGTTTGAGAAAAAAATCTGTCCCTTGCTCAAGGATAAACATGTTTTTAAAGGAAAAGCACTGCAATATTGGAATAGGTGTTGCAAGCAAGTATTGATATGTAAAGCTCTCATAAAGATACTGTTAAACATTTTGCCATAGTAGAATGCTCACATTTTTTTTTTTTTTTTTGAGACAGAGTCTCACTTTGTTGCCCTTGCTAGAGTGAGTGCCATGGCGTCAGCCTAGCTCACAGCAACCTCAGACTCCTGGGCTCAAGCAATCCTACTGCCTTGCCTCCCAAGTAGCTGGGACTACAGGCATGCGCCACCATGCCCGGCTAATTTTTTTCTATATATTTTTAGCTGTCCAATTAATTTCTTTCTATTTTTGGTAGAGACAGGGTCTCGCTCTTGCTCAGGCTGGTCTGGAACTCCTGAGCTCAAACAGTCCGCCTGCCTCGGCCTCCCAGAGTGCTAGGATTACAGGCGTGAGCCACCGCGCCCGGCCGAATGCTCACATTTAAGCTCAGTGATATATAAAGCTGATTTTTTTTTTCATTTTGATAAATTACCATTTACATTAGCAAACATAATGCAAAATCTTCCCGGTAACTTTTTTTATGGGATACCAAGGCAATTGTTATGCTTTATGGAACATATTCATTTGAAAGGTATGAAGCCGCAATATATTGCAGTTGATCATGTTCTAAATCCACTATTGGAAAAACTTGATGTAACTAAATTTTGGAATAAGTGAGTTAAAAGGATGAGAAGTTGGCAGCATCAACATCTAGTTACCCTCTTTCTAGAACTGTATGGTCTTTCATCTCTGTTTCCATACATATCTGCTTCATTCTTCTTATCACAGATCAACTTGCTTTGCTTTGGCATGCTTGTGACCAAGGAAACATGCATTTATTTGACAAATGTTTATTGAGCCCTTATTACGAGCCAGGCACTATTTTATGCAATTGGGCTAGGCAGGGAACAAAATAAAGTCCCCTCTTTCATAGAGCTTATGTTCTAATTGTTAGCTTGATAGGGGAGGAAGAAAAAACAAAAAAAAATGTAATAAATTATATGGCATAACTGGATGTTTATAAATGCTGTAGAGAACAGTAAATTGGGAGGGAATAAGAAGTGCCAGGACATGAGGGCAAGGCTTACAGTTTTAAATACAGCAGTGAAAGTAAAGTGCTGAGGAGCAAAGGAGAAGGAGGAGTTAGCCATGCAAATACTCAGTGGACACAGCATTCCAGGCTGAGGGAATATAGCCTATGTGAAGTCTCTGAGATAGGAGCATACCTAGAGTATTCAAGAAATAGCCAGGAGAGCAGCGAAGCTGCAATGCAGTAAATGAGTTGGGGGAAAAGTATAATATGAGGTCACAGATATCATTGGGCCAGTGGCGCATGAGCATGTAAGACTTCCATTGACTTTTACTTTATTGAGATAGGGAGCTATGGGAGGGTTTTGAGCAGAGGTGAGACATAAATTGTCTCTTCACTCTTTCCTGAATATGCAGTTGGCCCTCTCTATCAGTGGGCTTTGTATCCTTGGATTCATCCAACCTTGGATTGAAAATACTCAGGGGAAAAAAAAAATGAATGGTTGTGTCTATATTGAACATGTATAGACTTTTCTCATTATCATTCTCTAAACAATACAGTATAACAATTATTTACATAGCATTTACATTGTATTAAGTATTATAAGTAGTCTATTATGCTTCAAAGTGTAATTGACCCTTGAGCAACATGGATTTGAACTGCCTCGGTCCAATTATGCGTGGATTTTTTTCATTATATGTATTGGAAAATTTTTTGGAGATTTGCAATTTGAAAAAACTTGTAGGTGACCCCTGCCTAGAACTATAAAAAAAAATTAAGAAAAAGGTATGTCATGAATGCATAAAATTAATGTAGATACTAGTTTATTTTGTCATTTACTTCTCTCCTGTAAGGACACAAATATCACTTATTTTTAGTGTAATACAGGCAGAATGGAAAGAGTTCTTAAAAAGGGAACAGGAAGTAAGACCCCAAGGGAAAGCTTCTTAATTGAGACTATATTTTAGAATGCTGTTGCGGGAGGGTAGGCAAGATATTATAGGAGTTTAAATTAAGGCAGTGGAAATGGAAAGAATGGGAAAGAAGAAACAGACCCAGGTATGAGGAAAATTAATAGACCGTAGTAATTGATAAGGTGATTAAGAGAGGAAGAGTTAAAAGTGATTGATTTTTAGAGTTTTTCATCAACCAGGAATGGGAAGAGATAAGTCTAGTTTTAGATGTTGTTCTAGTTTGCAAGGACTACCATAACAAAAAGTACCACAGGCTGAGTGCTTAAACAACAGAAATTTATTTTCTCACAGTTCTGGAGGCTAGAAGTCTGAGATCAAGGTGTTGACAGGGTCAGTTTCTTCCGAGGCCTCTCTCCTTGGCTTTGTATGTGGTTGTCTTCTCCCTATGTCTTTACGTGGTCTCTCTGTGTCTATGTCCTAATCATTATCTTTTAAGGATATCAGTCATATTGGAGTAGGGCCTGCTCTCAGGACCCCACTTTAATTTAATCACCTCTTTAAAGGTCTTCAAATATAGTCATATTCTGAGGTGCTGGAGGTTAGAGCTTCAACATGAATTTTGGGGTAAGTGGGGGACACACAGTTCAGCCCATAATAGAAACAGTGAGTTCTTGAAGGCTTGGAAGACACTGAAGCTTTCCCTGTACACGTATTCTTATAACTTAACTTAATTTTACTAATAACATCCTTTTTACCTTTTTGTCTTTTTTCTTCCCTACTCCCACCTGATGGTGTATTCCTTAAAGATGGAATCAGGTTAATAAAGTATAATTTACAGTAGAATTTACCTTTTCTAGCATGCCATTCTAACACTTTGAGATAGAAGGTTTGGAGATTCCATGGCTTTTTTGCTTTCTTCTCCATTTACCAAATATTGAATATGTACCTACCATGTACCTAGGACCTATGCCAACAATGTTTCTTGCATAAATTTCATTTCCCTAAGACATTGCAAAGTGCCTAGAGGCACTTCTGTTGAATGGAACAGCTTCAAGACCATTGATACAGAGCAGTGGTTCTCAAAGTTTGATCTCAGGGCCCCTTTACACTTCTAAAATTGAGGACCTTAAGGATTTTTGTTTACGAAGATAACTTTATGATAAATAAGTATGTTTTTCAAGACAAAAGTCTGTAGTGAGAAGAGTAGCATTGTTTTAGGTTTTTGCAAATCTCTCTTATGTCTGCATTATTAGAAGACAGTTGGATTCTCATCTCTGCCTTTGCATTTATTCTGTTATAATATGTTTTGGGTAAGGTACATGAAAGTTTGGCTTCAGATAGATATATGATTTGAAAGATGAGTCTTATTTTCAGATAATTCTGTATGTTCTTCTTTGATATTATGCCAAAACTTGACAAGTGGTAGGTTCTTACTCAGTGTTGTATGTGAAAACATGTCAGTTAACTTTTAAAAATTAATTCAACTGTTTAAATCCATTGGTTTGATAGTATGAGATAAGAGAATTCAGAAATAGACCCACACGAATGTGGACAGTTGGTTTTTGACAAAAGTGTAAAAGCAATTCCATGGAGAAAATATAGTTTTTAAACAAATGATGTTGAAATAATTGAATATCCATAAGCAAAAAAAATGAACTTTGAGCTATAACTTGCGCTATATACTAAAAACAACTCAAAGAGACGTTAGATCTAACTGAAAAACCTAAAACTGTGAATCTTCTAGAAGAAAATGTAGGAGAAATTCTTTGTGATCTTGGCTTAGGCAAAGATTTCTTAGGTATGGCACCAAAAGCATCATCTATAAAGGAAGAAGTTGATAAATTTTATGGCATCAAGATTCTGAACTTCTTTCAAAATTTGAAAGACACTGTTAAGAGAATGAAAACAGGCCACAGAAAATTTTTGTAAAACATTTCTAATAAAGGACTTAAAGAGTACATAGAAAACCCTCAAAACTTCATAAGAAAGCAGATAACCCAGTTTAAAAAATGACCCATAGATTTGGATAGACATTTAACCAGAGAATATATGCACGTGGCTAATAAGCACATGAAAAGACGCTGAGCATCATTAATCATTATTAGGTAAATGCAAGTCAAAATCATAATGAGATAGCACTTTACACCCACTAGAATGCCTGTAATGACAAGGGACAGATAATAAGTGTTGGTGAGTATTGGGGAGAAATTGGAAACTTCAGTTGTTGCTGATTGGGAATGTAAAATGGTATGACTGATTTTGGTAGTTAAAAATAAAACTGAGTAACCATATGACCTAGCATTCCATCTCTAGGTATATACCCAAGAGAATTCAAAATACATACATGCACACAAAAAACTGTATGTGAGTGTTCATAGCAGCATTATTCATTCTGGCCAAACAGTAGAAACGACCTGGTGTCTATCAGCTGATGAATGGATAAATGTGGTCTATCCATAAAATGGAATATTATTCAACAATACAAAGGAATGAAATGTACTGATACATGCTACAGACCGGATGAACCTCATAAACATTAGGCTAAGTGAAAGAAGCCAATCATGAAAGATCACATTTTTTTTTAAATATAGTCAATTTGTATGAAATGTCCAGAATAGGCAAATCTATATATAGAGAAAGTAGACTAGTGGTTGCCTGGGGCTGAAGAGAGGAGATGGAATGGGGAGTGAATGCCAGTAGTTAAGAGATTTCTTTTGGGGATGATTAAGATGTTCTCAAAGTAGATTATGGTGATGGTTGCACAACTCTGTAAATACACTTAAAACCATTGACTTGTACACTTTAAGTTGGCGAACTTTATGATATACAAATTATGTCTGCATAAAGCTTTAAAAATTAAAACTACAATGAGATATCACTACATACTTATTGAAGTAGCTAAAATGATAATGTAAAAACTGACTATACTAAGTGTTGGTGAGGATGTGGAGCAACTGGAATTTTCATATACTTCTGGTGAAGTGCAAAGTGGTATAGCACTTTTTTGGGGGAGCAAGAAACAACCCTCCAGGGTGTAGGTGAGCCAAGGTTGATGGGTGGGCATGCAGAGGGAGTTGGGATATCATTGTGTGTACCTGTGCAAGGCCTGGAGTGTGCTGGGTCTTCATAAGTAGCGGCTGTGGGAAGAAGGAAGGTGGTCGTTAAAACAAACCTACTGATTGCAGGAGCAAGAATGCCCCCTTCCTCTTGCCTCTAGGATGTCCCTCCAGCACCCTCTACTGACAAAGCTTAACTGCAAAAAAAAAAAAAAAAAAATGGAGCTGAGAGGAGACACATTGATAACTGGCTCACTCCTGCTGAAACTGTTTGAGTCATTGCCTGTGCTGCTGAAGCTGGAAGTTGCCCACTGCTGCTGGCAGAATCACCACCATGATGATAGTTCTGTAACTGCTGCAGGAGTCCCCAGTACCTACAGTTAGATGCCACTGCTAGTTTTTAGAGCCAGAAGTAGAAAATGGTTTTGCCCTTTCCCCTCCTTCTGATCTCACGGAATTGCTTTTCATTGACAGAATCTAACTCAGCAAGGAGGCCAGAAAATGTTCAGGCTTCCAGGACCAGCGGTACAGGTGAACTGTTAATTTAGTAATGATAGTAACCTGGAGACATAAGATAAATAGAGTCATATGCCATACAGTATGTAGACTTTGAGTCTGGCTTCTTTTAACTTACAATGAGTTTGAGATTTATCCATATTATTGCATGTATTAGTAATTAATTTCTTTTTTTTGTTTGGTATTCTGTTGTAGGGATGTACCATAGTTTGTCTGCTACTCAGTTGTGGAATTCTTTCATTGATTATTTTCAGTTTTGGGGACTTATGAATGAAACCATTATACATATTCATATAGGTTTTCTGATTGTGAGTTTTCATTTTACTGGGTTGAATACCTATGAGTAGGATTGCTGGGTTGTATGGTAAAAGTTTTTTTATTTTTTTTCATTTTTTGCCATTTTAATAGGTATGTAGTGGTATCTTATTATGATTTTTTTAAAAAAAATTGTGGTAAAGTATACATAGCAAAATTTGCTATTTAGCCATTTTTAAGTATATAACTTAGTAGCATTAAGTACACATTGTTGTACATCCATCACCATTTTATTGTGATTTTAATTTGCATTTCCTGAATGACTTGAACATTTATTTGTATTCTTCCTTTGGTGGAGTACGTGTTCAGATCTTTTGCCTTTTTTGTTTGTTTGTTTGTTTAACATTGTTAAGACCCAGATTAGTAAGCTGGACAAGGAACTTGAACAGATAATTCTTAAAGAAATAGAACTTGGTAAAACGTGTAGAAATATTCAGCTCGGCTAGTCATAGAACTACTTTTTAATTAGCTGCCATACTACTTAGTTCTTTTTTATCCTTACAATTCATTACTATAATGTGTTTTACTAGAGGAAGCAGTCTACTGTACAGGTGGAAGAATATAATAAAGTTGGAGGAACAGATAGTAAAGATAACTAGAATATTGGCATTATGAAAAAATAAAACATTCAGTATAACTTGATCACATGATGAAGGTAGTTGGAAAGGAAGTATGATAAGGTCAAATGGAGTACTCTTTTGCAACTGGGAGTTAAGTTTTTAGTCCACATTTCCTCACTTGCTTGATAATTTACTTGGGTCTCAGTAACTGCAATGGAATCAGGTTTTGGATGTGACAATTCAGTAATATCCCAGATCGTTCGCATACTGTTTTCTATTTAGTTCTATGTTGCCTTAGATGTGTTACCTTACCTTAGCCCTTTCAACCCCAGTTTCCCAAACGGTGAGTATTAGGATTCAATGAAATAGTGCATTCAGAGTGCTTAAACTTTGTCTAAAGATGCTAGGTACTAAATAAAGGGTAGTTTTTACTGTCAATCAAAATTTTTGTGGTTTTTTTTTTTTTTGATACTTTTTGTTTCGAGGGAATGTCTATATAGTTTTTTTAAATGCCTTCATTAAAGGTCCTAAGTATATTATACCAAATAGGAATTAAAATCATGAAAGATCAAATGCCAGTTAATTAAGATTAATTTTGAGACTAAGAAAATATCAGTTTGGATTTATTTTGAGGAGATAGGACAAAATTAATTTTCCTTTCCTTTATCTTCCTTTTTCTCCTAAGACCCAATAAGCGGGACGGGGGCGGACACTGCCATGACTTAAAGATTTTTATTCTTTTATCATGTCTGTGTAATGTTAATAGAAATAATGCTTTATTAAATAAATGATCATTTTAATAGTTTATAAAACATTTTGACTTAAAAGCCTATAGCAATAGAGAATGTATATTGACCCATTTATTAGAATTATTTGTATTTCATTATACAGTTGGCTAAATGTGAAAAGAGGTAAAAGGAAGATTTTTAAGAGTTATTAATTACTGCTTGGGAATAGTGGTATGTTAGAATTCCCTTTAGGATGTTTTTTTCCCACTAAAGACCTAGTCTGCCATTGTTTTCATATAATCAAGACTATTTAAAGTAACAAATGGATTAATGCACTTGTTCTTCCTCTTGAAGAACTCCTTGAAGAACAATTTTGGAAATATTTATTTCAACTTAAAAATAACACACTCATTGTGTATTATTATAAACACCATTTTTTTTACGAAAATAACTATATTCCAAACCCCCAAAATTGATGAGAAAAGTGGATGTATTTTTATATTTGCAAATCTCTCTCTCTTTTTTTTTTTTGAGACAGAGTCTCACTGTGTTGCCCAGGCTAGAGTGCCGTGGCATCATCCTCGCTCACAGCAACCTCAAACTCCTGGGCTCGAGCAATCCCCCTGCCTCAGCCTCCTGAGTAGCTGGGACTACAGGCATGCGCCACCATGCCCGGCTAATCTTTTCTATATATTTTTAGTTGTCCAATTAATTTCTTTCTATTTTTAGTAGAGACAGGGTCTTGCTCTTGCTCAGGCTGGTTTTGAACTCCTGAGCTCAACCAATCCGCCCGCGTCGGCCTCCCAGAGTGCTAGAATTACAGGCGTGAGCCACCGCGCAAATCTCTTTAATGTTTCGTTTAATGAGAAGCAGCTGGATTTTTTTTCCGTCTGTGCCTGCATTTGTTCTTTTTTCTCATATAGTCTCTAGAGAACACCACTGTAAAGTGGCAAGACAATGAGAGTAAAAAGGAAAGTCTTAGTGTTACTATGAAAATGGTTTTGAACTTGCAATCTCTGAGTGAGCAACTCTGGACCCCAGGGATCCCAGTTCTCTACTCTAGGCCAAGAAGAGCCCCAGGGCTTGATTTTAGAGTTGTGTTTGCTTAGTATTGTGTTTGCTGGTTTTGTCATTCAGAAGGGTGGAGATCTTCTGAAAAATCAGTGTCCAAGCTAATGCATGGGTGTCTCCATTTCTCTAAGTGGAGAGATCTGGCATCTCTGCCCCCCACCTCCCCTTTCCCTGAGTTCCGTCACTTGCCTGCTGGCCATCCCCTTGGAACCTTGGAGTGAGTGAGCATTGCCTCTTATGGGCGAGTGCTCCCTGGAGTTGGCTGCTGTTTTGCTCTCCTCTGCAGCTTTCTCAGGCCACGTGTCACTTGGTCCCCTAGGGGGCCTAGGTGGGGGAGGTCTGCATCGTGGGGGGTAAGCCCACCAAGCTACCAACTAGCCATATCCACGAGGATATTGCTCCTCCTATTGTCCTTGCATCTCACAGGCAGCGGTGTGCCAGTAAGGGCTGTCCTTGCCCTATCTCAGTCCATATTCAGTGGCTAACCAGTCACTTTGTTCTTGGAGGGCGATGTGGCAACTCTCATTCATGTGAGTGTGGCTGTGTGCCTACGGTCCCTATCTGCACAGTGTCCCTTGGCCAGGCTGTAGCTGCCACACTCTACTTCCTATTTCTGCAGTGGAGGGCAGGCCGGGGAGATTGGACCCTATGTCTAGGACCTGCCCATCTGTACTCGCACCCATCCTGCCTGGTACACCTTACAGTAGCACTTGCTGTCCCAAAAGTTAATCTACAGGTGTCTAAGTATTCTACAGTGATGTTGTGAATGGCTTTGGATGTGCGTTAAGCTACCTAGATAAGTAGTGATTCTAGAGCTAATACGCGCCCATGGTGGCTAGCGGTCTTGGTGATTCTAAGTAACCTAGAGCAATTGCACGCCCCTATGGCACTTTTAGATGGCAGTTGCATTGCTTACCCTGGTGACCACGGTGACCTGGAATCCAGGCGATGATGAATCTCGGTTCTGTTGGGTTGTGCAGAGAGATCCTGATGGAGTAATACCCGATCCAAGGAAGGCAGCAGGTGTGCAAATTGCCCACTGTGAAACCGAAACCGGGAGGGCAATGATGATTAAAAAAACAACAGGACTCTTTTTAGGCCCTGTAATTGGAATGAGTGTACTTTAAATCCTTTTAAGGAGATCTTTTGCAGGGCAAGTCTGGTGCTGGCAGCCATGGTAATCCCAGTTTCAATGCCGTGTATTGAATTTGGTGCAGATATTAATAAAATGTTGGTGCTTGGATCTTAGGCTCTGCTCAGGGTCTACCCTGAGGAAGTTTCCACCCCTTGCCTCTGGGCACCTTATGAGCTCTTAGCTCCTTGTCTGGGGTGGAAGCGCACCCTGGGAGAAAATTACAGTGTTCAAATAGGGTGCCGGCTACCTGGATACTGCTAGTGGGGAATCATGGAACCGGAGAGTGGTTCTGTTTTGTTTATGTCGAACTTTGAGGAGACTGATTAAGCAGGACAATGGGGGTGTCAATATTGTGTAGCTAGGTAGGGGTCAAATCTTGGGCCAGTGTAAGACGGACCAGAGTGAAAGCTTTTGCTAAGGATGTTTTCATTAATAAAGGATGAAGGTAAAAGTGGGAGGTTTAAAGAGGTTCAGGTCCTGTGAAATTCTGACCATAAACCGTGATGATGCTCGATCCACCGGCAGATTCTGGGAAACCAAAGTCCTTTGGATGGTGGTAGGGGAAGGTTCTGGTTCCAAAGCTGAAATTGAAAGGCACCTGCAGTGGAATCTGTGCTTCATTTGACTCAGTACGGGCAACCTCCCCTGGCTCCATCGTGGACAGGATTGATTGATCATTGATCGTTCTTCCATGGGTGAGGGTGCTGCGTGACTTTTCTGTGTTGATGGAGAGATTTGCCTAGTTAATTGATAACCAGGGAGACTACTAGCATGTTAACCAGTAGGTGTGACTGAGTGCTCGGTATCCTTTAGACAGGTGGCGTTGAGCCACCAGAGATTGAGCAGCCAGCCAATTAGGCACTCAGATCTGTTAAATCCATTAGTGATGGGGGTCAGGATTGCAGTTATTTCCCATTAATGAGGAATTCCCTGTAAGAGAGCAGGTCAAAAGCCTGCATTAAGTCCCTGTCCCTTGTGCACACTGCCCATTCCTCCCCCCCGCCCCGGCCTCTTGGGATTGGCAAAGGATCAGTTGCCAGTGTCAAGGATCGTTAGGGGTTCCTTGGGTTCCTCTGCGGTGCTGTGTCACAGGCCACTGCGGGCCACTCCAGGTGGGAAGACAGATGTGGCCTTGGTACTCCTTGGTGCGTGGCATGAGGGGCAGGCTGTGGTCCTCTGGTGGCCAACCCTTCAGCCCTGGGCTTCTGTCCCTTCTGCTTAACGCAGCCTCTGGCTCATCTCTGTGTGGCCTGGCGCCTTCGTGGCTTTGGGGTGTCCTCTCCTTCCGAATCCTGAGCGCAAGGGAGTGCTTGCGCACACGTATGCGCTTGTACGGGGCTGTGGCTTTCTAGCTCTAGCTCTTTCGTGAGGACGTGATGCCAAGGGGTGTTTATTGTGCCCGCCTACTACTGTTACAAGTTAAGTTTCTGATGTGTTTTTGTGGGTTTAAACTATTAGGACTTTTAACTGTTAAACTGTTAGGGCTGGAGTTTAAAACTGTTAGGACATTGGCGGGGCGTGGTGTCTCACGCCTGGACCCCAGCGCTCTGGGATGCCGAGGCAGGAGGATTGCTTGAACCTGGGAGTTTGGTGCTGCCGAGTGCTATGTATGATAGGGCCCGCTGCACTGCCGCCTGGGCGACCGAGCGAGACCTTTTACTAAAACACACGTACATGCGCACACACACACACACACAATGGTGACCTGGTTTTGCATATTTCTGTTCAGTATTTGTTAGTTATAAGAGAGTGCAGTTTTAAATAAAACCAACTGTTCCGGGTATTTTCAACTTGGATTTATTTACAGAGCTCTCGTTTAAAGGAACGACTTATCTTTTGATACATTATTTAGGATTTTATTTATTTTATTTTTATTGTTTTTAAAGACAGGATCTCACTCTGTAGCCCGGGCTACAGTACACCGATGTCATCATAGCTCACTGCAACCTCAAACTCCTGAGCTCAGGAGATCCTCCTGCCTCATCTTCCCAAGTAGCTGGGACTACAAGTGCATGCTACCACTCTGGCCTAATTTTTAAAAAATAGAGACGGGATCTCTCTAATTTGCTCAGGCTGGTCTTGATCTCCTGGCCTCAAGCGATCCTCCCATCTCGCCTCCCAAAGTACTAGAGATTACAGACGTGAGCCACCGTGCGTGGCCTATTTAGGAAAGTTTTTAGTTTCAAATAATATACTTGAATATCATCTTAATCACAGTTTTCAGTTTTCCAAGCTATTGATTAATGTTTTGCCAAGTGATAGATTCTTGCTTTTGCATGCAGTATTTTAGTTTTTGGTTGTCTGTTGTCATAAAAATTATAACCAAAGGAAATTCAATTTTTATTTTTCATTAACAGACATATGTAGAGTGTGTCGGTCGGAAGGAACACCTGAGAAACCTCTTTATCATCCTTGTGTATGTACTGGCAGTATTAAGTTTATACATCAAGAATGGTAAGTCATACTTTTATTTTTTAAATTATTATGAATACATAATAGTTGTATATGTTTAGGGTACATGTGATGTTTTGATACAGGCATACAATATGAAGTCATACTTTTTAGAAAATTGTTTTAAGTCTGAGCTTCAGTTTTGTCAGTAAGAGGGATCATTTCAGTGAATTTTATCTATAACTATTTTTAAAAGTTTTATCGTAAAATCAAACATTTGGAAAATATATTTTCCATAATTCTTAATATCATGCCTATACTTTGATACATTGTCTTCCAGGTGTTATGGTTTTCTAGTTTTTCTTGGCATAATAATGGCTTACATTTATGAAGTGCTTTGTGCCAAGAACTTTTCTCAATGCTTTATATATCTTAACTCATTTAATCCATACAAGAAAACTATGAGGTGGAATATTATTATGCAGATGAGCAAACTGAAGCATAGAAAAGTTAAATAACTTGTCCTAGGCCACACAGCCAGCCAATTAATGGCAAAACCAGGATTCAGACCTAGCCACCAGGCATCATTATTATCAGACCAGTATTGGAACTGATGTTAATGCTTGGAAATTCTTTCATATTCATTTAGCTTTGAGGAGATTATAGTTTAGATTAATTGAACCTTTTTAATAGTAGAAATACATATGTTTTTATCTTTAGCTGTTGTAGTTCTGTACTTAGAAATCGGTTATAAAAAGTTAAGAATATTCTAAATTTGAAATTGCAGCAGCTCTGTGATATGTAAAGTTTTAATAAAAGCAGAACATTAGTTTTCAATGAAACCTTAATGTTTCTTTGTTAACACTGTACTTATGAATGTATTTGTAATTACAGCTTAGTTCAGTGGCTGAAACACAGTCGAAAAGAATACTGTGAATTATGCAAGCACAGATTTGCTTTCACACCAAGTAAGTTCTTTAGAAGTTTTCACTGCATTTTCTTGGTTATTACTGTCAGCATTCAGGGGTTTAAGCAATTCTAAAGCACCTGTTTTAAACTTGTCTTCAATAGTAATAGGAAGTATTGCTCTTCTGTTTTGGAAAATATTTTTAAAACTGCATGCCATCTTTTAACACACACATACATGTGTGTGTCTGAGATTTAATTTGTAGGGTACTTTTTCTTTTTACTTTTAATCATGGAAAAGTTCAAACATATGCAAAGGTATAATGGGTCCACATGTATCCATCACTTGATTTCAACTCAGGGCCTGTCTTATTTTACCTATGCTCTGCTCTCATTCTCCAACTCTCCATCCTTTTTATTGTAAAACAGTCCCATCATTTAAAATTTATTTGTACACATTTCATTATGTATCTCTAAAAAGCAAGGATTCTTTTTTAAAAACATAAATATAATACCATTATCCACCTAGAAAAATGAAGAGCGATGTTGTGATTTCATCAAATATCCAATAATGTTCAAATTTGGACTATCTTTTGAGTTAAAATTGTATAGGTTAGAATAATAGTAATAAAGATAAAGTTTTAAATATTTTTTTTCCATGAGAGTAACTGTTAAGCCAAATATTTTGCAGGTCTTTAAAATTTTAATTAAAATTCCTGTGCTTATTGATTAATATTCGGTATCATTCATCTTAAATAAGTAGAGGTATATACTGGTAAATTTTTAAAACTTTGAAGCATAAATTTTCTTTTTGGGATCTCATTACATTGCCTTCCCCCTACAAAGGTGTTTTTGTATTTTAGTTGTTTTTTGAAAGCACCTTGAGCTGCTCAGTATAAATACTGTAAATGAGTGTTTGTTTCACTTTGTTTTTATTTGATGAATATAAACGATTAAAGTTACTACATTTTCACTTTTGGAGCTTTACATTCATCACCATCAAAAAATGTCAATTTTATTATTTTGTGGTCTTTAATTTTCTGTAGCACAGAAAAGCTCTACAGCTTGTTAAAGTTTATAGAAAACTAAGATAAATAGTTGAGTATCTTTATGAAGTGCAATTGATAGGAAATACTCATGTGGGCTTTTACTTTGAGGCCAATAGAAACTTGTTTTGTATATTTTAGTTTTCATTTAATATGTGTTTCCTTCATCTTTCTCAAAAACTCTTTATTACTGGTTTAATGACTTGCTCCTGTATACCTAATATTCTGTTGAAGTCAGTGATCTGTGGGTGTGTGGTAAAAAGTTGCCTTTTGTTAATTGTTTATTGTTTATAGGTGTGAACAGTTTGTGATAGTGCTCTTACAAATTTTAGATCATTGGTTTCAAAACCTTATATCTCATAATTCCTTGTTTAGGCTTCACTGGAAAAAGAGTTGTTCTTCCTGTATGTTCTCTCTGAGTTACTTATGGTGGAGCTTTTTAATAAGCGTTAGTTTTTACTGGAACCATTTTACAAGGGAATCTTTCTAAAATGTGGTAGAACCTTTCTTTTTCTGAATGTGTTGAACCAACCACATTTTGCAGAGCAGTAGGAAGATCCGAATTAATCATTTGAAATTTTAAATATTATCCTAAAATTGGGAGGGTGGCCGACAAATGTCATTGGGTTGTTTGCTCTCACGTGAAATGGCTCTGCTGCAGATTATTGTGCTTTTTGTGTGCTGTGTCTAATGCTTACATTTGGGGGGAATTTTTTTTGATGACGTCATCAGCTTCATCTTTGTTCCTATTTGCTTTATCTGATCTTTTATAATAAATTTGAGAAACCAGATAATTATACTGTTTAAATGCTAAAATATGTGTAAATGAATGTGGTATGAAGTTCGTGGCTATCAGTGAAGGATGCGAAGTAATCTTTTTTCCTCCTCAGAGTCCTTTTTTGGGGTTAATTTTCACATTTCAATGTGATTTGCCTCATAAATGATTTCTTGGGTAAATGTAATATTGTAACTACTTGATTTATTGTTTTTATAGGAAAAAATTAAGCACAATTCAAATATTAGAAGTTAATTCATGCCTGTTTTATATTTATGAGTTAAGCTATTTTTAAATATTCATGAAATTATATGTACTTTTTTCCTCTTATAGTTTATTCTCCAGATATGCCTTCACGGCTTCCAATTCAAGACATATTTGCTGGACTGGTTACAAGTATTGGTACTGCAATAAGATATTGGTTTCATTATACACTTGTGGCCTTTGCATGGTTGGGAGTTGTTCCTCTTACAGCATGTGAGTATTCATGCCTCTGGTTGGAGTTACTTAAACGTTGTATAAACTATTTAATATCGTAAAGTAATATTGCATCATATTATTGTTTGAATGATGTTTATTTGATATTTTAATATCATATATTAGGAAAGCCTCATTTAGAAAACATTTGTCTGAACCAAGAATTAGTTTTTTAATAGGTCAGTTTTTTGAATGAATGTGGGAAAGAAAAACAGTGTAACAGAGGCTAATAATGAAAGTTCATGAAAGAATTAAAAAAGCAGAATCAAACCATAATTAGAAGAAACTCAGATTTTATTCTTTGAAGTATACTAGAGCTTTCAAGGACTGTAAGATACTGATTCTTTTGGGATTCCCCCTTTAAAAAATACTCACATATCTAATGGTCCTGAATAACTGGAAGGCTCATCTTTCAGGTACAGGAGGCTCTCTGGGAGATTGGTATACTAACCAACCCTCTTAGGTGATCCCTTTTGGGTTCTTTGTTTTTAAAGACACGGAGATAAGTAGATAGTATATGGATGGCAAAGTATATAGATATGATTCCTCAGAGTTAAAGAAGATTTTTGAATTAGTATAATTAATATCCTCATGTCTCCTTAAAATAAGATAAAATAAGCTTGATCACCTGTGGAAATGAGAATCTTGGGAGATACACCAAATAGCAGAATATAGGTATTATTGAAGAGTGAATTAGTGAGCTAGGAGGTTAAGCCAAGGAGTTCTAGCATGTAACTCAGAGGGACAAGTCATTGCATGTATGAGAAAAAAATATTGTGAGATGGAGAGGCTAGATCCAGTTGTTTCAGTATCTAATAAGTAGTTCCACAAGGTAAAAGAGAAAATGGAGATGAGGAAATGATTAACCTCTTTTAGCTTGAAAGAGAAAGCTGACTGTGATAAAGGAAAAAGTCATAAACTGGACACATTCTCAAGTTTTCCAAAGCTGGGTAGAATGGTGATGGTTATAGAGATATAGAGATGGTATGCTTTGAGATTATCCTACAAAGTAAAGAAAAGCAGATTGGCATCAGACTTAAAATTAGCAATGTTGAATGCTAGAAGACAGTGGAAATTTGGCATGGTTTTGAGCCTAAAATTCTCTTCCTGCAAATTATTCTCAGATGGAAGAACAATATGTAGATGGTTCAATAGGTGTAAGGGTTTGGAAAGTTTACCACCTTAAACTTCTTATGAAAAAGTTGTTTGAGAATATACTTCATTAAATGAGCAAGGAATCAGAGAGAGAAAGATGTGAGAATCAAAAATAAGAAACAAGTGCTTTTTTTTTTTTTTTTTAAGGCAAAGTTTTACCCTGTTGCCCTGGCTAGAGTGCAGTGGCGTCATCCTGGCTCACTGCAACCTCAGTCTCCTGGGCTCAAGTGATTTTCCTGCCTCAGCCTCCTGAGGAGCTGGGACTATAGGCATATGCAACCATGCCTGGCTACGTTTTCTGTTTTTTGTAGAGATGGGTGTCTCACTCTTGCACAGGCTGGTCTTGAACTCGTGACCTCAAGCAATCTGCCCACCTTTGCCTCCCAGAGTGCTAGGATTATAGGCATGAGCCACCACACCAGTCAACAAATGCTTCTTATAGCTAAGTCTCAGTTACTGTTAATTCTGCAGTAATCAGTAGTTCTTAATAGCCTGGAACGAAAATTCCACATGATCTTAAAATGGGGAGAAATTATGAGGGAAGGATAGAAATGAAAGCTTTCTAAGTTGTTTGTCTTATTTGTGGGGAGATCATAAGTTCTAGATATAGACAGAAAAATAGAGTGTAGCTATGCATTAAAAATGCAGGGCTAACCAGAGTTCACAACTAGACCCATACCTGCATTGTTACCCGATTAACAACAAAGGTGCCACCGCAGTTCAGTGGGGGAAAGATGGTCTTTTCAGTAAATGGTATAGCATCAACCGAATGGCCATATGGAAGAAAATGGACAATCATTACCTCAACCTGACACAAAAATTAATTTGAAACGAATTAAAAGCCTGAATGCGAAAGTTAAAACAAAAAGAAACTTCTAAAAAAAAATATAGAAGGGTAATATAAGAGAAAATATTGATGAATTGGACTTAATTAAAATTAAGAATTTCTGTTCATCTTCAGACACTTTTAAGAGTGACAGGCAAGCCACAGAGTGAGAGAAGATAATTTGCAATACGCAGATCCAACAAAGGCCTTGTATCTAGAGTATATAAATCAGCGAGAAAAAAGCAAGACAGCTCAATAGGAAAATGGGCAGAAGATCTGAACAGTTATTTCTGGAAAGAAGATACCTAAATATAGTAGGCCCCCCATATCCACAGGTTATGCAGTGCTGACAGTAGAACTTGAGCACCCATAGTTTCTGGTATACGAGCGTGGTTCTGCAACCAATTCCCTGCAGATACCAAGGGACAACTGTAGCTAATAAACACGTGAAAAAACGCTCAGCATTATTAGTCATCAGGGAAATGCACAAGAAAAATGGTTAAAATTAAAAAGACAGTGCCAAATGTTGCTTAGGATGCAGAGTATCTGGAACATGTATACATTGAGGGGGGTACTGTGTATGTTATAACCACTTTGGAAAACTGGCAGTATCTACTAATGCTAAATACTACAGATAGCTTACGATCTAGCACTTTCATTCCTGGGAATTTAGCTTACAGGAATGAGGGCTTTCTGTCTACTAAAGGACATGCTTAAAAGAGTGATCACAATAGCTTCAGTAGTTAAAAACTAGAACCAATCAAATGCCTCTCAACAGTAGAATGGATATATTGTGGTTTATTCATACAATGGAATACTACATAGCAGTGAAAAAAGAGCTGACTATTGTGACATGGAATAACATGGATAAATTTTGCTTCTTTGAGAAAAAGAAGCCAGGCACAAAGGAGTATGGATTGTATGATTGCACATATGTGAAATTTAAAAACAGGTCAAATGCATTTATAATGGTAGAGATCAGAATGGTGATTACTTTTTGCAGGGGCTATTGACTGGGAAGGGGCTTGAGGGGAAGCGTTGAACATCTTGATCTGGGTGGTAGTTACCTGAATATAAACATATGGAAGAATTTACCCAGCTGTACACTTAGATTTATATAAAATGCACCTCAATAAAAATATAACAAAACTTGGCTGGACACAGTGGCTCATACCTGTAATCTCAGAAGTTTGGGGGGCTGGGGCAAGAGGGTCACTTGAGGCCAAGAGTTTGAGACCAGCCTGGGCAACATAGAGACCCCATTTCTACAAAAAAATAAGAAAAATTAGCCGGACATGGTGGTGTGTGTCTGTAGTTCCAGGTACTCAGCATGCACTTGGGAGACTGAGCAGGAAGATGACTTAAGCCCTGGAGTTTGGAGCTGCACTGAGCTATGATCACACCGCTGCACTACAGCCTGAACAACAGAGTGAGACCCTATCTCTTAAAAAAAAAAAAAAAAAAAAAAACCAAAACGTAAGGGTAACTGTTAGAAGAATAGAAATAAAGAAATAAGATGATCAGTTTTCATCCTAGGGAGTGGGAGAAAGAAACAGCAAATAAAATTTGAAAAGTTCAACCAAAGGCAGGAAAGAAAGGAAGGGAAGGCAGAGAGAGGGCTGGGAGAAAAAGAATAAAAGATGAAATTAAATACATCTGTAATCATAAGGGTTTAGATTTCTCTATTACAACATAGAGCCTCACAGTGTGTGTACATATAAAACTGTTCAATTAAATACAAAGCATCACAAGTTAATCCTAAAGAGATAGAAAAATAATTTTGTTAGCAAATGCCAACAAAAAGCAGGAACAATAGTAATCGGCCAGATATTCAGAATGGAAAGTATTACATAGGACAAAGTGTTATATTTCATATTAATAAAAGTCATAGTCCACTGACAAAATTAATGTTTATACATCAGAAAACAGAGCTTTCAAATATATGTGAAGCATTCACAGTCATAGTGGAAGACTGACATGCCTCTCTGAAATCAGTAGATCAAATAGTCAAAAATAAATAAG
>NW_012148719.1:323283-324223 GCF_000956105.1 Propithecus coquereli
ATATTGGTGAGCTTATAAGATAGAATTTTGCCATCGTTATAGATAATTCTTTTGGAGAAACTGATTTTTACCCCAAAATTATGATTTACCTTACTGAGGCTGTTTTTTCCTGAGGTTTTAGTGTAAAAGAAAATGTTCTTACCTTTGGTTTCCTAATTTTAAGCGTTCTTTGGAGTAATTATATGTATTTTTTTTTAAATAGGGAAAATTTGTTGGCGGATTGTTTGCAGGGTTGTTTCGTGGTGACATGCACACTGTGTGCATTCATCAGTCTGGTGTGGTTGCGAGAGCAGATAGTCCACGGGGGAGCACCAATTTGGTTGGAGCATGCTGCTCCACCCTTTAATGCTGCTGGTCACCACCAAAACGAGGTAACTGCTCACCTTCACGGTTGATTTTACTTGGGTAGTGCATGAAAATTATTGTCTCCCTCTAAGATTCAAACCTTTGATTCCCATGTCCTCTTAAATATTCTTTTGCGATTACAAAGTAGGACAGTGGAAAGGTTTGGGTGAATATTAACAGAGATGTGAAAAATCCAAAGAATGCTATTGTGAATCTGTCTCTTAATTTTCTAGCTAGATTGGGAGCCGTATTAGGGCGTGTGCTAAAATTCTCTTTCATTCTCTTTGCGTGGGTTAACTGCGTACCTGGGACCTAGAAGTTAAGATATGAACTTCTGGATATGTTTCTGATATGCTGTATAAACTATTAAGGAGGCTACCCCACCTCTTTGTCAGTTTCTTTATATATAAAATGCCTTGCCTTTCTTACCAAGTAGAAGCATTACCAAAAGTAGAAACACTGGAATATTGTTGATAACAATCTTGTGCAGTTTTATTTTTTCTTTATGAGTGATGACATGCTTAGATGCAAGGGCAGTGGAAGCAAGGGCATCTAAGATGCAAGAGGTATTAAGAAGAGAAGAATATAATAAGTA
>NW_012148719.1:324273-327617 GCF_000956105.1 Propithecus coquereli
TACATACATATATCTGTATATATATATACACACACAAATGTAGTTTAAATTACATCACACAATACATATTCTGTAACTTATGTTTAACTTAGTACCTTAGTACCTTGGCTCCCCTTCTGTGTAATTGCATGTTCTGCCACCTTATTGTTTTAATGGATGCAAAGCACTCTATAATAAGGAGGCCTAACGTTTATGAACCCATTTACTTGTCTATAGACATTTGGTTTGTTGTCAGTTTTACTTTGTTATATGCATACTTTGAGTATTTATACACATTAGTAGTAATTTCTATTACAGAAAATCTTTCTCTACCTTTCCGTTTTTTTCCATGTGTAGAGACAGGGGTCTCACTATTTTGCCCAGGCTGGTCTTAAACTCCTAGCTTCAACGATCCTCCCACCTTGGCCTTCCAAAGTGCTGGGATTACAGGCATGAGGCAGCACTCCTGACCTACCTTTTCATTTCGACTTGGCTTTTGAAAATAGCCATCGAAGTCACTGAAAATTTCTAATACAAGGCTTCAGAGAATGCTTAAACTAATACACAAGGACTGGTTTGAAAGGAAATCTCTGCTTTTTACTTTTGTGCCCCATTTTCAAATCTGTGACCTGTTACCTCAGTCTGTCTAGAATTCTGCCTTTCTAACTTAAAACCATTCTGCCTTTTCTGACTAAGAGAATAAGAGGATGGCAATGCATTCACTCATACTTCCTCTTTATCCTCAATAGCCAGAATTTAGGGATAAGATATTCTAAGAATTTAGAATAAGATATTTTCTATTCGAGGATGTGAATCTGCTTTTTAAAAATTGTCAGGTAGCCATTGGTGGCATTGCAGGACATACTCTCCTAAAGAAAATACTCTTAAAGATGTCTACCTCCAGAGCTGAAACTCTGTATTTTCATGAACAGACTTAATGAATTCTGGAATTCTAGATTAAAAAAAAAATTCTCCATATTATAATTTTGGAGATCTTTACTTTAGATTTTCTCTTTTTCGATAGGCCGCATCTACAAGTGCTTGTTTACTGGCTCCGTGAGCTCACTACTGACACTGCCGCTAGACATGCTGTCCACGTGAGTATTGAACCTGTGTGACAGTGAAGGTTGCGCAAGGTAGATAATACTTGTTTTCTTCGTATTTTTGTTATAATTCAAAAATTCTTTTTCTGTTCTAAGGACAATAATTTATGTCTCTTATTCTCCTGTTTATAGCTATAGTAAAAGTAACTGGTAAATATAAGTGACGTTTCTTTTACAATGTACCTGTTCTAAAGGATGGTTTTGTAATGGTGGGATCACTTGTTAAATAGGTTATTGTGCAACTTGAGACATACACTGCTGTGTTGTGTTCCTATGTTGCGAGTTCATTTAAACGTATTTTTAACACATACAGTTGAACTGAAATTTATTGAATTTATTGGAACACTGGAGGCCCAGTGGGAATAGTGAAAAGAGATTGTACACACGGCTTGGTTTTGTAACCAAAGCTGCCTTTGGCAATTTGAAAAATTGAGTCAGTTTTTCTGAAAGCAGTCATAACTCAACTACTTTTTTTCTGAGTAATGTTTTATATTTGCTATAGAATACTTTTTAGGGGGTAATTTTACTTTAAGTTTCCTTAATGTCTGAGCAGTTGCTCAGTAATTGGGATCATATCTAGGTATACTGTATCAGTTATCTGTTGGCATAAAACAGAGTGTCCCAAAACTTAGTGGCTTAAAACAACATTTAATTTGCTTTTAATTCTGGGGATCAGCAATTTTGGCTGGGCTTAGCTGACCTGTTCATCTGTTAGGCTTGCGTAGGACACTAAGATGTTTTACTGGGACTTAATGGTCTAAGATGATTTCAGCTAAGGGGTCTTCTTTCTCCTCCACATGGCCTCTCATCTTTCAGAAGGCTAGCGGGGGTTTCTTTACATGGTAGTCTCAGGGCAGCATTCTAAAAGGGCAAGAGTGGGAGCTTGAAAGTTCTTTTCTGGGCTCTGGAGCGTGGACCATCACCTCTGGTCTGGACAGTTAACAAAACCTGCCCAGATTGAAGGTTTGGGGAAAAGAACTCTAGAGTTTGTCTTCTTCTTCTTCTTTTCCTTTTCTTTTTTTTTTTTTTTTAAAGATAGTCTACCTGTCGCCCCAAATAGAGTGCAGTGACATCATTGTAGCTCACTACAACCTCCAAGTCCTGGGCTCAAGTGATCCTCTTGCCTCAGCCTCCTGAGTAGCTGAGACTACAGGCATACGTCACAATGCCCAGCTAATTTTTCTATTTTTTAGTGGGGACAGGGTCTCGCTCTTGGCTCAGGCTGGTCTCAAACTCCTGAGCGTAAGCAATCCTCCTGCCTCAGCTTCCCAAAGTGCTAGGATTATAGGCGTGAGCCACCGCACCAGGCCGAGTCTGTCATCGTTTAAAATCTACAACAAGCAGTTACTGTTCTCATTGCTGATGGCAAGGAGGGATTAGAGAGGGGATATTTTAGTCTCAGCTCATCAAAATGTATGGTCTGCAGGGTTCCTGAGTAAGGGGGTATTTAGAATTCCCCTTTTGATTTAGGGTATATTGCATACAGTAATATCTTCTAACAGGCCACACCAGTTTGAAGTTTGGAGCTACTAGGCTGAAATCTACCAAATTAACCCTTCCTCAGGTTTTTCATGGAGGAAGAAAGTCATTCCATTAAAATAATGGATTTTCCAAAGGCTACCAAGATATCTGAGTTATCCTTGAATTATTCTGAAATCATAGACATGGACTAGGGAAGGATAAGCCTTTTCAGAAAGGAAAAGGACTAGGGGGTCCCACTATTATAATATATTCCATGTATTTTCTTGTGTGATTACTAAAGGAAGCATACCTTGCCTCTCTGCATTTTTTGAGAAACTAATATATTTTTGGCATGTTTGCATTTAGCATCAAAATTTGATTTGTTTTGTAAGGGAGAAATTTCTGTGAAATGTATTATAGGCTTCCTTGTCTTACACATGGCATTCTGAGTATCTCTCAGCCTTCGTTTCTTTATGTTGTCATTAGGACCATCTGGAGGAGCTTCTCTGCTTTTCTGATTTGATGATTCTGTTAATTTGTGTGGGCTCAGGTATCAGCTAAGCAAGTTTTTAAACTTGTTTGCAAAATAAGGATAAAGAAATTTTTAGTAAGGTTTGGACAGAGTTGTTTGCCTTTAGTAAATTACATAAACTTATTGCTTTTCCTTTGTCAAGTGTTTTTGTTTGCTGCTTTCCTGTTTCTTGGCCATGTTCAAAAGATAGGCTAGCTCATTTCTCTATATTAGTAGGTTTGATGTTATTTTATGCCTAGTATAATATAAACAATATACATAATACAAAT
>NW_012148719.1:329812-332155 GCF_000956105.1 Propithecus coquereli
TGGGCTCTTTTGTCATTTTAGGCTCCAGCAGGAGGAAATGGTGCAGAAAATGTTGCCGCTGATCAGCCTGCTAACCCACCAGCTGAGAATGCAGTGGTAGGGGAAAACCCCGACGCGCAGGATGATCAGGCAGAAGAGGAGGAGGAGGACAATGAGGAGGAAGATGATGCCGGCGTGGAAGATGCCGCAGATGCTAATAACGGAGCCCAGGGTATGGCTGCTTGTGTGTCCTAACTCTTTCTTCAGGACTGTGAATATGTTCTCAACTTGCACTGGCCAAAAGGACTGGAGTTCTCATGTTTTAATGCTTTGAAGTTCTATTTCTAGCCTCTTTTTACTTTATTTTGGCAAACTGGCATTTATGGATATACATATGCATAAATAAGTTTTTTTCTATGAAGCAGGGTACATTTTGTGTTTCAAAACCCTCCTTTACATGGGCCATTTTTGATAGGATGGATAGGAAGAAAATTTTTTTTCAGGTTGGAAATAGAGCCTACCTTTTTTTAAAAAGGAATTTGATAGAGATTTATCTTATTCGTTTCTTCTCTCATTCCATTTCCATTGAGTTGCTACAACTTTTAAAATACAAAATTCTTAAAGCGTACACGGCAGACCAGGTACACCTAAAGAAACCAATTTCTCATTTTCTAGCAGTGTAAATTCCAGAATGTAAAATAAGAGCAAAGACTGGTCTGCTAGTCACCTGTCAGTCACTTACTGTGTGTCTCATTATTTCTTCCCACCACAGAGTTTTTCTTTCAAGCACTGCACTGTCTCTGGGTCCACTTGAGATGGCTGATATTTGAGTGTCTTCTTGTGCTAGGGACACTACTGGACACTGGGTATATATTAAATAGTTGTGACAAAACACCGGGTCCCTGCCTTCATGGAATTTCTGGTCTGGTGAAGAAGTAGGAAATACATAATTGTGATTAAGTGTTGTGCAGGTTGCTTTGAAGATGCGGAGAGACCTGTTTTATATAAGATTTCCCAAGGTAGTGCAGAGTAAGTGATATTTGAGCTGAGACTTGAAGGGTGAGAAGAAGTGACTTGTGTAGTAAGAGTAAGTGACCTTTGCAGGGAGAGGTCAGAGGCTCGGAAAGTGTAGCCTGCTGCTACCCTAGTGCTTGCTGTTATTTCTCTTTCTTGATCTAATGCAGTAACTCCTAACAGGTCGTCTTCCTGTTCTTGCCCAGCATAGTTCTTATCACTCTCTGGTCTCTATTTTATTTGTTTGTTTGAGAAAGGATCTTACTCTATTATCTGGGCTGGAGTGCAGTGGCACGATTATAGCTCACCTACAGCCTTAAATTCTTGGGCTGAGGCAATCTTCCTGCCTCAGCCTCCCAAGTAGCTAGAGCTATAGGTGCATGCCACCATGCCCTGCTAATTTTTTAAATTTTATTTTTTGTAGACAGGGATCTTGCTTTGTTGCCTGGGCTGGTCTTGAACTGCTGGCCTCAAGTGATCCTGCTGCCTCTGCCTCCCAAAGTGTTGGAATTACAGGCGTGAGCCACAGCACCCAGTCCCTACCCTCTTGCCTTTAAATCTTTCAGTGGTTTTTCCATTATACTAAAGAATAAAATAAGAGCCAAACTCCACATTCCTCTTGTATGATCTGATCCCTGCCTGCCTTTCTCTAATCGTCATTCAGAAAGTTCTAGTCTCCTGGCCTCCTTACTTTTCTTAAATCCACCAGATTCATTCCTAACTCAGAACTATTGAATTCCTCTCTTTCATATAACCCTGTTTTATTTCCTTTTTAATACTTAATCTAGGATCATCTTATTCTATATGTATTATTTATTTATATGTATGTTATGTACTCTTATTTATTGCCTAACAATCAGATACTCAGTATGGAAAAATTTTAAATGTGGTTTAGCTTCTCAACAATAGCGTACTAAGTACTAAGTTAGAAGAGTGTGTTTTATTATTTTTAGTTCAAGTACCATCAGCAATCTTTAAACTGCAATTATATTTCCAGATGACATGAACTGGAATGCTTTAGAATGGGACCGAGCTGCAGAAGAGCTTACATGGGAAAGAGTAAGTAAAAACTTTTTCTATCAGACATCCTAATGTTTTAATCCTAAAATGTATTTTAAATTTGGGCATATTTAGATGTATGAACTAAGTTTGTAGTTACATTTGATGAAAACAGTTACCAGAATTTTAATTTCTAGAGAAAATTAAGTGATGTACTGTTTGTGGTGAAAATATTGTGACACTGATGGCTGTTTTTCTGTCTTCTGGCCTTTTGATACGAACCTTACTCCATTTAAGGAACGTTTCACCTGAAATTGTGGACTGCTGAATAATGAAAGAACAACTTAAATT
>NW_012148719.1:332455-357977 GCF_000956105.1 Propithecus coquereli
CTTTTTAATAACAGAATTTTGAATTAGTTATTTATCTTAGTGACTTAGTAACTTCAGATTTACAGTATGTGCTGCTTTTTTATACTAAAGGTCAAAATGCCCATTGGCTTTTGATTACTTCATATGTTGAAGAAAGTATATTTTGTTTATTGAAAATACTGGAAAAGCATAAAGGAAAAACTATTTTGAATTGTCATAAAATATTTGATTTTTAGAAAAGAAAATGAAATCCAAAGTTAATGGTAGTTAAAAAGAACTTGGGTCTTTTAAAATTTCATCTTGCAGTGTTTAATGCCTGTACCAGGGAAGGCAAAGCAGTTTTGCTTATTTTCACAGTGATAGCCCCAGGCTGATCTTAGGCTACTGCTGTTCACAGAACACCACCCATCTTTACCTAGGCACTCTGCCTTATTAGTAAAGATTACAACTCCAAGGTGAGGAGCAATTCTTTAAAGAGCTTGTTCTTTAAAAGGGAAATGTTGTTTTTACGTCCTGTAATATAAAATCATGTGCCATTTGGGATTTTTAAATAGCTGAGGGTATCACGATGACTTTGGCTGCAGGTAGCAGAACCTCTGCTGATTGAAACAATAACATAATAGTAAGTCCCAAGGAAGAATGGTTCAAGGAGTGCTTCATCCAAAGGCCCAACAATGTCATCAAAGACCCAAATAATTTCTGTCTCCTTTGCTATCCTTAATGTTGACCTTTTCCTCAGCTGGCTCTAGATGGGAACCAGAAGAGGGTGTTGAAGTTAGCAGTGTGTGGATTTTAAGAAACGTAGCTGGTGTAATGCCACAATTTAGTGGAAATGTGATATTAATGAGCTTCTAGGTTTGATCACAGTCAATGTAGAAAGGCATGTTTGTCCCTTACTTCATCGGTTCCTCATGAAAGAATGACAGAGGTTGTTGAGGCAGTGGTATTGACTCAAACCCATTTGAATTGTTGGAAAAACCGTTTACAGAAAGACTTCATTACTTCGGTGAAAAATATTTAATGTGTATTGCGTGCCAGCTATTGTGATAGTTACTGGGGTATTCAGTAATGAATGAAATAGGGTCCCTGTTCTCAAAGATGCTTTCGTAAGAGTTAGTAGAGAGAAGTTAACATGTAAACAAGGAACTTTAGAGGTAAGCGTTAGAGATTTGGTGACCAAAAGTATACTTAGGACATAAGAGGGGCATATAAGAGGGCTTGGTCAGCTCTTTCTTAGCAGAGGGGAGTGTTTCAGCAGGAAATTTTTAGAGAAGATAACTTAGAGGTAGAGGCATAAAAGATGTTGGGGATTAGGGAGAGTTTAGCAGCCCTGAAGGCAGACGAGCTGAAAAAATCGAACCAGTAGGGTGAGTGGGATTGTGGCAGTCATTTCTTTTACACAAACTAGTGTGACTTGTGACCCTTCTTGCCAGTTGGATTTGTGGAAGATAAGGGACCTGACCAGAGAAATCCTTCTAAAAAGATCCTCGGAAGGATCATTTAACCTGATGGTTGGGGAAGGTGGCAGGTCCAAATGAATGGGCTTGAACAGTCTGGTGAGTGTCAGCATGGCACATGGCTCAAGTGTCTGTGACATGGCTAGAGGAACAGGTGGATAGCCGTCATCTTCAAGGTGACTGTAGAACTGTGGGAGTGGATAAGATGGCCAGGTCAGACAGGAACAAAGAAAGCCAGGGCGCCATTGGGAGAGAACGGACTAGAGGAGATCAAGCTAGAGTTTTCCAAAGGGGAGGCAGCCAAGCAGTAGTGACCACACAGAAATCATGAAAGCAGAATGGACATTGAAAGACAAGCACAATGTAGTCTCTACTTAGTATGTTGTTTATAATTAATGTGGCTTTCAATTTTTTCCATCTGGAATTTTTCAATATCGTGATTTTAATGAAATCTGGTAGTTATTTATGAAAATCTGTGTAGTTTGTGGTATATCACGAATTTCTTAAAAGGAAATGCTTATCAATTTATTTGATTTTTTTCCTACATGTAACATTATGAACTTTGAGTTTTTTAGTAGGCTTAGTTTTATGAGCTATCTAATGCAAAATGAAAGTTGCATATAAATTCTGGATTGCCATCTCTAAATTGTACAGAGAAAATTTCAGTCTTAGCTATTTTCAGTATTTAGCTGTGGCTAAATAAGTGAGGTAGTTCAATTAAACATTTGTCAAATATCAATTGAATATGCTTTATTAATACTCTTTTTTCCTTTAGGAGCATGTCTTCTGGGTGGTGTCTTTAAATACACTGTTCATTCTTGTTTTTGGTAAGTCGTGTTTGTGCTTTTATTTTTTATAGTATTATGGTAGGAGTTTAGTTTTCTAGGAGCCTTGTTAAAGGTTTTTGTTTTGTTTTTAGCATAGGAATATTAAGGAATATATGAAAATAGTTTTTGATAGGAATCCTATATAGGAAGGCCCCAGACAGACATACAGATACTCTCCTGCGCAACCCTGACTGCAGTTACCTACCTGTTTCTGCTTCTTTTGGTCATTTCCATCTCTTGTTGTAAAAGCTGGTTTTAGACTAACTTGAGAATATACAGTATCCCACCTCCAGAATTAATTTTGTGCTGATTATCTGTGTGCTCTTCCCTGTTGCAGAAGATCTTGTTTTCGCTGGTCAAATACCTGACCATGACCTTCCAGAGACACTGGCTTGTCACCAGAGATGGATGTGGCCTTGTAGGGAGATAGTAAATCTTCCCCAAGTGTGAACTCCCCTTAGAACCGGATTCCAGCACATGCAAAATCACTTCCAAACACTTTTCCAAGTGCAGCTCTGAGAATTCTCTGACATTACTCCATAGTCCCTCCCACAGGAAGTAATTAGGGAAAGCAAGGCATGGTTTGTGGAAATGGAGTTGACAGAGGTTTTTCTGCTGTGGGGGAAAGATAAGGTAAACTAATAAAGTAAACCAAGGCCTTAGAATTCTATTCCTGCCTTTCTCAGGGGAGGGGGGGAGTCTAACAGAATAGGGTTATTGTTAGCTGTGCTATGTTTTGTTATCTCAGAGACCTCAGGCAACATATAACATATCTCTGTATAGAGTTGGTCTTTGAAAAATTCCTTCTTTAGTGCCTGTGAGTTACCCTCAGCTCTGCTGAAGAGAAGGGGTAAAGATTTCTCAAGGCTTCTTCCACCAAACTCCAAGTTATTTGCTCTCTGTTGGGACTACAGAAAGCGGTTGTCTTTAACAGGGAACCATATGATCAAACAGGCTTGGGATATTTGGATTGAGGATGAGACAAAAAAGGTGATTTCTATATATTATCTATAAAAGAACAAAAGAAATTTACATGTATCTTGTTGCAACAAATATTTTGGAAAACTTACATTGATTCTTAATTTTTAGTAGATATTTAGGATGCTGCAAATTTAGTAGAAAGCTCATTCTTTGTTTCCCTTTGCATGTGGGAGTGTCTGTATATTGTTCTGCATTTATTTTTCCTTATGTATAATAATTCATATGGAGACTGTAAAACCGTTTTTATCTTGACCAAGTTTTTTTTGAGAGAAAAAATGGTCTATAGAATTTACTCTTGCAGAAAAGCTTAACGCTAAATTAATCTTTGGAGAAACAGGTCACCTTTAAAACGTGAATTATACAGATAACTTTCATTTATAGAAATCAAATCTCATCTAAGTAAATTTATTTCTAATCCAACCTCCTAGGCTTATACTATGAAAAAAATTTATCTTAATTAATTTATGCACATTATATAGTTAGGATCTTTTGAAATGAAACAAGTTTTCTTCCTTTAGGAAGATACTTCTAGTCATTGGGATTAAGCACACTCATGTCTCTTTTGTGCATATGTTGCTCTATTGGCAGTGTGCTTACAGCATTTTTTGGCTGTCTTGGTCACATACTTTTGCAGAAATATAACCTTACAAAGCTCTGGTCTCCCAGTAGAAGGGAATGATCCTGAGAAACTGATCTTAATTTCAGGATGCCTTTCTAGTAGTTGCTGTGTAATGTGGTGGAAATTGATGGTTGCAACTGGTGTTTAAGGATAAGAATTACATTTGTAAATAGAATTAAAACTTGAAAATTTTGCCCTCTCCCAGGGGCCTAAGTTGAGTCATCCTCAGAATAGGATATGAGAACAAAATAGGCAAAATTCTACATGAAGTATTTTCTTACCCCTTTAAATTTCTTGTTCTTTATAGTACACATAATATGTTAGTAAAAGAATACATGTACATAGTTTATAAATAAATTTAAATATTTTGGGAATACATGTTCAAAAAAATTTCTACCTGTGGAGTAGTCAAAAAAGTTGAGGCCATATCCATAATAGGTTCACTCTAAATTTTGTCTTAATAATGGAGCTACCCCTTTCCCTAATAATCTACTATGCGATTTAATCATTTCAACTATAAAGAAAAGATACTTAGATTGTATTATTAAGAATAAAGTAAAATTTGGCCAGAGAGATTTGAGCAAAAGAGACTACAAAAATTCTTACTATGCAAATTTTAAGGATATTTTCTAACTTAATTATAACATCATTATTCTACCTTATAAAATTACCAGAATTTTTTTAGTATTTCCTAATAATGCATCGTATTTAAAATTCCTAGGCTGTCCTCTTAGCTGCCATTTTGCATATGATTTGATTGATCGAATATCCAAAAAAGGTCCACACATTACTTTTAGTTGTTAAGTCTTAAGTATTTTTTTAAATCTAGAATACTCTTTTTTTTCCCCCAACCCCCACCCTATATTTCCATTGATTGTTGTTGAGATGAGGTTAACTGTTCTTGACAGTGTGTCATGTTCTACATCTGTCCGACTGCTTTTTTGGATGTCCTCTGCTTTCATCCTTTGTCTCCCATGTTTCCTGTAAACCGGAAGTCCGATCTAAGGGCATAATTAGATTCAGCTTCAATGTTTGGGGCAGATTCTTCACTGGTCACTTTGCCTCTTGATACAGCATATGAGAAGGTATATGATGTTGGATTATCCAGTTTTATCAGTGGATTCAGTTGATAAGCTGAGCCTCTGTCATAGATTTCATTTTTCCCTTTACCATCAGAAAGTGATCTAGGGGGCTATGATATTTTAGTGCTGTGGAAATATACAGTGTCCCATCAACCTTCCATCCAGTGATTTTATTAGCCCTTGATGATCCTTGCCTGAATCATTTATTTTATTAGATATGGCAAAATGATAATTTTTAAATTGTCCTTTTTTACGGTTATTAGCTGGCTTTTCTATAAAGAAGAAGAAGAAATGCTTATCAGCTAGGACTATTCAGTTAACCTGAACTTGTTTGCCCAGGTGATGCAGGACAGATGCTTAATTTTTTTCTTTTAATTATCAGTTTTCAGAGTAAGGAGTTGGTGCATTAACTTCTTCCACTGATGTGCTAACTACTTTCAAAACATGAAAGTGTTTTCTGTGATGTTGCTTTTTTCTTTTGTAGTTATTGTTTTAGGCTTTCCCTTTTTTGAGCATTTTAAGCTAATGGGCTTGTATGTGTTCAGTGTTTTTCCATTGGTTTTGGTCATTATTATTTTTGATGCTCATATCATCGTCTCTTTGGCCTGTGGCACTCTCTTCACAATGGTTTCTGTGTCCGTTTGACATGGTCATATTAGACCTTGATAACTTTGTTGTTCTCTGGGTATAGAGAATACCCCAGGGGACATATTTTTGGCCCAGTTCTGGAGTCTTAACCATTTCTCCCAGAATTCCTGGTTCCTTTTAGCAGGGGATTGTACTAGGAGAGTTCATTGTATTGATATTAAAGTTTTCATTGAGTTTTTTCCCCCCTTTTAGCATTTTGCCCATACCACATTGGTCATTTCTCCCTTGTTGGTTTGGGATTTGAAGAACACGTGAGTATAATACTTTTACAAACTTAATTTTGTTAATTACCCCCAAATTTGATATTTGCTGAGTAAATAATAATATTGTAAAGAGTTACTTCATTTCTCGGTCTGCCTTATTCAAAGGAATAGCTAGCCAACACTCATCTCATTCTTTTAAAAATAACAATGGCTCAAGAGATAGTGGTCATGGTGCCAGCTAATGAAGATGTAATCGGAAATCCCATGATGCACTTTCTGTTAGGTGGGCGCAAGGCCTACTGCAGGAAAAGTTCCCACAGGCTGATTTTCCACCTGCTCTACAAACTTGTGTGTCCCCTTTTCTCCCCTTCCCAGATATCCCATAGTAAATTTAGAAAAGTAACAATTTAACAATCAATTTTTAAAAAAGGAATAGACTATCTTGGAATGATGAGCTATAGTGTTTCTAAATAATTTGCTTGTAATTATTTGCAAGTAATTCCTGTTATGTTTTGACATTTTATCGTTATTTTCCAGAGATAGATAAATTTTTAGATGGATGATTGCTCCTCCGTTGGAGCCCTGAAAGGATTTAGTGTTTTAAGGAAGAGCTGGCTAAGTGGGATCTTCTGTTTACTTTGTGTATAGGAGTCCTGAGAGATCACATTCTAAAATGTTCTGATATTTAATCCGTTTCTCTGATTCTCAACTAGTTGAAGGCAAGAACTTGAAAGGTTCAGATAAATGTTTTGATAAATTTTGACTTTCCAAACTAATTGCCACTTGCTATCTGGAACTCAGGAACCAAATAATGCAGATGGGCAGTACTTGTTACTATCTAAACTTTTACCATCTATAAGTTAAGAATGGAACAGATTTGGAGAGCAAGGGAAACTTAAGTAGTTAAAATTCTCCTGGTAGGAAAGGAGGTGGCTAGGATGTTATCCAACAGATGGGCGACTGGGGCATATGCTGCTGCTCTAGCAAATCTGCCTTAGAGTGAGACTGGAGAGCAGGCCATTGTATTGCAGTCTTCTTATTTTTGTAAAATTTAATTCACTTTACTGTTCTTTTGTCTTTTTGGGGGAAAATGTTATTTTTTAATTTTTTCATTTTTTAGTAATACATAACAGTCAATGGGAGAGTCTGGTTTTCAGAGAAGTCATCCAAAGGGGATTTTACAGTTATTTTCTCGTTATAAATTGTCTAGACAGTTCACTTTTAGTTATTTGGATTGTTTAATACATTGGGAAAACTGGGATGTAGGCCATGTGGTAAAATTAAATTTTATTTTATTTTTTCTTATTTCCAGGTCCAAGCATCTCATTTTGAAGGCCTAATCACAACCATAGTTGGGTATATACTTTTAGCAATAACACTGATCGTTTGTCATGTATCCTTTAATGAACCAACTTGAGTATTCAGTAATATACATACTGAAGATTTGTTCTCATTAATGGCGAAACTTTCTCTCTCTTTGTTGTCTTAGTAAAAGTTGTAGAGTGTGAGTGTGAACAAAATATGAAGTAAAGTATTCTGTCTGTCCAAAAATATTAAGTAGTTACCTGTTTCATTGTACCTTTAAATGCTCAGTTTTTCCTTGACTAGATGCTGTAGGGTTTGGCAACTCTTGTTAAATTTCATAGGTCTCGTCGCTTACTGGGAGTCTGCTATATTGTTGTTAAGGTAATTCCTGTTACAAGTTAAAACTGGAAATGATTTCTGCTACATTTGGATTATACTGATAACCTTTATTTTCACTTAAGGTTTCTTTGTTAGTGGTGGTAGAAATTGGAGTATTCCCTCTCATTTGTGGCTGGTGGCTGGATATCTGTTCCCTGGTAAGTTGAGTATTTATTATCATACAATCTCACAATTTCAAAGCTTCAAAAGAAGTGTTTAGGATGAGTTCCTTTTAAAGGAAATTAAATATTTGATAATTTGCATATTGTTTCTGAAAATATATCACTGTAGAATCTTAATGTTGTTAATTTTTTCTTGAGTGCCTGATTTTTTTGAGGCTTTGTGCAAATTTTTGACATCAGGGTATTTTGACTGGAACTTTTCTAATAACCAGTGAACTTTATTACTCATTTTGTTCTAAATTTTACGATAATGCCAAGACATTATATTGGGTGTGTGTATGTGTGTACACACACACACATAATAAGGAGTAATTTGATAATGAGACTGTCTTTGAAATAATAAATTCAATCTTAACAATTTGTTTTAAGAAAGATGCTCAGCCTTGATTATAATCTTTAATGGCTATTACTGATTATCAGTTTTGATTTTTCAAAAATATTTTATATGTAGAAAAGCTGCCTTTGGTTCTGAGATAGCATTTACCTCCATACCCTAATATTAAAACTCCTCAAGAGTACAGATCTGTAACCAAGAACAGAAGTTCTTACATTAATCAAAAATGGTTCTTTCACAGAATTAGCATTAGTAAAACTCTATTCACCAATTGGTTTGTCATTTATATTTGAAAATTTAAAAATGGTATATACCCCTTTGAGCACTTGTTTACCTGGTGTCTATTATAGCCAACCTCTGATACAAACTTTCGGAATTTTGTGAGATGTGAGCCTATCTTAGACTTTATTCAAGGAAATGTAATGTTGGAAATATCCAAAGGGTATGGTTTTGCAGGATTTGAACTAGTATCCAATATTTTGTAGTCCTGTGACATCATGAAATGGCATTAAGAGAACTGCAGTCCTAGAAAATCACACCTGACGTACAAATAATTTATTCTCTTCCTAGAAGATGGAAGTGTTAAATTTGGCAAATGTAGGTGGTACAGATCTCTCTTACCTGTTCTCTTTTGGCTTAGGAAATGTTTGATGCTACTCTGAAAGATCGAGAACTGAGCTTTCAGTCGGCTCCAGGCACTACCATGTTTCTGCATTGGCTAGTGGGAATGGTGTATGTCTTCTACTTTGCTTCCTTCATCCTGTTACTGAGAGAGGTAAGTCCTACCCTACAGCTACTTGACAACTGAATTCCAGAGGGAACAGAGGGAAATGCTAATATTGTACATTTATGAAAAGGACTTTTGCTTTCACTACTAGTCAGGCCTCAGTATGATGATTTCTTAAACCATATTCTCTAGTATTTTATTTTAAGAGGGAATAACTGGTAGGGGACTTTGGTTTGATTGCTTTAAACTGTTTTCAGTTGTTTATCTCAAAAATTAACGAGTTTTAATATTTCTGTCTGTAATCAGTTATGAGTTTGAAAGATGATTAAACTACTGAGGGAAAAAAATAAGAGCACTTGTTTACCTGGTGTCTATTATAGCCAACCTCTGATACAAACTTTTGGAATTTTGTGAGATGTGAGCCTATCTCAGACTTTATTCAAGGAAACGTAATGTTGGAAATATCCAAAGGGTATGGTTTTGCAGGATTGAACATGTAAAATGGTTTTGAAGCAGGTACCTTAAGTATAGAATTATAGTGAGGCTCCTTTATGATTCCAGTTCACTTGCCAGATGGGTGCCTTTACTAATCCTATTTTTGGAATCTGGTTCCGATTTTAAGATGGTGAAAGCAGATTAGTATTTGATGAGTATACATCTTAGCTCAGCCATTCCCCAAGTATTACTGAATGTTTACTATTTGCCAGACACTATGCTATATATTCGGGGGTAGTAGTGAGAAGCAAAGACATGGTTCCTGTTCTCAGTTTTATAGCCTGGGAGTGAATACAGCCATTGAACAAATCAGTTTACTGCACTGGGACTGGTGATGGAGATACTCAGGGCAGGGAGCAGCAGGCTGACAATTTCACCTGGAACAGAACACAAGCACAAAGGCTGAATGCCATTCTCAGTGTCCTTTGCTCTTTGAAAGATTTGAGGAGGAGAGGAGGGATGGTCAGGGGCCAGAGCATTCTCCTGAATCATATTGTATAAGTGAGTAAATTCTGTTTGCAAATAAAGCTTGGTTACAGAGAGAGAGAAGAGGCTGCATCTGGCTTCCATTCTCACAGATATTGCAGTACATTGAGCTCCGTAGGACAGCGCTGGGGCAAGTGAGAGCCTGACGGGCACTGGGTGACTCCATGCCTCTTTGAGGAGAAATAGCTAAACATGGACAAAGGAGATCAAAATGTCATCATATGCATTCTTGTGCAAACTTGTTGGGAGGAGCACAAGAAGCAGCACCCAGATGCTTCAGTCTACTTCTGAGAAGTGCTCACAGAGGTGGAAGACCATGTCTGCTAAAGAGAAAGGAAAGTTTGAAGATATGGCAAAGGCAGACAAGGCCTGTTGTGAAAGAGAAATGAAAACCTGTATCCCTCCTAAAAGGGAAATAAAAAAGTTCAGGGATCACAATGCACCCAAGAGGTGTCCTTTAGCCTGTTTCTTGTTCTGTTCTGAGTATCACCCTAACATCAGAGAACATCCCGGCCTATCCATTGGTGATGTTTCAAAGAAACTGGGAGAGATGTGGAATAACACTGCTGCAGATGATAAGCAGCCTTATGAAAAGAAGGCTACAGAGCTGAAGGAAAAATATGAGAAGGATATTGCTGCATACCAAGCTAAAGGAAAGCCTGATGCAGCAAAAAAGGGAGTTGGCAAGGCTGAAAAAAGCAAGAAAAAGAAGGAAGAGGAGGAAGATGAAGAAGGTGAAAATGAAGAAGATGGTGATGATGAATAAGTTGATTTTAGGGCAGTTTCTTTTTTTCTTGTCTAAAGCATTTAACCTCCCCTGTACACAAAACTCCTTTTAAAGAAAAAAATTGAAATGTAAGGCTGTGTAAGATTTGTTTTTAAACTGTACGGTGTCTTTTTTTGTATAGTTACACTACTGAATGTGTCTTTAGCTAGCCCTCTCCTGGTGGTGTTTTCAGTAGCCACTAACCTTGCCTGGTACAGTATGGGGGTTGTAAATTGGCATGGAAATTTAAAGCAGGTTCTTGTTAGTGCACAACACAGATTAGTTATATATAGGGATGGTAGTTTTTTCATCTTCAGTGGTCTCTGATGCAGCTTATATGAAATAATTGTTCTGTTAAATGAATACCACTCTGTAATTGCAAAAAAAATGTTGCAACTGTTTTGTTGACATTCTAAATGCTTCTAAGTAAATACAGTTTTTTCATTAAGAAAAATAGGGCCGGGCGCGGTGGCTCGCGCCTGTAATCCTAGCACTCTGAGAGGCCGAGGTGGGTGAATTGCTCAAGGTCAGGAGTTCGAGACCAGCCTGAGCAAGAGCGAGACCCCGTGTCTACTAAAAAATAGAAAGAAATGATCTGGACAACTAAAAATATATATATAGAAAAAATTAGCCGGGCATGGTGGCACATGCCTGTGGTCCCAGCTACTCGGGAGGCTGAGGCAGAAGGATTGCTTGAGCCCAGGAGTTTGAGGTTGCTGTGAGCTAGGCTGACGCCACGGCACTCACTCTAGCCCGGGAACAAAGCAAGACTCTGTCTCAAAAAAAAAAAAAAAAAAAAAGCTAACGTCCTTCCTTCAAAAAAAAGAGACCGAGCAAGTACAGTAATGTGTTTTTAAAAGTTGTAATTATATGTGAACTTGAAATTACATTGTTTAGTGATAAACGTTTTATAATGAATTTTTCATTCTATCAATGTGGTTTTTTGTTAATATGGAATCCTGGTATTTGGGAGTTAGAAGCTTAGAGATTATATATTGTAACCCTCTCATTTGGAAGATAGAGAAATAGAGGTTTCGGAAGATTAGCTTCTTTGCTGAGGCTAATTCAGTGAGTTTGGACCACACAGGATTAGTACCCAGACTCCGCCATTACTCTATCACCCATAGCCTCTTGGATGATAATTTTTATTGAGAGGGGGAAAGATAGATGCTTTCTTAAATTAATTAACACCTCTGGGAAGTGTAAGACTGAAGTCAGATCTTCTATTTAGGACATTTATACATTGCAACATAATCTTTTCACCAGGTGATAAACATAGTAACGGTTGTATTTATTTATTTTTTTGTCTCAGAGATCTAGATTTATTGACAAATTGGACTTAATGAATGTTTTTTACAGTGAATGATTAAAAGCATCAAAGTGTCCGGTGGTCACAAGATATCACACATAGGGTGGTTTTCATACAAATTATGGTTTAGGAACTTCTTTTCCCAGGAAAACCATATGAATTTTAGATGGTCAGAATAATTTTAGGTATTTATTTTTCTGTTAATGTTTTAGCTCATATACAGAACTTGAAGACATTTTTGAATATTTATAGTATTTAAAATATATTCGCAGGTACTTCGACCTGGTGTCTTATGGTTTCTGAGGAATTTGAATGATCCAGATTTTAATCCAGTTCAGGAAATGATCCACTTGCCCATTTATAGGCATCTCCGAAGATTTATTTTGTCAGTGGTAAGCAGATCTTTTCATTGTTTTTTGAGTAAAGTGTGCTACCCTTTAGTTTTGTTTCATCAGGAAGGCTGGTAGAGTATATTGAATTACTTACACTTATCTAAGCCGGTGGAACTCAGTTGTCAAGTAGCTATTTTATTGGTAACTTTGTTAAATAAGTGATGGTTAATAAAGATGCCTTCTAGTTCTGTAGTAGTGTAATTGATTGCCAAATTATAGTTCTCTGAATTACATTTAATTTGCATTGAACAAATGGAGACTTGTTACTGCCTTCTAAATTAAATTCTTAACAGAAGCATCCCAAAGTGTCTTCCCCACCTGGAAGAAGAAATTACCTAGTTAAAATCTAAGTTTTTCTAAAATAAAATTTTAAGAGCAAATTATGTCCTTTGGAAACTTGATAGCCATTAACATGGGTCATGTCTAAGATAGTTATAGATGATTCATTAAGTTGCAGGTATTTTTGCTCCTTCATTGTAAGTTTTTAGCTCTCTCCTTACATACCATGTAGTGATTATCCTTTGTGGCTCCTGTTTTAGCCTTTGTGTCCTAGATGGCAGATCTTTACTTTGAAAGGAGCAGCCATTTCAGAAATGCATTTTTATACAAAATGATCCAAGAATATGTGTAGAGTGGGAACATCTGGGCTCTGGGTGGATACAGGCCTGGGCTGCATACTGATCGAGTGTGTTCAGATGTCCACCTGTCTTGCATGGGAGTGATTGACTCTTACAGTGGTGTCATGCACTGTTTCTTTCTGCAGATTGTCTTTGGCTCCATTGTCCTCCTGATGCTTTGGCTTCCTATACGTATAATTAAGAGTCTGCTGCCTAATTTTCTTCCATATAATGTCATGCTCTACAGGTAAGTTTTAAAAATTCAAAATAGCTTTACTAATATATTCTGTTAGGGAATTGATATTCAGATTACATTAAACATTTGAACATTCATTTCTTACAGATATTATTGGAAATATCTGACAGTTAAATTTTGCCATATTGTAGACCATATAAACATTAGTAATTACATTTTCCAATGGAAGACATTTTTCTGCAAATACACTATGCATTTGTCGAGCATTGAAATGTTTTACCATACCTAATGTGAGTGTATTAGTAGCATCATCTTTATTTTGAAAATCACATTATGAGGAATGAAGCCAAAGTTGCATATTTAATTATGGATTAAAAATAGGATACAAGGCTTGTGGATGGAAAATTTTTTTGCTTTAAAAACTTAAGTCACCTAAAAACCTAACCTCTACCACTCATGCTGTATTCCTTTTCTTAGGGATTTGCATTATTCCCAGTCGTTATTGCAACTGCAGACAAATTGGATTTCTTCTTCAAATTTACTTCTAATTAGTCTTTAAGTCTTGTCAGTTCTAATTCCTTAAAATCTCTTACTAATCCAACTTTTGATTTGCCACTTACCTTAATTTAGGCCTTCCTCTTTTTCTCTGCTTATAATCCATCCTTAATATCTCTGCCTCTAGATTTTCTAAAAATTTGTTTTACCCCTTGGTTTAGAAGTTGTCAGAAGTTCCTCTGTAATCTACATAACAATATCCAGGTCATTTAAAATGACATACAGGATTGGCACAGTCGTACTCTGCCTTTCTAACACCTTGTCCCAGCATTGTCTGACTTCTTCTGTCCAGCTGTGCCGTAGTGCCTGGAGTCTCCCCAGAATCAACTCAGCCGTTCTTTGTCTTTCCCTGTTTACAGTGGCCTTCTCCGTGTTTGACTGGCAGGCTGTTGATATTCTTTCCCAAAGTCCAAATTAAGATTTTATTTTCCCTAACTAGAGTGAATCATCATGCCATCCTTTAAAATTGTCTCCATTTTTGTAATATTTACCTCTTTTTATAGCACCTGTTACATTATTTTGTAAATATTTGTTTTATCAAACATGGCAGAAATCATATCTCATTTGGATCCTAATGCTTTGCATAGGAACAGGGTTGTTCAAAAATGAAAGATTTATTGTTGTACACAAAGTAAATTTGTATTTCTTTAAATTAGAATTGGCCAGTAGGTATATCCTGATTCCTTAAAGTGGTAGAAAAGATGCTAGTAAGTAATTTAAAATGTAGCATCAACTTATGGCTCTTTAAATTGTTACTCTTTTGTAATAAAACTTTATTTTTCTACACTTAGGATTTTTGTAGATTTGGAGGATAGTTTTCTGAATTTTACCTTTAGATCATATGTAGTATGTATTTGGGTCCAATCATAATGAGAACCAGTATACACAGGTCTAGCTTTGTATTTTGTCGAGAAAAATCAATTGTGGTAGCACTTATACCTAGAGGTTTTGCAAAGTTTTTGTGCTATCTATTAATAGTAGTATTTAGTTTATTCTTCCGTTCAACAAAATTGAGAGCCCATTATATGCCAGGTACTTTTCTGTGCACTGGGACATAACAGTAAACAAAACAGAACGAAGAAAAAGTCTCTGCTCTCATGGAGCTAACATTTTAGTAGGGGAGACAGACATTAAAATACATAAAATATATAATATGACAAACGCTCATAAGAGCTATGGGGGGAAAAAGTAGAGAAAGGAGATAAAGAGAGTGGTCAGGATGGGATTGCAATTTAGGAAGAGTGACTGGTGAAGACCTGAGAGGGTGACAGTTGAAGAAAGCCTTGAAAGTAGTGACGAGGGGATGAGCCATGTGGAGCGCGTTGCAGAAGGTAGGTGCAGCAGCACCCAGATCTGTTTGAGGAGCTGCAGGGAGGCCAGTTTGGCTGCAGTAGAAGGGGGAAGGCAAAGTAGTTGACCCTGAAGTCATAGAGGTCATGGAAAGCCCCCTAGAGAGCCTCATAGGCTGTTGTAAGCCGTTTGGCTTTTACTTAAGTGAGTTGGAGCTCTTGGAAAGCTTTGAGCAAAGGAGTGATCTAACTTAGGTTTGAAGAGGATCATTCTGGCTGCTATGATGAGAAGAAACTGGGTCAGGGTTACCAGGTCAGGAAATGAAGCCAGCTAGGAGGACAATGCAATGATCTTGGTGAGAGATGAGGGTGGCCAGCGGAGGCCATAAGAAATGGTTAGGGTTTAGCATATTGTTAAGATACGGTTAAAAGAATTCTGTAGCTGTTTGGTGTAAAGAAAGGAGTCAAGGATCAAAGTTTCTGTCTTGAGCACTTGGAAGAATGGAGTTGCCATTTACTGAGTTGGGGATGATTGTGGGAGGAGCAGGATTAAAAGGGAAGATTGGGAATTTGATATTGAACATGCTCAATTTAAGATGTCTAGTACATGTCGATGTGAAATATTGATTTGGTACTTTGAATATACAAGTTAGGAGATAGAAATGTACAGAAAAGTGATATTAAAAGTCACATGAGGGTTACATTCACCCAGAGAGTGAGTGTAGATGAGAGAAGAGAGGCTAGTGCCTGGGGCCCTTTGGCATAGCCAGGTTGGGGGAGTGAAGGAATATCGGACCTTGGAAGTTCTTCAGGGAGAAATTGTTTTGAAGAGGAAGGAGTGACCAGTTGTGTAACATGCTGCTAATGTAACAGATGAGGTGAGAATCAAGACCTGACCATCAATTTAACAAAACAAAGGTCACTGGTGACACTTACCAGAAACAATTTTGGTGGAGTTTGTGGGGAAAGCCTCACTGAGTTCTAGAGAGAGAGCATGGGAGGAGAGGTAATAAGGACAGTGAGTTTATTCAGTTCTTTAAGAAGTTTTATTGTAATCTATTAAATATTTAATATAATATAGTTATAATGGAAAATAGAACTCACATTATAAATCTTTGCTCTTTGTAATTGTCTTAGTGATGCCCCAGTGAGTGAATTGTCCCTCGAGCTTCTTCTGCTTCAAGTTGTCTTGCCAGCATTACTTGAGCAGGGACACACGAGGCAGTGGCTGAAGGGGCTGGTGCGAGCGTGGACTGTGACGGCTGGGTACTTGCTGTGAGTATGGGCGTGCATGTCATTTGTGTCCATTGACTAACCTTTCTAGAAAAAAGTGTGTTCCATGGCCCACTCAAGAAAAATTAGTTTTAATAAGAGACAATATCTGTAGGTGTGTATAATAATTATTTCTAAAATTTAAAAAAATTTTCTTGTCCATCCTTTTACAGAGAATGCATGCATGTTTTTGCCCTTTTATAGGTTTGCTGCTGGTCCAGTTTTTTTTCATATTATATAACACAGGGTAAAAAACATTTTAATGCAGCAAAAAGAAACCCAACTTACTTTATTTAGAGCTCAGAACCTGGTAAATGAGTTCTCCTCAGATTTGGTTTCTCAAACGTTTAGTCAACATGTTGCATTTTTTTTTTTTTTAAGCTTTATATACATATTTAAAAGTTGAATATTTGGAATTAAAAAGGTTTTCAGAAAACATTTGGCATCCTGTAACTATCTTAACATGAAATATGGGTTTGGTTATGTTTGGTTGGACATCTGTCCTTCTCTAACTGCTCTGTCCCCCAATCTCATTTTTGCCTTAACTGATGTATAGTTTGAAGGTTTTAGTTGAGCTATGTGTCACAATAGACATAGCAGTCATCTGTAGAGAAGAAAAGAAGTTTGGTTTTTTTTTTCCACCCTTAAGATCCTTATAATCTAGTGCACTATAAGTATGTACTTACATCTTGTACTTCTAACTACTTACAGGTATACTTGTAACTATTTTGTACGTTGTATGAATTTTTTTCAGTTACTGATTTCTTCTCAGATACTGGCTGAAGAAAACAAAGTAGATTGAATTTATGGGGTATTCTATAAGTTCATTAATATTAAATTTAGAGAAGTTTAAACCAGGCACCAACATTTAGACCATTTGGTAATAATACTGTGTACAGATGCTATGTGTATGTTTTCTACCTTTGTAGTAAATATTAAGAAAATAAGTCTCATGTCTGCTGTTTTGTTTGCTTATTTTTTTGCTGTTTTATTCTGACCGCAAGTGAAATGTTTCACTTACGTAATTTTTGCACAGGGATCTTCATTCCTATTTATTGGGAGATCAGGAAGAAAATGAGAATAGTGCAAATCAACAAGTCAACAATAACCAGCACGCTCGAAATAACAACGCTATTCCTGTAGTGGGGGAAGGCCTGCACGCAGCTCACCAAGCCATACTGCAGCAGGGAGGGCCTGTTGGCTTTCAGCCTTACCGCCGGCCTTTAAATTTTCCACTCAGGGTGGGTACTACACAGACTTAACCAAAAATAGAGTCTTTTTCAAATTTCTGTTGAGGATTGGTACTGTTAGTGTGGTACCACGCGGTCCTCTGTGTAGGCATGTCTTACACATTCCTGACAAGAACCCATGTTTTATTACCTTCATTATGTAACGTAATATATGTAAACGACCAGGTAAGTTTATCAAATTTTAGCAATGAGTCATAGAGTTGGGATTCCATGGGGTCTTGCTCTCTGTTTGAGAGGAAAAAAGACCCTAAAATAAGTAAACTAACATTATTTATATTATTTCAGTTATGTGTCAGGAACCAGAGGAATGGGTATTTTGATATTTTTCTTCCACTTACTCTCCACTAAAATACTGCAAAGTATGGGTGATAATTTCGTGTTTATAGCTGATGAAACTGAAGGCCAGGTTGGTTAAGAAAGTGCCTATTCCATGGTCTTTAAACTAGTAAGTCTTTGTGATTCAAAATTTTGTAAAAAATATAAGCTGATGACTACTATATGATTACAATGAAGTCATCATTCATTTACATTCAGTCCGGTAATATTTTAAATGTCCTCTAATAATGATATGGGCATGTGAGTTAGATCATTTTGAAATTTGGGCAGGTTATTTAACCTCTCAGCTTCAGTTTCTTTTTGGTAAAAACAGTTATCATAATACCTTTGTGTATTACTTGTGGATGAAATGGGTCCAATCATTCAGTCAGGCAGCAATATTTTTGGTGCCTGCGAAGGTACAGAGAGCATATGAACAGTCACTGCCCTGGAAGAGCTTATAGTCTACTTAAAAGATGAGAAAACAAACTGTGGCAGATTTGGGTTCTCATGGTGGGTATTTACGAAGGGTGCTGTGATTGCCTCAATCAGGGGCCACGGGTTCTTGTTGTGGGCCCAAAGGAGTCTCTGTGGAGGAGGTTGTACCTGAACTGTCTTAGAAGTTGAGAGGCCAGTCAGAGAAAACAAAAAAAAAAGGAAAGTGGGAAGGGCATTCCAGGCATATGCCAGCATATGACATTAGACATTGTAGGCTTGGAACTACAAGTAATTGAATTTATTTATATTTGCTGGGGAGAAGGGGAGGGGCGAGAGGAGCAGTGGGAGATGAGGCTTTTGGATGGGCAGGAACCAGATAGTGGAGAGCCTTGAACATCTCTGCACTAGTCATCATTCGCTGAATTGTTCTTCTGCTGCTTTGTCCCCTTGAGGGACAAATCTCTGTTCCTGATGCAGAGGCTTATGCTAGAGGACTTTGCTGCATAACCCTGAGGGAAAACAGCAAGGTCATTTTTTCCCTTATCTCTTAATCTTGAAAGCAGACCTCATAGTTAGTTCCCTTTTTCTTTTTCTCTGGGTCTTTACTCAACCCTCTGAGCAAAAGGTATTTTCTGGCCAGACTAGAGACAGAATCAGTAAAGGTTTCCTCAGGCAGTTAAAGCTGACACAGCCTCTAAGTCTCTTGAGTTTTGTCATCTATTTCAGGCTTCCCACCAGAGCTCTGTGCTCTGGTCTTGTGGAGATGTATGTAGATACAGGTAGAAGGCAAGCTATAGGTGCTGCCTTTCTCCCCAAAGAAACTGTTTCCCTCCTCTCTGTGTGGTATCCTTTTATCTGTACTTCTCAGTGCAGGAGCCCTAGCTTATGTGGCTATTTACATTTGAATTTAAATAAAATCAAAAATTCCATTACTCATTCTCACTAACCATATGTCAAATGCTCAGTAGCCACATGTAGCTAGTGGCTACTGTGTTGGACAGCGTGGATCCAGGCATTTCTGTCATCACAGGACATTCTAATTGGATAACACTATTTGATTAAAAGGTGAATATTTTTAATTTGTAATGTTTTGTTTTAATTAATAATGGAATATTAAAGCTGAAAATGTTTTATTTTAATGCTCCCTGATTAAAAACATATTTGTTGCTTGTGGGTGTATTTGATTATGTGAGAATGGACACTTATTTTCCTTTTGGTCTAAATTATAGGTAACTTAAAATAAAAATTTCCTTTTTATGTGAAATCGAAGAAAACCTGGAAATAAAAATATAGACAATTTCTTTTTAATGGGAGAGCTGTGTTGTTTTGGAGGTTATCATAAAATATATTGAGCACACATGAACCATTTATGTGTTCTTTGTTTTACCTTGCAGATATTTCTGTTGATTGTCTTCATGTGTATAACATTACTGATTGCCAGCCTCATCTGCCTTACTTTACCAGGTATGAGCTTGTCCTAGCTTTCAGCTGATAGCATCTTTAAGATTCTTTTTTTTTTTAAAGTTACATCTTGCTGAGATGTAATTTCTTTTTCATTAGATATAAACTTGAAATAGTTTTCCTCTCATGTTTGATTGAATATGGGATATTGATCGATTTAGGACTCTCCATCTTACTGGACTAGTTTATATTGGAGCACAGGAGGACAAAGTCAAGATATAATTTATGATTTGATTTTAGAAAAAGTACTTATAGTCATTCATTTTACATGGATATTGTCTTATCACAAGACTCATTTTCAAAAAATCATCTATGATTTAAGTCATTTCTTCAAGCCAGTCTTTTGATGTTAATTATGTTTGTTCTCACTATGTTCTTTCCAATCCATTGCATACTGTTGCTAGAGAACATTGTGAAGCCAGACTGTTTCCCTTTATTGTTTGGTATTCCCAAATACTAATCTTCTATGGCATTGAGTTTCCACTGAAGTATGGCATATGGCAACTTCAACTAAATGTTTCTTCATCTAACAAGTAACATGCTGTGGATGAATATAGTTGTATACAGTGGCTTGTCATCTTCTCCAGAGGGCAGGGATAAATAGGGGTAGAGTCCAAAGCCAGTGGCAAAGTGGCAAAAACAGCTGTTTCTCCCCTGCCTCGTCTTTACTGTTCATATCTAGCCAGAAAATTCTAGATGATAGTAATATGCATCAGCCACTTAAATAATCATTAAGTGGAAGATAATTTTCAGCTCCTATCAAATGTAAATGCATATTGAGTTAATGTTTTGATTATAACACTAACTTAATGAATTTTATAAGTCAAATCTTTATTGAGGGATAAAGCTGGGAAAGAGCAGCTAGAAAAATTAATTTCAATTGTTATTTCTGAAAAACATTTTCTAATTTGTAGGAATTGTGGTTTTACCTTAAACTGGTTAAAATAAGGATTATTTTTTTCCTGCATAATGATTTTTGACCTTTAGGACTTTGCTCTTAAGCTAACTACTGTTTAAATCACAGCTGTTAAAATGACACTCTGGTTAACCATTTTAATGCAATGCAGTAAACATATTGCTGAGAAAACTTAGTTTTTGAACTTAGGATAGTTTTACATTTGTGGTTTTTATGTTCCATTTTCATGTTTTATCAGAAATATTTAACAAAACAAAAAACTTAGTGTTTTTTGTTTGTTTTTATAAGAGGGTCTCACTATGTCACCCAGGCTGGAGTGCAGTGGTGCAATCATAGCTCACTGCAGCCTTAGGTGCATCCTCCCGACTCAGCCTTCAAAGTAGCTAGAACTATAGGTGCATGTCACTGTGCCCAGATAAATTTTTATTTTTTATTTTTGTAGAGGAGAGGGTTTTCATTATGTTGCCCAGGCTGGTCTTGAATTCCTGGGCTCAAGCAATCCTCCTGCCTAGGCCTCTCAGAGTGCTGGGATTACAAGTGTGAGCTGCCACGCCTGGCCAGTAAACATAGTTTTAGTACTTGAATGTGGCAAAAGAGTCATTTAGTTCCATTAAACATTGTTAAGTGAATATTTTCCCAGTTCTACCATCTAGTGGAAACAATGCAGTTATTTTTAATTATAGAATGTTGAGACTCATACTATACATTTGGGGTCACGAGGATGCTATTTCTTCCCCATAGGGTACTTTTCTGGAACTACAGTTCAATTGATGTTGAGTTACTGCAAACTAAAAACTAACCCTGTCTTCTGAAAAACACTTTTTTGACTAGAAGTAAGTCAAGTGTAGAATAGAAAGTGGTCATTAAATTTAAAACAAATGAAAAATCCCCCAAACCAAAAAACATAAACTCTAGAGTAGAAATGTGTGTAGAACACTAGACATTTCTATAGAAGTTTAAGTTATGATTTTGATATCTTGAAATAAGGATGCACATGTTTATTTCATGTAATATATTTATGTATTTGTCTTTAAAAGAGTTACTTTTACACCCAGGCTATTTTGTGATTCTGTAGGAAGTCCATGGTTATCAGCATACGCCCTCTAAGACTTGACTATTGAGCTGCTTTAGTTTATTTGGAGGTAGTGTGGTTCAGTGGTCAAGAGCATGAGCTTTGTCAGGTAGACATGCCTTCAAACTCAACTCCACTCTGTATGACTTTGGGCTGAGTTCTTTTGCTGAGCCTTAATTCATAATCTTTTAAAATGGAGGTCATATCTACATTGAAGGGGCAGGGTTGTTGGAGGGATGAATGAGATAATGTGTAAAAATGCTCAGTATAGCCACTAGTTCTTTTTAGGTATTCAAAAATAGTAACACTGTATTAAGAAGGCAGTTCATAGGGGAAAAATACACTAGAAAATTGGGTCTTGCTGTTCTTTCTAGCCTTACTGAGAAGTAAGCATGTAAAGAAAGTTACTAAATTATATAAATGATCTTTCTTGCCGGAGAGATTGTTGTGAATACACTTGTAGAATTTATTTCTAACAACTTTTTTTTGTGAGGCATTGCCTTGGCTCTCAAATCAGTTTATTACATTCCAGTATATTTATATGGTCTTAATTTTTTTCTAAGAAAATTGTGGTATTCTTTGATGATTGTGCTTTAAAACTTTATTGTACCCCACTCCTTCAGTTTTCTGTCTTGCCGAATGAGCCAGTTGGAAGAAAATTACTCTACATTATTTGTAATGTTCACAGCACAAATACTAGAAAAGAAATTCTCCCCCTTTGTCCTCTTTGTGCATAATGAATTCATTTGATGATAAAAACAACAAAAACAAGAATGTCCCCAAAAGCTTTTTCAGGCGAAAAGAACAAGTAATTGGCAAGGCAAATCAGAGTGCATATCCCAGGGGAGTTAATCCCCATTGACTACTGTGTTTTGGTTGTGTCTTAATCAAATAATGTGCACTGTTTAGAATTTGTGGTTTTTGTCTTTTGTTTTATATTTGATGAAGACATTAATATATAAAAAGGTGTTACCTTTCTCCTAATGTGAAAATACTAATAGAAGAGTATCAAGATCACCATTCTCTTTACCTAGTCGCATGTCTCATTTATCAGCCTTTCTATTTTCAGTATTTGCTGGCCGTTGGTTAATGTCATTTTGGACGGGAACTGCCAAAATCCATGAGCTCTACACAGCTGCTTGTGGTCTCTATGTTTGTTGGCTAACCATAAGAGCCGTGACAGTGCTGGTGGCATGGATGCCCCAGGGACGCAGAGTGATCTTCCAGAAAGTTAAAGAGTGGTCCCTCATGGTAGGTTTTTATAATAAAAGACGGAACTTGTCTTTTAGGAGTAGTGAATATTTTTTTCCAGTCATTTTTGAAAATCTTTTTTATTCACTTGCATCTGTTTCCTCGTTTTGTTGATAGTGTCAGGAGAGGTTTTTTTTTGAAGGAATATTCCTTTAAGAGATGGTAGCTTTCTGATTGATTCTGAGATCCACAATCCTACATTCAAATGAATTTGACAGTTGAAAAACATGCTACTAAGTGATCCAGTAAGGCCCTTGAATGAGTAATTAATTAAGAATTAGAAAAACTTATATTTGGAGATTGATTGCATTTTTAAGGAGTGAGCTATTCTGTAGAATTTAAAATCAAATTTGTTTAAGTAGAATTTTCCTTTATAGGTATTTTTTTCTAAAATTTGATTTTTTTGATCTATTTGAATATATAAAATCTTGACTTCAGGATCTTTAGTCAGTGTTTTGGGGATAATATTATATATGGGATTTCTTTATAGTCTTGCTAATTCAAGAATGTTTTGGCTAATATGAAAGTGTAATAAGTAATGAAAGTTATTGCTCTCAATAAAGAACTTGGTTACCACAAACGTAGGATTAAAAAAAACTCCGCTAAGATGATTATCCAAGTGTGGTGATTTATGTATGTATGTAATGTTGGCTACAGCTGGTAAATATGTTTAGGCCCCTGTATATGCCTTTTCATTTGTGTAATTGACTCTAGTTTTGTATCTGAATTTATGAGAAGTTTAATATCTATTTATTATTAGTGTTGAAGAAAAACCTAAAATCCATTTTTATAGTCAGAGATTGTATGTTATGAGTGGAGGGGTTTAATTGCTATTTAATCCATAAGATAATGAGACACTTTATTTAAAATACAGAAACCAACTAATGCAGATTTTCATTTGATATTTTTTCATATCATCATAAATTGTTTTGTAAAGAAGCAAGTACTGTGTCTTCTGTGCACACCATATTTAGTCTCTTGTTGAAACAGGTGTACTCACTAAAGCTACCTGAAGAAAAAGAGAGGTCTTCAGAATCCAAGGCCACTTTAAAGACTGATTTCTTTGTCAGGATTTTGTAGTTACTCTTTGGTAATATCTCCTTTTCTCTTTGTGTCAACTTTATTCTCGTTTATCCATCTAGTCCAAATTCTAGAGCTGTACTTTCTAATACTCTAGCCATGTGGCTTAAATGGCTACCGTATTGGACAAATGGATATAGGCATTTCTATCATCATGGTAAGTTCTATTGGATCGCCCTGTTCTAGAGGGAGGCCAGTTTGATCAGCTTTATTAACTACTTTAATTAGAATTGTGCAGAGCCCTTCCCCTGTACCAATCCATCTCACAGGTCGCAGATCAGCCTATAAGGTAGGCCACTGTTGGATCAGGACCTTGGCCAATTAGTGGCTTTTCTTGGACAAACAAAAGCCTAGTCCTGAGAATGAGGTTGTGAGAAAAACAGCCTAGCCACCTAGTTAATATACATAGTAAAATGAATTTTCTGTAATGTTCCCTTTTGTACTAGCAATACATAGTAATTTTTAGGTTTTCATTAGTGTTTGAACCCTTACAGTCAGATATTTAAGAAATCTCATTTAAACATAGAACATAAAGTGTAAGTTGTCTCAGTAATGTAGTTGGCCCTCCATATCCCCGGGTCAAAAATTCAAATGAAAGAAAACACAATAAAAAATAACAATCAGGAATAAAAAAACAAAACAAAACCAAAACAGTATAGCAATTATTTGCCTAGCATTTACGTTTATTAGGTATTTTAAGTGATCTATAGATTTAAATTATACAGGAGGATGTGTGTAGGTTATACGCAAACACTACACCATTTTATATGAGACTTGAGCACTTGCAGATTTTGGTATCCATAGGGGTCCTGGAACCAGTCCCCTGCAGATACCAAGGGCTGACTGTATAGTATAAATGGTTCTGTTAGGCATCAAGTCAAAGAAGAAAAATAAACCTCAAAATGGAATAAAGAGTTTGGCTTAAATTCAGAAAGATTCTCTTTAATGACATGGTCCCTTGTTTCCTAATAGATAATGAAGACTTTGATAGTTGCAGTGCTGCTGGCTGGAGTAGTCCCTCTCCTTCTGGGGCTTTTGTTTGAGCTGGTTATTGTTGCTCCCCTGAGGGTTCCCCTGGACCAGACTCCTCTTTTTTATCCATGGCAGGTAAATGCATGTCTTTTGCTCATGATATCTCGTTAAGGATTTGGGATCAGAAAATAATCCTTAATTATTTTAAGTGATTTTAAGCCATTGGTTTAGAAAGACTCCTTAATTGTTTTTTCTATTCCAGGGACTCTTGTAAAATGGTTTAATGCCCTTTAATCTGTTGCTTCTAATATATGCTTCTTTTAACTCCTTTAAAAGAGCTTACTTTACAGGTTAAAATATCACTGTCTATCATTTAGGCTTCTCCAGTGTTGAAAGATACAAACTAATATGTGTTGATTTTTTTGGTTTCTTTTTTTTTTACCTTTGAGGTAGAATGAAGTATCTTTCTCCTTCTGACTTTAAGACTCTAATACTTTTGAATAATTACAGCGTATTTTCCCACAAAGTCACAGCTCATTAAAAAGCATCCTGGGGAGACCCACGAAGGTCACAGCAAAGGTCTTAAAACTCACAGAAAAAGAAATTTAACTTTTCTATTGTATTTGTAACCTGAGGTTTTTAACATAAAATTAAGATCTCGAATTCTT
>NW_012148719.1:358280-369831 GCF_000956105.1 Propithecus coquereli
AATCCTCCTGCCTCGGCCTCCCAGAGTGCTAGGATTACAGGTGTGAGCCACCACGCCTGGCCTCTTCTTAGTATGTTAAAATAGATTTTTCTGAAAATGAAAATTTTTAGGGCCATATTTCCCTTCCTCTACTTTCCATATAGAGAACCTCCACAGGCTTCATTTACATGAAAACCTTTAGTTAAGTGCTTTAATATGTCCCCAAACCCTGTATTGTGTAACCCTGGTGAAAATGAAGCAAATGTGGAAACTTCCTAAGGAATTTACTTTCTGGTGGGAAAGCTGCAGGTACACAGGTGGTCTGTGGTGTGATTAGGGGAAGCACAGAGAGCTGTGACATTCTGTAGGGGACGTATTTCCTCTAGCTTTGGGAGTTCAGGTATGGTTTTCTGTAGAAGATAATATCTAAGCCAACCTAACCAGTAGAGTATAGAGTAGTGGGTAAGAAAGGAAGAAGTATTACATATTCTCTTTTTTTTTTTGAGACAAAGTCTCACTGTGTTGTCCGGGCTAGAGTGCCATGGTGTCAGCCTAGCTCACAGCAACCTCAAACTCCTGGGCTCAAGCAATTCTTCTGCCTCAGCCTCCAGAGTAGCTGGGACTACAGGCATGCACCACCATGCCCAGCTAATTTTTTCTGTATATTTTTAGTTGTCCAACTAATTTCTTTCTATTTTTAGTAGAGACGGGGTCTTGCTCTTACTCAGGCTGGTCTCAAACTCCTGACCTTGAGCGATCCTCCCACCTCAGCTTCCCAGAGTGCTAGGATTACAAGCATGAGCCACCATGTCCAGCCTACATATTCTGAGAAGGAGCCAAAGGGCAGACCTGGAAGTGAGACAGAGTGTGCATATGGGGAATTGCTTCTTTTCTAGTCTGGCTCATAGACTAGAATTGATGAGAGAAATGAGTAATAAAGGGAAGTACAGAACTGACTTACCAATTTATGAGTTTTCACCTTTATGGTGGTGTGCAAGTGATACATATTTAATAGAAACTGTACTTTTGAGTATATAACCATTCTGTTTTTCACTTTCAGTATACTATTTGTGTTAGATGGTTTTGCCCAACTGTAGGCTAATATAACACGTTTAAGGTAGGCTAGGCTAAGTTGTGATGTTCAGCAGGTTAGGTGTATTAAATGCGTTTTTGACTTAACAGTATTTTCAACTTATGATGGGTTTATTAGGGTGTAACCCAATCATCGGTCACGGAGCACCTATAATTAAGCATATGTTATATCTTTCAGAAGAGCTGTTTTGCAGGGTAGTCAAATAGCATTAGTAATTGAAAGAGATTTTTTTGTTTTTACAGAATAATGCTAGCTAATAAAGGTAGAGGTAAACAGTTAGAAAATTACTACTTTGCAGTATCTAACAAAATAATTGATTGCAGCAAGGATTGTCAGTGGATGTTGGATCCATCAGGTGAAAGGTTGATGGGTCTTCAGTTACTATTGCTGTGTAACAAGTTACCCCACAATTTAGTGGCTTGACAACCATTTTAATTTTGCCCACAGAGTCTGTGGATCAGAAATTAAGACAGGCATATTGGTTTGTCTCTGTTCCATGGCCAGGAGTGATTAGACAGCCATGGCAGGAATCCTTTGGAGATATCATCATTCATGATATGAAGGTTGATACTGATTGTTGGTTGGTACCCATCTGGGGCTATCAGCTAGAGCTCCTAGATGTGCCTGGGCTTCTTCACAGCTTGGCAGCTTCAAGGTATAGCTTCTTATATTGCAGTTCAGGGAAATGAGTGTTCCAGTAAACAAGGTAGAAGCTGCATTGTCTTTTATGACCTTGTATCAGAAGTCTTATAGCAGCCAGGCACTATGGCTTAAGACAGAAATCCCAGCTACTTGGGAGGCTGAGGTGGGTCACTTGAGCCTAGGAGTTTGATGCTTCAGTGAGCTATGATAGTGCCACTGTGCTCCAGCCTGAGGTACAGAGTGAGACTTCCATCTCTTAAGAAAAAAATACAGTGTCACTTTTGACTACATTTTATTGGGTACAGTCAAATCACAAAGGTTGGCCTAGATTCAAGGGAAGGGAATGTAGACCCTCTACTACCTGATGGGAGAAGAATTTATGGGCGTGTTTTGGTATCAGTGTCGAAGTGATTATTTGCATGGTGGCAAAGTGTTATGTTACTTAATTACTTGATAGCCTCAAAGGGAAAACTTTACAGTGGAGGAGTTAGGCAGACAATACCCTAACTCAGTCAGCAATCACATGCCGGAAAGGAAAAGAGACATGTTTCTGAGTGGGGAAAAAACAGAAGTTTTAGACACATATGTGCAGCATGGTATCCTTAATGTTCTGCATCAACCCCCAAGTTTTTGAAAGAAGAGCAGCTTGCCTTTTCTCCATTCATGACTCTAAGCTACATTTTTTTCCTGTGGTAAGCAGCTGCAGATCTATGGGAGGCTGGGCTCTGGAATTCTAGCAGAGGAACTAGTGTGGTGTATCCTGTCCTATGGGAAAAAACTGCAAAGCAGTGGATCTCCAGAGAGTTTGAATTTTAGCGATCTGTGAACCTTCTTGGGTGAACATTAATCTCACTTGAGTGCCTTCAGGACTCCCATAAGGCCAAGAGAAGGCTGAATTGGTGAGTTGAATCTCCCTTGCCTGTAAGCCTGGAAGGGTATAGAAAAGGCAGAGAGGCTTTCTCCATGTTCCTCAATAGGAGACTGTTGGCTTGTTATCTCAAAGATCTGAAAGGGGTAAAAGATCCTTTTGAAGCCCTTTATAATATCTCAGTCAGACCTGAGCCTCCTTGGGGCTGCAGAGGAAATAAGTGCTTTATATAAGGAGGGTTCAGCAGCCACAAAAAGCTCAAGCAAAGCAGTCAGAATACATGCCAGTGACAGAGCTGCTGCGGAGCTGTAGCTTCCAGAGAGGAGAATGAGCACACTACTGGGCGCACACACACAAGCAGCAGCACTAAAACAAAACATAATTGTTGCAGAGCCTGTATAGCATGGATTTCAAGCAAATTCAGTAGACAAATAAAGATGTGGACAGTCACCACTGGGCTTGGGTTGGAGGCCTTGGGAGATCAATGCAAAGCACAGAGCATAACCGAAATAGAAACTAAAGGGAAGACAGGTGCTTTGGAGGATATATCCAGGAGACTTAACATACCCATGATGGGATTTCCAGAAGGAGAAAATGTGAGGCACCATGGAAACAAAAATAGAAAAATTTAACTGAATTGAAGAAAGGTCTAATTCTGTAGGTTGAAAGGGCTCATTGGATTTTATGAGATTGAGATTGACAAAATGAGATTGAAGAGAAAAACACATATTTGGGTATATTTTAATAAAATTTTTGAATCCTAAGGATGAAGAGAAATCTTACAAACTTCAAACAAAAAATTATATTGCCGTTGGACTTTTTTTCTGCAACACTATAAAAGCCATAAGATAAGAGAGAATTTATAGACAACTGAGATAAAAGGGACAAAAATCAAGTTTCCTATACCCAGACAAAATAGCATTCAGCTGTTCACCTGTCAGGATGATGATTGATATTTGAGAGTGTTGAAGAATTCATTGTGTGTATCACCCTCTCACCCCATTTGAAGAAGATACGTAGAGGACTAATTAATCAAACCAGTACAGAGAACATTGGCCTCAAGATGGTAGACAATGAAGAGGAGAATAAACAAAATGAGCAAAATCCATATAAAAATGATACTACATATTTTCTATGGGACATAGATGTATAGATGTGAATACATGGGGAAGAAGTGTGGATAGTATGTACCAAATGCTAGAGTGGTTATTGCTGAGAGGGATCAGGGTACTATTTGAGGTAGTGGTCACAGAGGACTCCAGCCTTCTCTGTGAAGTTTTCGGTTTATGTCAGAATAGATCTAAATGTTACATGTGCTATATTTTTTTTAATACTTGTATTTTTTTAAAGATAAAGAGTAGGCTATTAAGGATTTTGTGCGTCATGGACTTTAGGGTTGCTAAGCAGTGAAGTCTACTTCTGTGATCTGATTTGCATTTTAGGAGATCATGTGGTAGGGAGCGGCAACCACTCTGGCTACCCTGCAGGTAGGTGGGGGGAGCAGGCTGGAGGCAGGTGTACCATTAGGAGCCTAATAGCAGCAGGAGAACTGTAAGTGCTCCAAGCTGGAAGCTATCTGTGAGCCTTTGGAATGGTTTCTTAAGCCAAACTTAGCTCCACAGTCTTACTTTGTCATAAGTCAGCTCAGTTAAAACCAGTAAAACAGCTTAAGGATGATTTGAAGAAATAAAATAGTGACATTTATTTTGTTTATTGAGATCTTCATTAATGTCTAGCCTAATCATCTTGGGAAAATAGTATGGATTTCCAAAAGATACAAGAATGATTTTTAATGGAAACATTGAACCTGAACTGTTTGACAAAAAAAGTTACCTGGATTTTGCAGTATCTATTAATCTTCTGTAAAATGGTTACCAATCCTGTAGAACTTCTGATTTGAAGTGAAATAATGGAAGAATATTTTACAGCCTCTCTGCTGGGTTTATTGTTAAAAACAACAGAAATGTGTTAAATGGTTTTTATTACCCTAGGACTGGGCACTTGGAGTCTTGCATGCCAAAATCATTGCAGCTATAACGTTGATGGGTCCTCAGTGGTGGTTGAAAACTGTAATTGAACAGGTAAGCAAAGCAAAATCAATTTTCAGAGAAAGACAATCTAGCATTGGTTGTGATTATGTTTGGCTGATGGAACTCTTATTTTTCATTTTGTGACGTTTCTGAGTTTTCTACATTTTCTTTAATGAGTGTATATATATGTGTGTGTGTGTATGTGTGTATGTATGTATGTATTTTTTTTTTAAAGAGAAAGCAGTTTTACCACTGTAGGGGAGGAAAAATAGTATTTTCCTCAACCCTCATGAATTTTCAGTTGAGATGGATGCCTATAATAAAAGACAGATAACCAAGAGAAAAACAGAAGTTGATTAAAGTATATATTTCCTATCTATGTAGGAGATACCCAGAGAATGAGTAATTCTTGAAGAAGTAGCTTTGAATTCTAGCTAAAATGTTCAACAAAGAATAGTAAATTTTGGGGAAAGTGACAAGACAAAGGAAAAGGACTTGGAGTCTCTAGGGGTGACACATTGAGGGAAGGCAAATAACTGGCACATCTAAAGGCTAGGTTAGTAAAGCTTGTTCCTGTAGATTCCTCTGGTGCCATCTCCAGGCCCAAAAGGGTCTTAAGATGTCATCAGGTTAACCTTTGTCCTTCCTGGTGGAGGGGGAGGGTGGTAGGTTACCTTTTATCTTTGTGAATTTATGGCCTGCTTTTAGACATATGGAGGGCAGAGAGCTTTCCTGCATCTGCTATTTCTCAGTTGCCATCAGCTCAAAACAATCCTTAATGCCAAAGAGGCGTATTTTGAGATGGCATAGTCTGGTCTCCCATACTGCTGAGAAAAGAAAGGAACTTTTATCTGAGGATTGCAAGTTTTTTTAATAACCAGGCCCAGAGAGACATTAAAGTGAGACCACAATCATGTAATCTCCCCTCCCCGCTTTGAGCTATGTATTCATCTCTTGAAACTGCTTGTTACTGCCACAAGTAGCTATAAAATTAATAATGCTGCATTGGCCACTCTAACCCATACCCTGTAGCTTAACAATGTATAGCCAATCGCTAATCAATGTTATTTCTCTAAACCAACAAACAACTTTGTATCAGTACTCCCTGTACCCCGAGATCCCCTTTTCTGACTTTAAAAATCCACTTGTAACTGCTGCTGATGGAGGTGTATATTCAGGGCAACTTGAATCTATGCTTCCGGGTTGCAGTCCTCAATCTTGGCCCAAATAAACTCTCTACATCATTCATTTTGCCTTAGCTTCTTCCTTTTAGGTTGACATTACCATAAATTTTCATCAGCCACTCTTAAGTCTTCCCTTATCTGAAGATTAACCAGTAGCTTAAAGTAGCTAGAACTCTATCCAAAGTAGAGGCAAAATGATGGCTTTTTTTCAGGACAGGAGTTCTGCTGAAACTTAGTATTAATGTTTTGAAGCCTATAAGAGATTAGGAGGAAATGGGTTATTGCTTGAGGCAATAAATAAAAGAAAAGGCAAGGAGAAAAACAGATTAATAAAGCAGAGCTGTTTAGGAATATTCTAGCTACATAGCACCTAAGACTATGATTGTATTATGGATCTATAAGATAATTTGGTTGTTGTGGTGATAACCTTGAAAAAGGTAGATTGTGCTTTTGTACTCTGATAATAAGACTAGAAGTATGGTAATTCATTTTAGGAAAATTTCTATCCAAAATAGCCAATGTAACATTTTGGTACTTATGCCTTTAAGCTTTAGTTATCTAGAAAATGTACTTGTGGACAGCCCTCTTATCCCTAGATCAGTGCCAGATAAATAAGGTGGTGCAGTTCTGCAGCAGTAAAGGGCACACCTCCTTTGACATATGGGCAGTAAAGATGATAGTTCTCAGCCTGCGCACAAGAAAATGCCTGTACCTCGAGATTTTGATTCTTAGGAGTGGAGTGGGGGAAGCTGGGGAATTGCTGTGTGTTTGCTTGTATCTCTGAAGTATGGGCTAATTCTGAAGTCCACTGGGAATGTGATCACACTGCAGGCCAGTCTAGTCTAGAGTGTCCAGGTAAAACTCTGGCCTTGCAAAGGTGTGAAGAGATAAGGATTTATTTACAGCTGGGAGCTGTGAATCATTACTGATCTTTGTAACATTTTGTTCTCTAATGCATTATTTTCTCATACTTGTGTGTTCCTGTCCAGGCGGGTCTGTGTTTGTGTGTATAAATTTTAAGGAAAATGGTTTAGATTGGTTGAGAATCACTGGGATGCCTTGCTTCCTTATTAATTAAAAGGCATTTGGGTTAACTAGGTGTCTTTGCTAATGGAAGCATGCCTTCGGAGGGTTAAGCCTGTTTGTCATTCAAATCCTGAGGTGATAGGATTGAGTTACTCTGCATTGGGTAACTGTGCTAAGAGGGAAAGAAAACAAGACCAGCACTCTTCTGTCTTATCCCTCTCTGCACTCCATCCATATTGCCTGTTCCCAAGGTTTTCCCACTTCTATCCAGTCTTTCCTCTGCAGTACTATTTAGTACAACTTTCTGGATAAGATGATGAAAAATTCTAGAAATTCTTGGATTTTTATTTTTGTATTCACTACAGAATTTTTTCATACTAAGGTTTTATACGTAAAATACCTTTTGATTTGTTAAAATTTGATTTATACAAGCTTTTCAGAAACATGTTCCTGTTTACAATGTTTTCTTGTCACATTCAGATGAAATGAATGCAATCTTAAGTAATAACACAAATCACTCTTTACTTAAGATATTTGAAATTAGTGCAAGTTATGTGGTCTTCAGCTAATACCGTTGACTGTCATCTGGTATTGTGTAGCGTAAGGATAGTGTAAGTTATGATTCTAGATAAGTGTCTTGTTTTATCACTTAGCAGCATTAACTCCAAAGTGTTAGTGGGTAAATACACTTCTTTAGAAACTTACGGGTAGTGTGCTTATGTTTGTCTTCCAGAATTTGCCTTGACTTTGGAAAAAATAACTGGTTAGTTTGAATCCTTTTGGGTTGGTGGATTTAGTTCATTAATTAGTAGAGATTGCTCTATTAATCTGGAAGAATTTGTTTTATGTCTTTAGTTCTAATTGGTTGTTTTTCAATGTTTCAGGTTTATGCAAATGGCATCCGGAACATTGACCTTCATTATATCATTCGTAAACTGGCAGCTCCAGTGATCTCTGTGCTCTTGCTTTCTCTGTGTGTACCTTATGTCATAGCTTCTGGCATTGTTCCTTTACTAGGTGAGTAATGCTGGTTATGGTTGCTTCCAGTAACAAAGGCTGTCTGACTCCAGATGCTTTATTTGTAAATATAAATTTAGCTAAAACAATGACTTCAAAACACTACCTTAGATTTGACTACGTGGGGTAAGATGAGAAGGATCATCAGGTTCTTCTGTGCGTGTTTTTTCTCTAGACGGATGATAAAGTATTGAAATTTATATGTGCTACAAAACCAAATCAGATATCCTTCAAGTTACCTTCTCCTGACTAGAAGTGCTGTGATCATATACTTATAAAATTAAGTAAAAGTATTGTTATATCTAATTTTTAAAAAATATTCTTTAGCATAGAAGGAAAACCAAAGAGGAGATGATAATGTATGACATGTCAGTAACTTGAAAGACATTATCTTTTTGATTGTGTACTGAAGAATCCTCATAAGACCTTAAACTCAGCATATTTTCAAAAGTACAAGCACAGTTTTCCCCTCCAAATTTTTTTTTCTCCTGAATTCCCTTAGTGACTAGTGTTTTCCAACAAATTGCATAAGTAAGAAACCTTGAAGTCTATCTGTGTTGTCTTAGGCTCCCTTTTCTCCTTAGCCCAGTGGTTTCCAAGCCCCATTGATCGTGACCTCAGGTACTGAGGTCTCTCTTCTCTGGTGCCTTTGCTCTTGACTTTTGTTGTGTTGTTGACTCTCAGCTTAACTTCAGCAGCCTGCTATCTGGTTTCCTAGCTTCAGACCTGCTAATAATAATTCATTCTCCATGCTGTGGCCACAGTGACCTTTCAAAAGAATGACTCTCCCTATACCTCTTTGAACTTTTTTCCATTGGTTCCTCCGTGGCCTTTAATACAATCCAACTCCTTGGCATATTTTATAAGAAAATATTTTACGTTTTCTTGCTTTGATCTGGACTCCAGTTTGGCCTCATTCCATGTTATGTACTCTGAGTTTCCATTACAGAACCATGGAATGGCCTCCTCTCAAACACACCATGGCCTCATTTCCCCACTCCTCTCTCTACACCTTCATTTGTCTTACCCTTCTGCCAGAAATTCTTTTGTACCTAACCATGAGAAAGGGGCTTAAAAACACAGACAAACTTTCTGTTGAAGTGTAACATGCATACAAGTGTGTAATAGAATGTTCCTAGCCCCTTAGAAGTCCTCTTTGTGAGTGGCCTTCTTTATCCTTCAGGCTAACCACTGGCTTGACTTCTAACAATCTCATTGCTCTCAGTGAATAAAGATATTAGCCAGAAAGCAAGTGAAGCACAGGTTTGACAGAGGAAGGCCATCGATGTGTCCATTAGTCTGCAGGATGGCATGGGACACAGGGAACAGTTAAGCTGAGGAGCCACAGCAAGCAAATTGCATTGTTTTTTGGTTCCTTCTGAGTAGAAACTTAAAGGCTTTTATTTGGTTTTAATGGTGACTATGGCAAGTATCATGCATGCCATGTTAAAGTATACACACAAAAATATATTTGAAGGCTGAGCAAGAGTGAGGTACCCCCTTTCCCCCCAAAATAGAAAAATTAGCTGGGTGAATTGGTACATGCCTGTAGTCCCAGCGACTCAGGAGGCTGAGGTAGGAGGATCACCTGAGCCCGGGAGATGGAGGTTGCAGTGAGCTGTGATGACGCCACTGCACTGTAGCCAGGCAACAGAGCAAGACACTATCTCAAAAAAAAAGAAGAAGAAAAAGGAAATATATTTCAAAACCTGTTGGTTAGTTGAAGAACATTTCATTAAAATTAATCATTCATTTAGACTCTTTAGAATGATATTTTCTTACTGTTTTGGCTATAGTAGGAATGACCTATTTTCTTTTTATATTCTGCTCATTAATATAGACTATATTCTGCCCATTAATAGTATATAGACTTAAGAATTACTATTTGAATTTCTAAACCAAAATCTTTTCATATTTGCATTATTAAAAATCTAATTGTGAGCTTTGTTGGAAAGACTCTGGAAGAGAAAAAGAGTAGTTAATGAAAGTTTTTAGCACTTTTTTTACCTTGTTTAAATGCTTTACATAATTCTTATATTTTATTCTTAAAATAGCTCTTGAATATGTTTCATCAACTCCATTTTAGATATGAGAAACTGAGGTTCATAGAGACTGAAAATCTCGCCCGGAGTCTAGCTTTTCAGAGATTAAGAGCAAAATTCAGACTCCAAGCTCAATTCCAGAGCTCATGCTCTTTCTGCTGTAGCACACTGTTACAATTTTTTTTCCCCTTGGAAATATTTCCTCTGATTTTATATACTTCCTCCTCCTCCCCTCCCCCAGCCAAGGAAAAGTTAAAATTCATGAATTAAATGTAGAATAACAAATATTGGAGTGTTCTAAAAGTTCGAGGAACATATTTTTCATTATATAAGCACAGTTTCTGTTTGTGTTTCTGAACCGTAAAACAGTTGAAATGTATAAATGACACCACTGCTTGTGGAGCATTAGAATCCAGACTGAGCTGGGAGGGACCTTTGTAATCATGCAATTCAGCTCCCCTGTTTTACAGAGGAGAAAAGTAGGTGTCAGAAAAGGCTCGTGACCCACACAGATTGTAGAAAATCAGTAAGACCTGGGGCTTAGAAAGCTTATCTTGAAAGCGTGCTCTACTGTACCCCAGGCCATTGTTCCTAGGGAAAGGACATACTTCATGTCACTGTTACTCCACATACAGTTTTCCTTTTTTGGTTTTACAGGTGTTACTGCGGAAATGCAAAACTTAGTCCATCGGCGGATTTATCCATTTTTACTGATGGTCGTGGTATTGATGGGAATCTTGTCCTTCCAGGTCCGCCAGTTTAAGCGCCTTTATGAACATATTAAAAATGACAAGTAAGTCAAGAATTCCATTCTTCTAGCCACTCTCATGTTGTCATCTCTTAATTTTTGTGTCTGACGTGATACATCATGGGAGGGAAAGTGCTCAGATTCTGAATATATTTTGAGGGAGGATTCCAGGATTCGCTGACAGATTGGGCGTAAGATGTGAAGGAGAGTAGAATCAAGGACTCAGTTGGCCAGAGCAATGGGGAATATGGAGTAGTCATTTATGGAGCTGGAAAAGACTGGGAGAAACTAGTTTGGGGAGGAATATGCCCATTCCAAATAGTTTTTCAGTCTGTTTTCAAAAATTTTTGTTTGACAATGTATTAAACAATTTTAGGTAAAAATAAGCCTACATTAGAAACTAGCAGTGTCTGCAAAAGCACCTCTGCTAACCATGGACCACCAGGTTACTCTGACCATTCCACAGAGAGACTCTAAAGTTACTGCAAAAGTGTCTAGGGGCTCTCTGTTTTGAGGAAACCGTGGAAAACTCTGTCACTGATCTCAGTGAGAGATTGTGGCCAGCCAGAGAAACACCTTCCTAGGGTAACATTTGACTTTCCATGTCCTAATGGAAGGCCTAATCCTCTGCTTTGATGCGTCTAGCAGAGAGAGTGAGTTTATAACTGTCTATCCCAGTTTACAGCTGCTCCCTGTGTGGCATCACTAACAAAACTCCCTGTTACTTGTATGTGCCCCACTTTGTACAGCAGATTATATAGTCACTTTATTTACTCTGAGGACTCTAAGCGTATCTTTAAGAATGAAATTCAAAGTGTGCAAGGCTTCTCTAAAGCATTTACTAACAGTAATATATACAGGTACAGTTGGGCAGTCAGAACACAAAGGGAAAAAGGGGAAGGAGTGTCTTCAGTGATGAAAG
>NW_012148719.1:369881-377762 GCF_000956105.1 Propithecus coquereli
AATGAAATTCAAAGTGTGCAAGGCTTCTCTAAAGCATTTACTAACAGTAATATATACAGGTACAGTTGGGCAGTCAGAACACAAAGGGAAAAAGGGGAAGGAGTGTCTTCAGTGATGAAAGCCAATTTTTATCACTTACCTTGTTTTGACAGAAGAGTAAGTACTGCAGACAGAATGACAAACAAGACTTGCCATAGGGAGCTTTCTGCCTGCTTCCTTCTTCACGATTGACACCTGCCTTTCCTCACGCCCACACACGCAGTCCATTCCCATCTACCTCTTATCATTTCTCATTCTCTGTTTTCTGCTTTTCCCTGCAGCTCACTGTACTCTCTTCTCTTTCTTCATCTATGCTTTCATGCAGAAAACTATTGAACTATAGATTCTAGGGAAGGCATATCTTGTCTGCTGTTGTACGTATACTGTCTAGCACAGTGTTTGATCTGTAGGTGGTGTCAAGAGGTAGAGAGGCTGGGGGGAGGGTTGGGAGGGGCCTTGGAGTGTGAGACATGGTAGGGTGAGAGAGAGTTGAGTTCAGAGCCTGTTTTGTCTGCCACTGAGTTTCTTTTTGGATTTGGGCAAATTAACGTCACCTTTCTCTGTGCTTTTTGTTCACTTGCTTTCTCATTGCCACAGTGCTGACCACATTCTTGGCACATTGCTATGTTTGGTGGTTACTTTGTGTCAGGTAGTGCTTTGTGTATTTTGTTAGATATTGCTCAGTTGTCATCATTTAAAACATTTATAAAATCCTCACAATTAAAAAAAACACTGGTTGGGGAACAACAGAGTAAAGAATTGTTAAGACAAAAGAAAAGAGAGTAAATAGTGAAATATGGGTAAAGAGGCGATAGGATTAGTGCACTTTTTACGAAGTGACTGTGTTGAGCTATTGGACATAAACTACCACAATATGTCTTCAGGCTTGTGTGCCTTGACAGAAACGTGACAGGTGAAAGTCGGGGTGGAGAGAGTCATGGTGAAAAGTAAGTTACCACACTGAGCCCTTCGTCAACAGGGCTCCATGTGCTTTCCCTACCGTACAATGATCATGTAGGACTGTTGGCCTTGTGTCACTGATGAGTAAACTGAGGCCCCTCACTCTCTCCATTTTCTGTGCCGGCTTCACTCTCCCTCAGTCTGATCAGATGTACCCAGCTGTTACGGGGCACTCTCCTTGATGTGTACTGCTGCCTCCAAATGGGGGCCCAGCCCCCTACAGCTCGTTGCCATCCAGCGTGATCACCCACTGTCCTCCGGGGGTCAGCCTCCAGGCCATCTGCTCACATTGAGCAAGACAGATCTTCAGTGAGCCTTCTCCCTTGCAGCTCCTGCCCTCCCCTATGATGGGAAATGTCCTCCCCTAGCATGGGAGATGTCCTCTCCTTGTGGAGGATCTCTAGCCTTGTCACTCCAGCCACAGTAACTTCTACCTTGTTCCTGCAGCCCCACACCCTTTGCCATCACTTCTGTCTTTGATCATATACAGAAGTTAGGAACATTTCATTGTTCTGCTTTTGGACCATAGCCCCCTACTTCCTGTCACCAACTGCCACACCATCTCCCCTTTGATCTCACTGAAATCGGTCTTTTGATTTCTCCTTTTTTTAAGAACTAGAGCTTTTCAGGTCCTACTTTCATCCCTACCCAGTTTTTTAGTTGATTATGTTTTTAGTCCATCTCCTCAGATCTGTTCACTAAGCTGTTTTATAAAACCTGAACTTTAACAGATAAAAAGCTACTGCATAAGTGTACTGTATGTGCTCCCCCCACCCCCGTCCCGCCCCGAGTGTCTGAGTTTATGAGAACCTCTAACCCATCAACTGAAGCACATGCTTCATTGCACAGTGTTGGAAGCCTTCTAGCCTTTGCTGGTCTCGTCTTTCCACAAACCCACACCTAGCAAGGAGGTGCCTGCCTTTGTGCCTTTTGCAGGTGTTCAGTTTGACTCCCCTTCTACCTGCCTAACCATTGAGGATTTTAAATAGGAGTAGATGATCTGATTTGCATTAAAAAATATATATCACTGACTGTTTTTAGAAAGAATATTTTACTGTGTAAGACCATATAGTAGAATAACCACCCTATGTTTACAACCTAGATACCTTGTGGGCCAACGCCTCGTGAACTATGAACGGAAATCGGGCAAACAAGGCACATCACCACCACCTCCACAGTCGTCCCAAGAATAAAGTGGTTGTCTCAACTCCTTGACCTTCCCCTTGCCTTTACGTGTCCTTTTTTGTGGACTTCTCTCTTTGAAGATTTTCCCAGTGATCTCTCAGCATTGTTTTTAAGTTAAATGTATTTGACTTGTGTTCTCGGCATTAAGAGAGTAGCAGTGTGAGGCTCTGCTGCTCTTCTTTGCCTCTTGTGACATCAGTGCTGTCTGAGATCTGTATATGTGTAAATAGAAGTTCCTTGATGCCCTAAAACCTTGGATTAAACAGAATGTGCATTGTACATCTTTAAACAAAATGTATATTAATTTATTAAATCTAGTTGTCACTTTATTTTGGACCTGCTGTGATCTCGACAGGAAACATGCCACAGAGCAATAGTGCACAGGCAAGAATTTTCAGTGATGTCTTGTGGAGTGCAGTTCACGATGTTCTCTCAGTTCTCACTAAGGAAACTATACACTCTTTCTTGGCTATTCAGACCTTACCAAGAACGTAAAAGGAAACAAGTAGAAATCAGCAGTGGAGTGTCTGTGGTAAGAAAACATGAACTTTGTGCTTCACTGTCAGTTGTTTTTGAAAGTTATTTTGTATAACACCAAAGCTGTTGTACATTTTCTACTGCCTGGTTTTTTTCATATGTCTGTGTTTGTATTGTATAGTATCTTGTGCTAGGTGAGGAAATTATTTTTAATTTTGATAATTTAATATTCTTAGCGGTCATCATTGGGAGTTGGGTTCCTGTGCTTGTTAGGGGCATGTGTATACTTAGAAAAAAATGAAAAATCCAAATGAAGATTTTCATTAGTCTTCCCACCTCCCACGCCCCCAACACAGCTATCTCTTTCTTTTGGTAGCAGTGGCCAAAAGTCATGCAAGATTATAAATCTTTCAGAATAACATCACCAACCATACTACATCTTACCAGACTTAGGACATTTTGTGAAATGCTTGTGAAGTGTAGATGTGGTTGTGGTTTTATTTTGACAGCATTAGAGAAGACTGGTTAGAACATCTAGTCTTGATAGCTAGTGCATCACTGGGTGAGTATCAGGGAGTACATTTCTCCTACTTTTTCACCAGTAAATCCCAAAGTTTTCAAACCTTTTTGTTTACAGGATAAAACTACAAATAAAACCAACTCGATTTTATTTGTCCAGAAGGAAGCTGGCTGAGCTGGCCTTTTAACATAGGAATGTATTTCATTGGAAACGTGCTGTAAAATCTCAGAGAACTGAACACTTACAAACTTGGTACTCCTTTATAACCAAAGCTTCAAGATAGAAGTTTAGAGAAGTAGAGTGATTGTGCACATGATCCCAGTATTTAATGGTAATGGTATATGGTAAGGATAGTGTTTGTTTTTGAATGATAATTTAGAAGTTCTCATAGAAAGTGTACAGTATCAGTATTTAGAAACTATAAAAGAATTTTCACATAGTATTAAAATCCACAGACTAAAATCTGAGGATTTTTAACATACGAAAGTTGGCCAAACGTAAGCTACCAAAATCAAGAGCAACATGTTCTGGTAGTTCATACGTCAACATTTTTCCCTAAGTAGCAGCAATTACTTTAAAATATATTTTAAAAAAATCAGTATCAAAAAAAAAAATGCTTGACATAGGATTCAGTGTTAACACTATTTGGCACCTTTTCTGCTGTATTTGAAGTAAGGTCTTTGCTAGCCCTACCTCTACTCAGAAATTTAGTCCTACTGTAAAAAATTAGGAGCATTTTAAAATGTAATGCCACCTTTCATGGTGTGTATCTATATACATTATTCTCTTTGGGAGGAAAAATATTGAATTGGACATATATTAATTTAGGTTTCTTTTAATTTTTGAAAGAATTTGTAGATCGTGATATAAAGTCATTGGAACACATCTGTTTTAACAGGGATCTAGGCTGATACTACAAAAGGTTTAAAAACTCTTAATCTTACAGAATTTTATGAATCTTACCAGATATTTTGTGAGGAAGAAAAAACCCAGTGTGAATGGCCAAAAAATTGCCCTCCGTTTCACTAGCAGATAATTTATATTGTCTTAAGAATTCTCCCCTAGTTTTTCAGTTGAACTTTGTCCTGTTATTTTCAATAAGATAAATACTTTCATAAGGAAGGCATTTTCTGGCATAATATTTGCTTTGGTAGCATCCAGGTTTTACTACTAACCAGTAGTCTTTTAAATATTTAAAACCCATAGTTCAAAAAGTGCTAGTATTGCTGCCCTTCTTCACAAAGACTTAAAAAAGAAAATCATAGTGTAGTTTTGCTTCATTTTACATTTGGGTAAAACAATCTTCAAGGAAATTTATTAGGAAAGAAGACCTTTCGCTTTGTTTTTACTGTTTATAAATTGAAGACAAATCAACATTTGGGCTTAGTTTTATGTGACCAGTTATCAAATGGTCATAGTATGAAGTGTGCAGTTGTTCATTATTAGCAAATTATGTTTGATTTTTAAAGTATTAAATATAATAGTTGAGATGAAAACTGAAGAAAAATGCCAATGTGAAGTTTGTGTGTAGGTAGCCTTAAAAAAGCTCTACATTTTTAGGTGATTTTTTTCCTGTTAGTTCTCTGGGGAAACGATGGAGATGGGACATCTCAATTCCAGATGTAAACAAAAAGTAATTTTTATTTCAGCGTTTAATACAACTGTTATTACTGTGGATTCTTGTCTTGTGTTTTTTCTCTCCCTTATTCAAGTAATAGAGAATAATTTTCCCTCAAATTATTTGATCCTAGATGTATCATTTCTATATTGGCAAAATGCTGTTAAAGTGTAATTCTTGGATTTAGGTTGAATTGATGATGACTTTTTAAAACAAAACAAAAAACACTGGACATTGTAGATGTCGCAGTACAATATAGATTGTACTGTGTTTGCACACATGCGTGCGTGCATGCGCTCGTGCACGCACACAGAATGTAGTGCCATTATAAGAACACTGGCACTTTTTAAAACTTTGCAAGTTAGTTACTTATTTTCATTTTTAGGATTGAATAAGCTCTCTACTTAACTGTGAAAAGTTTTTTACATTGTAAAACTAAAAGATGATGTTTAAAATAGTCCTTTAGAATGTTAATTATTCAGTCATCAAGAAAAAACAAAACTAAAATGTCTTACCACTAAAGTATTATTAAAAGCCTCATTTGTAGAGATTCTCTAACTTCCTTGGTTTAGCTGTCTGTTTATCTATTTAATTTGCCCTCTCAATCAGATGTTTTCTTTTTGGTCTATTACTGCCCTGTGTCATTTTTTTAAATAGCCATCATGAGTAAGGGCTTCTTTTAAATAATCCCTAACAATATCTTTGGCATTAATATAACATAAAGATAAGACAGTGTATATGTTTTCATTCCTGTCTATTTTGTATGAGTGCCTCATTTTGTAGTCATGAAGGTAACATAGTACCTTAAATGAAAATGTAATGACTAAGGCCTTGGAATATCCGTTGTAGAAGCTAAATAGAACACTTAGTTATTTGGGACGTCAGTTTTCTATTAAAGCAAACACCTTAGATACCCAGACTGATTTTATGTGTATATATTCTAAAATGCTCCCTTTTTTATGTGGTTGTTTGTTGCCTTCTAACTTGAGAGAACAAAATTGAATAAAGTGAATGTTAGTTGTAGCCTAGTTTTTTTGGTTTGTTTGTTTTTGCTTTGTTGCAAGATCGCTTTACAGAGTTGTCCATTATTAGTCGGCATAGGTAGATAATCCAGGTATTTTTAATAAAATAATTAGGTAAGAAAAATAATTAACTCAAGTTAAATGTGATTGTGACCCCTCTCTTTTAAGTTTGAAAGTATAGTTGCAGGGGACACATCCCTCCTCCCTGGCTCCCCAACTCGTATACCCTCTTCACTGGGAAGAGCAAAGCCCCTCATCTTGTGTCACAGGCAAGATACTGCCCACTTCTCTGCCTTCACTGCAAGATCAGAAAGTTATAGCTTCTCTAGGGTTGTCTGTCTTACTTTTAGACGGATACTTTGATAGAGTAAAACTAATGAAATCCATTTTACATAGTTGACTATATGTCCCACAGGAAAAGGAATGAATTGCATGGTTTTTTTCCTTCTGAGTACCCCGAGTAAAGAGATCCTTTTGCTTCAGCGACTGTTTCTAAATTTTCTTTCTTTCTAGGTTCAGAATTTTTTCTATGATTTTTTTTCTTGCAGTCAAGTGCATTTCTATTTATTTTAAATGCAGGGCTGGGTGGAGGAATGCTATTTGAACCATAGACACCTTTAATGTTTGAAGATGAAATTTTTCAGCAAAAAAAATTGCATGAAGTTTAGAAAATGGCCATTAATTCCCCCTCTTCTACCCCGTACTTTGCAGCCACTCTTGTTGCAAATATACAGTGATAAGGAGAATCGATATATCAAGGGGCTGATCTATCCTCCCTTTTTTTTTTTTTTTTTTTTTTGGTGTCTGTTTTGTTTCTGGCACTGTACTTAGTACTATAGTCGAATGAGGTATGATGTCTGCCTTTGAGGGACTCAGTTGAACAGAAACATGAGCGAAGAGTCTATGATAGATGTAGGAGTAAAATGCCATGGGGAATACAGAGAATGGATTCACCTGGGAGAGCCTGTAATGACCTAGCTACTTCTTCCCCCAAAGAAGGGGGAAGGGTCTCGATCTGTCACCCAGGCTAGAGAGCAGTGGTGGGTGTCATCCCATGTAGCTAGGATTACAGGCACACCTGGCTAAGACAGGTTCTTGCTGTTGCTCAGGCTGATCTTGAACTCTGGGCCTCAAGCAATCATCTCACCTCAGCCTCCCAAAGTGTTAGGATTACAGGCATCAGCCACTCCACCTGGCATACTTCTTAGTTACTGTTTTGGATATATAGGCACCCCACCCCCATCTCTCTTTCAGCCTTCTGCAGTCTAGTTCCATTCAGAACTATACTTCCCTAAAACCATCCATATGTAAACACTAGGTAGAGGTCTCTTTCTGCATAATTTTCCATAGTTGAATCATCTTTTTGAAATTTCTTCCTTTATGTATGTAACAATGCCCGCGTTTTTCTGCTTCTCCATGTTTATTCAGTAGTACTTTTTTAGGACATACCAAAAGAGGAGAAGCTTCATACCCAGCGTTCACTTATTTGTTCTTTGCTCATGGGATCAGTCCATTCTACTTGCTGTCCATTGGTCTGATGGAGCAGAATAGGGAGTCCAGAAATAGACCCACCCATATGTGGATAGCTGGTTTTTGACAAAGGTACAAAAAAGCCTTGAAAAAATCGTTCTGAAATAATTGGACATAAGATGCAAAATGAAAAACAAATTGCTCCATATCTTACCACATGCAAAAATTAAACTCAAAATGGGTTATAGTCCTAAATGTAAAACCCAACACTGTATAACTTGTAGAAGACTACAAAGGAAAACACATTCAGCCTTGGGGTTAAGCAAAGATTTCTTAGAACAAAAGTACCCATGGAGGAAAATACTGCTAAATTGTACTTCATCAAAATTGAAAACTTCTTGAAAGATACCATTAAGAGAACAAACAGATAAACCATATAGTGGCAGAAAAATTTGCAAAACATTTCTGGTAAAAGATGTCCACAGTGGCTTTCAACGCCAGGTAAGACATGTGGCACCCTTTTCCTCCCTACTGTGACACCGTCATCTGTGTTCACTCAGCTCCAGGCATCCTCCCTGCTTCCAGAACAG
>NW_012148719.1:377812-402232 GCF_000956105.1 Propithecus coquereli
CAGTATCAAAAAAAAAAATGCTTGACATAGGATTCAGTGTTAACACTATTTGGCACCTTTTCTGCTGTATTTGAAGTAAGGTCTTTGCTAGCCCTACCTCTACTCAGAAATTTAGTCCTACTGTAAAAAATTAGGAGCATTTTAAAATGTAATGCCACCTTTCATGGTGTGTATCTATATACATTATTCTCTTTGGGAGGAAAAATATTGAATTGGACATATATTAATTTAGGTTTCTTTTAATTTTTGAAAGAATTTGTAGATCGTGATATAAAGTCATTGGAACACATCTGTTTTAACAGGGATCTAGGCTGATACTACAAAAGGTTTAAAAACTCTTAATCTTACAGAATTTTATGAATCTTACCAGATATTTTGTGAGGAAGAAAAAACCCAGTGTGAATGGCCAAAAAATTGCCCTCCATTTCACTAGCAGATAATTTATATTGTCTTAAGAATTCTCCCCTAGTTTTTCAGTTGAACTTTGTCCTGTTATTTTCAATAAGATAAATACTTTCATAAGGAAGGCATTTTCTGGCATAATATTTGCTTTGGTAGCATCCAGGTTTTACTACTAACCAGTAGTCTTTTAAATATTTAAAACCCATAGTTCAAAAAGTGCTAGTATTGCTGCCCTTCTTCACAAAGACTTAAAAAAGAAAATCATAGTGTAGTTTTGCTTCATTTTACATTTGGGTAAAACAATCTTCAAGGAAATTTATTAGGAAAGAAGACCTTTCGCTTTGTTTTTACTGTTTATAAATTGAAGACAAATCAACATTTGGGCTTAGTTTTATGTGACCAGTTATCAAATGGTCATAGTATGAAGTGTGCAGTTGTTCATTATTAGCAAATTATGTTTGATTTTTAAAGTATTAAATATAATAGTTGAGATGAAAACTGAAGAAAAATGCCAATGTGAAGTTTGTGTGTAGGTAGCCTTAAAAAAGCTCTACATTTTTAGGTGATTTTTTTCCTGTTAGTTCTCTGGGGAAACGATGGAGATGGGACATCTCAATTCCAGATGTAAACAAAAAGTAATTTTTATTTCAGCGTTTAATACAACTGTTATTACTGTGGATTCTTGTCTTGTGTTTTTTCTCTCCCTTATTCAAGTAATAGAGAATAATTTTCCCTCAAATTATTTGATCCTAGATGTATCATTTCTATATTGGCAAAATGCTATTAAAGTGTAATTCTTGGATTTAGGTTGAATTGATGATGACTTTTTAAAACAAAACAAAAAACACTGGACATTGTAGATGTCGCAGTACAATATAGATTGTACTGTGTTTGCACACATGCGTGCGTGCATGCGCTCGTGCGCGCACACAGAATGTAGTGCCATTATAAGAACACTGGCACTTTTTAAAACTTTGCAAGTTAGTTACTTACTTTCATTTTTAGGATTGAATAAGCTCTCTACTTAACTGTGAAAAGTTTTTTACATTGTAAAACTAAAAGATGATGTTTAAAATAGTCCTTTAGAATGTTAATTATTCAGTCATCAAGAAAAAACAAAACTAAAATGTCTTACCACTAAAGTATTATTAAAAGCCTCATTTGTGGAGATTCTCTAACTTCCTTGGTTTAGCTGTCTGTTTATCTATTTAATTTGCCCTCTCAATCAGATGTTTTCTTTTTGGTCTATTACTGCCCTGTGTCATTTTTTTAAATAGCCATCATGAGTAAGGGCTTCTTTTAAATAATCCCTAACAATATCTTTGGCATTAATATAACATAAAGATAAGACAGTGTATATGTTTTCATTCCTGTCTATTTTGTATGAGTGCCTCATTTTGTAGTCATGAAGGTAACATAGTACCTTAAATGAAAATGTAATGACTAAGGCCTTGGAATATCCGTTGTAGAAGCTAAATAGAACACTTAGTTATTTGGGACGTCAGTTTTCTATTAAAGCAAACACCTTAGATACCCAGACTGATTTTATGTGTATATATTCTAAAATGCTCCCTTTTTTATGTGGTTGTTTGTTGCCTTCTAACTTGAGAGAACAAAATTGAATAAAGTGAATGTTAGTTGTAGCCTAGTTTTTTTGGTTTGTTTGTTTTTGCTTTGTTGCAAGATCGCTTTACAGAGTTGTCCATTATTAGTCGGCATAGGTAGATAATCCAGGTATTTTTAATAAAATAATTAGGTAAGAAAAATAATTAACTCAAGTTAAATGTGATTGTGACCCCTCTCTTTTAAGTTTGAAAGTATAGTTGCAGGGGACACATCCCTCCTCCCTGTCTCCCCAACTCGTATACCCTCTTCACTGGGAAGAGCAAAGCCCCTCATCTTGTGCCACAGGCAAGGTACTGCCCACTTCTCTGCCTTCACTGCAAGATCAGAAAGTTATAGCTTCTCTAGGGTTGTCTGTCTTACTTTTAGATGGATACTTTGATAGAGTAAAACTAATGAAATCCATTTTACATAGTTGACTATATGTCCCACAGGAAAAGGAATGAATTGCATGGTTTTTTTCCTTCTGAGTACCCCGAGTAAAGAGATCCTTTTGCTTCAGCGACTGTTTCTAAATTTTCTTTCTTTCTAGGTTCAGAATTTTTTCTATGATTTTTTTTCATTTCTATTTATTTTAAATGCAGGGCTGGGTGGAGGAATGCTATTTGAACCATAGACACCTTTAATGTTTGAAGATGAAATTTTTCAGCAAAAAAAATTGCATGAAGTTTAGAAAATGGCCGTTAATTCCCCCTCTTCTACCCCGTACTTTGCAGCCACTCTTGTTGCAAATATACAGTGATAAGGAGAATCGATATATCAAGGGGCTGATCTATCCTCCCTAATTTTTTTTTTTTTTTTTTTTGGTGTCTGTTTTGTTTCTGGCACTGTACTTAGTACTATAGTCGAATGAGGTATGATGTCTGCCTTTGAGGGACTCAGTTGAACAGAAACATGAGCGAAGAGTCTATGATAGATGTAGGAGTAAAATGCCATGGGGAATACAGAGAATGGATTCACCTGGGAGAGCCTGTAATGACCTAGCTACTTCTTCCCCCAAAGAAGGGGGAAGGGTCTCGATCTGTCACCCAGGCTAGAGAGCAGTGGTGGGTGTCATCCCATGTAGCTAGGATTACAGGCACACCTGGCTAAGACAGGTTCTTGCTGTTGCTCAGGCTGGTCTTGAACTCTGGGCCTCAAGCAATCATCTCACCTCAGCCTCCCAAAGTGTTAGGATTACAGGCATCAGCCACTCCGCCTGGCATACTTCTTAGTTACTGTTTTGGATATATAGGCACCCCACCCCCATCTCTCTTTCAGCCTTCTGCAGTCTAGTTCCACTCAGAACTATACTTCCCTAAAACCATCCATATGTAAACACTAGGTAGAGGTCTCTTTCTGCATAATTTTCCATAGTTGAATCATCTTTTTGAAATTTCTTCCTTTATGTATGTAACAATGCCCGCGTTTTTCTGCTTCTCCATGTTTATTCAGTAGTACTTTTTTAGGACATACCAAAAGAGGAGAAGCTTCATACCCAGCGTTCACTTATTTGTTCTTTGCTCATGGGATCAGTCCATTCTACTTGCTATCCATTGGTCTGATGGAGCAGAATAGGGAGTCCAGAAATAGACCCACCCATATGTGGATAGCTGGTTTTTGACAAAGGTACAAAAAAGCCTTGAAAAAATCGTTCTGAAATAATTGGACATAAGATGCAAAATGAAAAACAAATTGCTCCATATCTTACCACATGCAAAAATTAAACTCAAAATGGGTTATAGTCCTAAATGTAAAACCCAACACTGTATAACTTGTAGAAGACTACAAAGGAAAACACATTCAGCCTTGGGGTTAAGCAAAGATTTCTTAGAACAAAAGTACCCATGGAGGAAAATACTGCTAAATTGTACTTCATCAAAATTGAAAACTTCTTGAAAGATACCATTAAGAGAACAAACAGATAAACCATATAGTGGCAGAAAAATTTGCAAAACATTTCTGGTAAAAGATGTGCATTTAGAATATATAAAGAAGTCTCAAAACTGAATAATAAACCCATTTGCCCATTTAAAAAGTGGGCAAAATATTTAAACAGATATGTCACAAAAAGGATATACAGACGACAGATAAGCCAATGAGATGTTCAACATAATTCGTCACTAGGAAAATGCAAATTAAAACCACAATGAGATACCACCATTATAATGTCTGAAATTGAAAATACTGATGATAACGTGTTGGTGAGGATGTGGAGAAACTGGAACTCATACTCTGCTGGAGGGAATGTAAAATCAGACAACTACTTTGGAAAATAGTTTGGCAATTTCATGTGTACTTAATACTTCTAGTTGTTTATCAAGAGAAAAGAAAGCTTATGTCTATATGAAGACTTGTACCTAAATGTTCACAGCAGCTTTATTTTGTAATAGCCTAAAGCTGAAAGTAATCCACATGCCATCAACAGGTGAATGGATTATCCATATAATGGGATAGTGCTCAGCAATAGAAAGGAATAACTGTTGATACAACATAGACACATCTGAAAGTAATAAGGCTGTGCTGTATGATTTCACCTGTATGAACTTCTAGAAAATGCAAAGTAATCTACAGAAATCTATAGAAAGATCACTGGGGATGAGGTTTGGAGGAGAGGGACTTGGAGGGATTTCCAAGGGGCACAAAGGAATGCGGGTGATGGGTGTATTCACTATGTTGATATGGTTCTGGTTTAACGTATGCATAGGTCAAAACAGCAAATTGTACACTTTAAATTTGTATGATTTATATTAATTATGCTTCAATTTTAAAAAGTACTACTCTGGTTACACCTCTTTCCTCAAAGTGCCACCTCCACTACAGGTTGAATATCCCCTTACCTGAAATGCTTGGGATCACAAGTATTTTGGATTTCAGATTTTTTTTGGATTTTGGAATATTTGCATTATACTTTCTGGTTGAGCATCTCAAACCTGAAATGTTCCAATGAACATTTCCTAAAGTTTAAGATTTGGGGGCATTTTGATTTTTGGATTTGGGACGCTCAACCTGTATTTCACTGGAATTGCTCTTGTAAAGATCACCAGTGACCACCTCTGAATTTTGTGGTTAATTCTCAGGTCTCATCTTTCTTGTCTCATCCGATACAGTTGATTGCTCTTCTCCAGTGAAACCATTTCCCTTGGCTGCCAGAATATTGCACTCTCCTAATTTTCTTCCCGCGGGTCTGGACTCTCCTTTCTAACCTTCACTGGCTCTGTCTTGTCTTCCACCTGTTACAAGGCCTCAAGGCTTGGTCTGGTAGCCTCAGGGCTACACCTGTTGACCTGGTGTCCTCACTCAGTCTCACGACTTTAAAGATTATATCTATATGCAAATCACTCCCAAATGTGATTATATATATTTTCCATCTTCCTTCCCTGAATTCCAGGCACACATTTGCAACTGCCTGTGTGGACATCTTCCAGATATCCCAAACTTAGATTCAGACAAAACTGATTCCTTTACCCCAAATCTGTCATTTTTCAAACTTACCCATCTCAATTGCTAAGCAATTGGATGGATTAAAGTTGCTAAATTTAAAATGTTGGAAACACCATTTACACTTTTTTTTGTGTGTGACATATCCAATCTGACAGCAAATCTTTTATGTTCAAAACAAATCCAGAGTTTCGCTACTTTGGGCCACATCCACTGCTGCCATCCTGGCACACAGTACCGTTATCTATGTTTCTCCTGCATTATTGCTGTTTCTCCTGAGCTCGCTGCCTCGGCCCTCGCGCTCTCTTCTTTTTTCCATTCATTTTCAACACTGAATCCAGAGTGTTCCCGTTGAGCTCTAAAAGATCATATCAGTCCTCTATTCCAGACTGCAGTGGATCACCATCACACTCAGAGTCCACAGTGGCCTTCAGCGCCAGGTAAGACATGTGGCACCCTTTTCCTCCCTACTGTGACACCGTCATCTGTGTTCACTCAGCTCCAGGCATCCTCCCTGCTTCCAGAACAGGTCAGGCCTCAGGGCATTTGCACTTACTGTTCACTGTGCCCAAATGTTCTTTACTCAGGTGTCCCTCAACCTCATTTCTTGACTGATGTGTCATTCTCAATGAGGCTTATATCTAAAATAGCAGCTGCTGGGACATTACTGTCTCATTTCCCTGCTGTACTTTTCTCTTTTGCACTTTTTAACATAATATACAGTTTACCTTTCTCATTTATATTTGCATGTTTTTCCCACTTGAATGTAAGCTCCAGAGGTCTCATTTTTTAAAAAAAAACTGAATTGCTACTGTATTCCCAGAACAGTCCCTGACAAATATTTGGTACCAAGCAAGTATTGCTGAGTAAGTAAATAAATGATGAATTCAGAATCAAAATAATGTGTATATGGCTAAAATAAAACCTGAAAGCCCTGTCCCATTTGCCAGAGGCAACTGCTGTTAATACTAGGTTGTTAAGTATGAAATGTCTGATTTCCTTAAGTACTAAGTTGATATCTCTGACATTTCACTTTGACACTTCTTGTTTTATTGTTATTGTGAAGGTATATCCTTATTCTTTCGAACAAATGGTTTGGCATGTGATTATCTTTCAAAACTTTTTTAGAGCAATTTTTGTGAAAACATGGATAAGTCAAAAATTCATATTATTTTCAAATATGAGCCGTCATGGAACCAATACAGCACAAACAGCTTGAAATATCAATGAGATGTTTGGGAAGGATGTGGCTAATGCACAGTACATCCATGGTTTGAGAAGTTCCATTCTGGTGATCTTTAAAATGATCCATGTGGGTGACCTTAGATCAAGGTGGATAATGATGAGATGAAAGCTATAGTGGAAGCGAATCCATCTTAATCTGTGTGTTAATTAGCAGCAAGGTGTTTGATGTTACTATTCCAACAATACCGCACCATTTCAAACAAATTGGCAAGGTCAAGAAGCTGGACAGATGGGTACTGCATGAATTAAATGAGCGTCAGAAGAGAAATCCTCTCGAGGCTTGCCTGTCTTTGTTGTCACAACATAAAGGCAAACCATTTCTACTATTGTTATGTGTGATGAGAAATGGATTCTTTTTGACAATTGCAAGCATTGGGCACAATGGTTGGATAAAGATGAAGTGCCAAAACACAGTCCAAAACTGAATATTCATCAAAAAAAGCTAATAGTGTCTTTTTGGTGGTCCAGTTCTGGTATTATATACAGTACAGCCTCATGAAACCTGGTCAGTCGATTACAGTGGATGTCTACTGCAACCAATTAAGACAAAATGATGAGAATGCTTGCGATTAAGCAGCCGAGATTGGTCAATACAGACAGGCCAATCCTCTTGCAAGACAGTGCTCGACCACATGTCCCACAAACAATGCTGCTCAAACTACAGAGGTTTGCACCACCTGACTACCCCGTCTTCCAGGCTTTGAGCCACTTCTTGCAAGGAAAAATATTCAGTTCTCAACAAGATGTGAACACCTTTTATGATTTTATCGCCACTCGTTCTCCAGGCTTCTTCACTGCTAGCATAAACGAGCTACCATTAAGATGGCAAAACTGTGTGTTGATAGTACTCTGTCAATAGTTTAGGTGCATACTTTGATTAATTGTACTGCTTTTTTGAGATACAATAAACTTTTGGTTCGAAATCGGACGTTTCATGTTTAATGACCTAATAGTTTGGTGTATGCTTCCAGGCAGTGATTTGCATAAACATACATTCATAGAATCGTTTATCACAATAAAAGTATCATACTACACAGACTGTCCTACAGCATGCTTTTTTTCACTTTGTATTCCATGGACATCTTTTCATATTAGTACTGTTACCTAGCAAAAGGCTCTCGCTGCCTGATGCTCTAGAAGCCAATACTATGGCACTGGGTTTTTGAGAAAAGAAAAGCTTTATTCCAAGTCAATCAACATGGAGACAGGAGTCCAGCTGAAATCCGCCTCCCTGTGCTGGCTTTAGGCGGCGCTTTTACTAGAAAAGGTTTTGGGGGTGGATTCTGGGATTAGTAGGTGATTGGTGGAAAGGAAAGAGGGCTAGAAGGTCCGCGGGCATGCAGTTATCTGTTCACGCTGCCTCATGGGTTGCACGTGCACACTGAGGGTAGTTAGTGTGAATCACGGGGTGGAAATTCAAGCTATGACATAAGCAAGCAGCAGGCTGTTTGCCTCAGACTCCAGTTGGCCATGTTGATTCCAACTGATCTCAACCAGTTTTGTTATCTTACAAGTTGGAGGGAGTTTTTTTTGTTTTGGGGTTTTTGTTTGTTTTTTCTTATCTGCTATCCTGTAAGCTCAAGAATTTCTGGTAGTCACTGGTTTCTTTAACTCTGGATAACGGTTTCAGTACATAAGTAGCTAGTTAATTTTTAAAATTCTAGCTGTATTATATTCCATTCTGTGGGCAGGCCATGATTTAAGTTTTCCAAAAGACAATTACTTAACCTATTTAATTACATGCTATAGTAAACATTTTTGTCCGTATTTTATAATATTTCTGTAGGATAAATTCCTAGAGGTGATATTGCCAAGTAATCGAAAATTTTTATATAGTGCCAAATTGTCCCGAAATGTACTAATTAACACTCCCAGCAACAGTGTAGGAAATTCCTTGTTTTCATACCGTCATCATCTTTAAAGTGACTATTTCCAGTTTTTGCCAGTGCTGTCAATCTGAAAGTGTGTGGACCTAGAGGAAAAGATCGGAATCAGGCAACCTCCCCAGTGCCCCTGACTGAGAGCTTGTCACTGGCTCCTTGTGGTTCTCATCTTCCTGTCTGGGGGTGAACAGGTGGATCTGGGGCCTGACCCACACAGCGCGGGTGTTAACCGCAGCGGCCAGCCGTGATACCCCTAAACCAGGGCGCACACCTTGCGTGCTGCCCTGGTCAGCATCCACCAGAATCGAAGGTTCTCCTACCCTTCGACTCAAAACTGTTTATCAGCAAATGGTTTATTTCCTCCTAGACCCAGTCAGATTGGCTCCACTACCCCATCTTACTTAGGGAAACAAGTTACGTAGAATGTTTTAACCGGAAACTGCCCATCGTTTTTTTTTTTTCACACAGAGTCTCACTCTGTTGCCCAAGCTGGAGTGCCCTGGCGTCATCCTAGCTCACAGCAACCTCAAACTCCTGGGCTCAAGCTCAAGCGATCCTCCTGCCTCAGCCTCTCGAGTAGCTGGGACTACAGGCATGTGCCACCATGCCCGGCTAATTTTTTCTATATATTTTTAGTTGTCCAATTAATTTCTTTCTATTTTTAGTAGAGACTGGGTCTCGCTCTTGCTCAGGCTGGTTTCGAACTCCTGAGCTCAAACAATCCGCCAGCCTCCGCCTCCCAGAGAGCTAGGATTACAGGCGTGAGCCACCGCGCCCGGCTGGAAACTGCCCATCGTTTAAGTGGCTTTTGAACTGGGTCTGGAGAACCCAGGTTCGCTAAGGGGTGATTTGGGCAATGGGAGCAGCGCGTGCGAAGGCGCGAGGCGGGAGACGCTCCGCAGAAGCTGCTCGGCCATGGGCACCCGACCGGGCGGTCCGGGGAGGCCGGCGCTCCCCTCGGGCTCGCGCTGCCCGCCCGCCAGCCCCGAGGCCCCAACGGCTTCTTTCCCAAGAGGACCCGAGTCACCTCGCTTCTAGGCCTCACGCTGCCAGAGCGAGGGCAAGACTGGGTCCTCTAGGAATTCGCCGCTCACATTCGGCTTTGGGAAATTGACCAAACGGTGTGAAACGTGCACCTCGCGCGGCCCTCAACCTCCCGTTAGCGGCCGAAGCGCTCCGGAGCACCACTGCACAGGCGCGTGTCCTCCCGGCCCCGCCCGCCTCGGGCGCGTGCGCGTACGCGGGGACAGGGGCGGGGCCTCGAGTCCCGGTTGCCTGGATACCGAGACGCACCGCTAGCGGCGGCCGGCGCTCGCGAGCTAGCGGGTCGGGGGTGTAGCTAGAGGGGCGGTTGGCCCTCATTGTGCAAGGAGGCCGAGGAGGAGCGGGTAAGATCCTCGGCCGGCCGCTCGGGCCTGGCGAAGTCGGCCCCATCCCCGGGGAGGGCGGGCGGCCCTGGGCGGCGGCGCCCCGAGCTGACCGGCCGCCCCTGCTGCCCGCAGCACACCTGATTCTCGCCAGCCTGGTCCCGTCTGCGGAGAGCTATGCCGCTTCCCGACACCATGTTCTGCGCGCAGCAGATCCACATTCCCCCGGAGCTGCCGGACATCCTGAAGCAGTTCACCAAGGCGGCCATCCGCACCCAGCCCGCCGACGTGCTGCAGTGGTCCGCGGGGTAAGCGTCCCTCGCGGCGCGGCCACCCGCCCCCGCCGGGCGTGCCCGGGAATCCTCCCCACCGAGGGTCCGGCGCCGCTCTCGGCATCCTTACAGCACCGGGCCAAGCTTCCCCTTAGCGTTGATGACATCTGTACCTAAGTGTCCATCTAGGAACCGTTACGGTCTGTTGACCGTGGGGCCGGAAACTTGCAAAATGCTCACTTATCTGCAAAGTAGTGGCAACTCAATTGTCGAAGAGCAGTATTTATGATGATAGACCAAACAAAGCAATTGCCTTGGGCGAAAAGTTTCAGCACTATATTTTTAAAAATCACACTATTACAGTCACTTTATCTGTGAAATGAGATTTTTACAAAGTGGAATCTTTTAGCTATGTTTCTGGTCCACAGAGAATCCTCCCAGAGTTACATAAATTTATTAGAACCAGAGGACCAAAATCATACATACTGAGGTCATCATCCCAAGACTGCTAAAGATAAACTCTGCCCAGCAGAGTTCACAGCGAAGGAATCTTCCCAGTTTCTTGCTACAAACATTCTAACCCTTTCCAGGAGCAGACATTCATAATCTTAAAGTTACAAGTCAACAGACCTTAGAAGCGGTATTAAATAAATCCTTTTGATTTTACAGGAGAGTTCTTTGCCCCTTATCACTAAACTGACATAGAACAAAAGCTCACTTTTATGATGACAAGAGTCAGTATAGGTGTAAATTTAAATATTTTGGTCACCAACATGTCATACCTTGCTGATTTTCTCTAAGCTGTAAAATCAAGATGAATTAGTTTCCTTTGGCTGCTGTAATGAATTACCAGCAAACTTGAGGTTTAAAACAACAGACGTATATTCTTACAGTTTGAAGGCCAAAAGTCCACAGTGAGTTTCACTAGGCTACAATCAAGGTGTTGGCAGGCTTTGCTCTTTCAGGTGGTTCTACGGAGAATCCAGTCCATTTCCTTGCTTTCTCCAGGTTCTAGAGCTGCCTTCCTGTACTTCTGGGCTAACGGCCCCTTCCTGCATTTTCAAAGCCAGCATCTTCAAATATCCATCCCTCTGCCTCCCTCTTCTTAGGACACTTGTGATTACATTTAGGAGCCATCCAGATAATCCAGGACAATTTTCTCATCTAAGATCCTTAATCAATCTGCCAAGTCCCTGTTACCATGTAAAGTAACATAAACAGGTTCCAGGGATTAGGACCTGGATGTCTTTGGTGCTGTTATTTAACCTACCAACAGAGCTACTGGTCAGTCCAGTGCTTGCCTTCTGAGAAACACTTTTGTCAATTGCTTCTTAAAGATTCTGTCAAGGTTCTTGCTTAAAAAAAAAAAAAAGAAATTATGGCCTCTGGTTTTAACCATTATGGAAGCCTAAGTACAAGACAGGATTTGTAAGAGTTTATTTGCACTCTACAAAAAAATTCCAAGATTTGGCATTTTTTTTCTTGGAACATTATATTTGGTAATACTTTAGACACAGTTATTTTAAGCTTCACTTTAGAAGGCTTAATCGAGAACTTTCTGAATGCTCCATTCTGCTAATTTCTCTCAAGAACAATTTTTGAGTTTAGGAGAAAACACAGGCATTATTCATTAGACAATGCGTATGTAATGGGCTCAAATGTGTCCCAGCTCTCACAGAACTTAATCTTTAAGAAAGAGATGTTCATAAATAATTTGAGTTAAGGGGGAACTTGGTACATGCATCAATGAAGGTTCATTGAAAGTTGAGCGGAGGGTGACTTGATCTTTGAAAGATTTCAAAGTGGGGCTCAGGCAAGGTAGAGGGTATTCCAGACAGAGGAAGCAGCGTAGGAAGGAGGGGGTGGGGACAGGAGGGGAAAAAAAACAACTAAAAACAAAACAGAAACCAGGATGCATGTGAAAGTAACTCTTCATAGAATACTCAAATAGGCATTCCTGTTTTCTCGGGTTAGGGTTCTTTTCAAATGAGGTTCTCAGTTGGCCGAATATCAAAGATGAGCCAGTCTTTCTCCCAAGCCTGTCTACTCCACTGTGATGAAACAGTTGGTTGGACCTTATTATGTCATCTTGCAGTTGTGCATCACACAGGACAATGGACACAGAATTGGTCAAGTAATAAAGGCTGCTTTGGCGCACATGTACCTAAGGGAACTGGCAGACAGTAACATGAGTCGGTCTCTCCTCTGCAGCAGGCTTTCTTAGCTCGGCACTACCGGCGATCGGAGATGGGGGCCGGAGGGAAGGGGCTCCTGGCCTGCACCCACTAGATGCCAGTAGTACCACTCACCCTCTGTTGTGACAGCAAAAAAGTCTCCAGAAATTACCAAATGTGGGTGGGGTGGGGTGTGTGGAATTACCTCCTGTTGAGAACCCTTGCTCCAGAGGCCACTGCTAGCTTGGTGACTCCATTGATCAGTTATGAGGAATAACTTCCATGAAATACGAGAAACCCTCCATTAGGAGCAATGTGGCAAAACTAAGCCCCCATCCTTCACCCCAGCCCTTTGGGTCTTCAGGTCCACATTGGTCTAACTCACTGCTGCCTTTGTTTTGACTTTTCCTCAAATCATTAACAAAACTACAAAATGTAGCTGAAGTTGTCTTACATGCATGAAAACAAAAAGTTTAGTGGTGAAAAGAGAAGGGACAAAATATGAAATTTCTTTTAGTCCAGCAAATATCCATTTATCCATATTTATCTGTTACATAGTAGTTGGAATATTTCTAATCATTCATGCCTTTTAAATTATTACCTGGGGCCCTGGTGGAGGATTTAGTGTTCATTTTCCTGGATATGCCATCTCTTCTTGTCATGTTAAAGTTGTTAGAGCAGGAAATGATGTGGCTTCAGCACTGGCCACCTCTGGCAGATGCAACAAGGGGAGTGAGTTTTGCAGAAGGACCTGCCTGGCCCGTTCCCTCATGACTTAGTGTGCCGTCCTGTTTCTGTGATCTCTCTCGTCCCCAACATATGCAGCAATATCAGTGACCCGGAAAAGAACACTTAAGGGGGAAAATAGCAGGCAGGAAGGTGGGAGAGAAGCCGGCACCTGACATTCCCAGGGTAGAAATAGATGACCTGTGTGTTCTTGGGCTGCCTCAGAGCTGGGTATGCAGACACGCTTAAAGTTAAACACCTCAAAGAGCAGCAAGACCAGGAAAAGGGAAGAACAAGCCCAAACTGTCGAGAGTAGGATGACTGTACCATGACATCGCATTTAGGTTATTCCGGGGCCTGGGATCTCACACCTCCTTTGGTGATATTTCAGAAGCACTCATAGCATTTGCTTGATAAGAATAGCACATGTTCAGTCAGCGTGAGTGCCAGCCACTGTGCCAGCCCTTTCTCACTCGCTGCTCCTGGGACCCCTAAGACAGGGACTCTCATTATCCCCACCTTCCAGACGGAGAAACTGAGACGTGCAGAGGTTAAGTCAGAGAACTAAGTGGAGGAACCAGGACGTAAGCAGGAGCCGTTGGACTGTAGGGCTCTTCTTCCTGATCACTGTTGTTTTCCCGGGTTGTACGAGAAACTGCATTGCATAAGGTGCTTTTTGTGTATTGATGAGCCTTCAGAGATGTGTGTTATTATTAGATATTTTACAGCTTTGTCAAGAGGAGATCCACTTCCTGTAAAGGACAGAATCGAAATGCCCGTGGCAACCCAGAAAACAGACACAGGCCTGACTCCAGGACTCCTGAAAGTTTTGCACAAGCAGGTATGAGAGGGTCTGTATCACCAGTCCGCTGGCGTTGCTTCACCGTTTCCTGCACCATTCATAGCCTGATGGCACAGCAGGGCCCACCCGTAAATACACAACAGAACCACCCCGTAAGTCCTGCTTTCCCTGCCAAGGAGCTTCAAGGTTTTTTCAGTTAAGGAATTTGTTGTATTCAGTGGACTTTCTCCAGTTTAAACAACCGAAAATAGCTAGTCGTGAATAGATTTTACAAAAGTGAAATATAATTTCTTTTAGATACAAAATTAAGATGACACTAAATTCTGCTGGACAAAAAATACAAAATTCCAGAATTGTGCGTTACAAGTCCCTTTTTGCAATACGTGTTTATAAAAGCTGTTTGCATGCTAAAGTAATAATCTGCCTCCTTCATCCGAAAGAGTTGACCTTTTGCACCCCACGGTGGGCAGTGGCGTCTGGTTTCCGGTTCTCCTGAGAGCCTGGGCTGGTAGGCAGCTCCCTTCCTGCCTTGCCCCAAGAGCCCTCGCATTCCTTCTCCCTGTGCACCATCTTGTTTTTAGAGGAATGAGTTAACAGAAAGTGTAGTGTGGAGCAAGGTTTGGCATTCCCAGCATTGGGTCGCATTGCTAAAAATGATGCCAATGGCATAGCCTTGATTTTGAAAGTCATTTGTCCCCATCGGACATCTGTGCTCCTGTGCAGGATACATTGAGTTGTGAAGACAGGGCTTTTCCATGGCTCTCTACCTTAATAACCCTTGAACGGTGAGGCTTGGGAACAGCCACACTGAAGCTGCTCAAAGCTTTTTTACCCAGGATACTACTAGCAGATCATTGAAGTTATCAGTTTTCATAGATTCTTTAAAATAGTAGAAGGAATACATTTATTTTCAATTTTAAGGTTTGTCCTTTTTAACCGTTAACATGTTTAAAAATCCAGTCCCTGGGTTTTTAAACATTTTTATTTATTGAGGTTTGGTCTTTATTGTGAAGTATTTCAGACAGATAGTAGAGAATCATATACCCAATGTCTGTACGCCCATTTTATTAGGTCTGAACATTATGCCACGTTCTTTCCATTGTCCCTTTTTCTTTTAAGAAATAACATGTTGCTGATATGGAGCTAGCCGCCACCCTCCCTGCCTGTGTGCCCCTCCCTCCACTCCCTCCCCAGGGCTGACACAATTCACTGTCCTGAATTTGGAGTTCATCTTTCCCCTGAACAGGGCGGGTTACTTGATATATGTTTAAGTATTCACAAGCATTATATTGTTTCACAGGTTTTTAAAACTCACATGAACTGTGTCATACTGTGTTTTCTAAACAGTGTGGCCACAAGCACGATGTGGAATTAGCAGATCTTGAGCAGAAGTGGAAAAATTTGTGCCTGCCAGTAGAAAAATTCAGAGCTCTCTTAGAGCTGGATCCTTGCAAAAAGCAAATCGAGTGGATAAAATTCTTAGCGCTTGGATGTAGCATGCTTGGTGGGGTATGTATCTATAAATAGCATATTAGCAATTCTGTGTAATCATAGGCCTCGCTTAAAAATAACTTAGGTTTCAGTAACTAAAAGAAACACTTTCATTACTTCAGTAACTTTGTCTTAGAAAACCAGCTTCCCCCACTCCACCACAGGTCTATTATATTTTCAGGCATATATTTATTTTAATTTACAGAAATTAAATACTTATGAATACCTCTTTTTAAAAGATGTTAACAGTAGATGACAGCTATGGATACTATTAAAAAGTATTTAGGTTTTAGAAGAGAATGCAATCAATGACTTTTTAAAACTATGCATCATTTTGTAAACCAATAATACCTGTCTTCCTCTTCTGTGGAAAGAGGCATGAAGTTATTTTCTACTTTAGTTAAAATGTATTGTTAATAACTCATCCATACAATGAGGTTTTGCTGATGTTAAAATGTAACCCAGACGACTTAGGAGTAAGACACGGACGGCCCTCCAGCATGCGAAGTGATAGGCGGTGAACCTAGGAGGTCAGGGTGCGGGAGGGCGAGGTTGGGGTGGGAACGATGTTGGCAGAACTTCCTTTGGAAGTCTAGAATCTCTGTTTTCAGGGGGAGTGTTTGCGTTGTGCTGGGAGACGTGGTGGTGAGCGAAGGAACAATCACCACGTCAAGCTTGTGAAGAAAGGGGGTTGAGAAGGAGACCTGGCTCCCTCACTGTGTCGGTGAACTCTTTTGTCCCCCGCTCCCTTCAGTCTGTGGACCCCAAGTGAGTAACCGAGTAATTCATAATCCTTGCTTCATGCGTGGCACACACTCTTCGAGTCCTTGCATATGCCTCTTTAGTTCAATTTGTAAAAATGCCTTGATGTGGTAGACACCCATGAACCTGCCCAGCGTGGTCACTGACGCACCGACAGTGTCTTCCAGCTGCCTGTGTTCTCTTCTCTCGTCCCGTTGCCTTGCCTAGCGGCCTGAAGCTCAGGCTTCCCATCCCCTTGCCTTGTAAAAAAATACTTCCGAACGTACCCAAGAAATGCGTTATTGAATTTGAGTTGGTTTTGATGTGATAAAAAGATAATTATGTTGTTAGTAATCTTTTGGAACCTTTTTCTTTCCGAATTACGTTGCTATAGTTGTTCATCTGTATCCTTGCAGACCACCGTGGGTCATTCATTTCCTCTGCTGTGTGGTGTCCACTTGGGAACACAGCGGAGCTTGCCTGTTCTCCCGATGGCCCTGGTGAGAAGCTCCGTAACCTCAGCGAGGTCAGGTGTCAGGCTGGGGGCTGCGTAATGAGCGACAGTTCTGTTGTGTAACTGCCCCGAGGCAATGTGGGTGCTTCTGTCAGCTCCGTTCTAATTGTGCCGAGGCCCGGACACTGGCAGACCAGGTTCCCTCCAGCAGCAAAGACGGGCTCAGATAACACCAAGGAAGTGTCTCGGGGGTATTATTGGGAAGAACAGAGACAAAATAAATTTAATTATTGGAGACATTTTTATGTTACTTTGCTCATCTGGAACTCTGTGAAATCAAGATTTTAATGATAAAAATTAGTATCTCATATTTGAATTAATGTTTATGGTTTCTGCCTCTAACCTTAGTACTGAAATTTTGATTTTAACAATGATGACAAAGAGTAGCATAATTCATGTTTTGGGGTTCATCTTTGTAATTTCCACCTCCCTAATCATGAAAATTAAGCACTGGATTTAAAACAAAGCTGCATCTACTTTGGAAAATCAGGTCTCTTGTCCGTGTACACAGTATGACACTAGATGGAGACATTTTGTTTAGGATGGAGCTTTGCCTTATAGACGGAATACTCGGGGGGAGACATCACAAACAATGTGCAGTCTTTTGTTTTCTTCTTATCATACGTTACTTTGATATTATAGTAAGGAACAAACGTACCTCAAGAAGCATACTTGTGGGTCACTGTGGATTCCTGCCTGTCTCCTAACTGAAGGCACCGTTGGCAGTAGGGCTCACTGTTTGCCCTTGACTCCTTCCTTAGGTGCCTTCTTGGTTGTGGAAAGCCACGGCTACCTCTGCTCTGGTCCAGCGTGGCTCTCGGCTCGCGGGGTCAGGTTCAAGTGTGAAAGCTGATCCTCTCCTCCCCCAGAGGAATGTGAGGTTGCCTGGGGTTTCTGTTTACTGCGAGAGGTGCCTGCTCTGCCCTGGCCTCCACCAGGCCCACAGCGAGCTGGGCATGTGTTGAAACTCCCATCTCGGTGTGTGCCGTGGGCGACAGGAGGCACCCAGCCAGCCAGGCTCGGTGTGGAGGTTGTGTTGCTGACGGCACGTTGGCCTTGGGCAGCTTGGAGGTGCACCAAGAACACGAAGCTGTGAATTCAAGGAGGTGTTTCTTCATGTAGTTTGGCATCATAGCATTTATTTTTATGCCTTTCAAAAATAGCTACAAAGAGGAGGAAATGAAGAAGTGAAGCGAGATGATGAGAAATAATTTGTAATGGGCTACTGCCTGCTTAAGTTGTTTTCCCATAGGACACTGTAAAGTTGGCATCTAGTTGCTGCCTGCACGAACATAATAGGTATTATTCCTGCTTCCTTCATCCATGGCGTTTGCATGGCCTGTGGCATGCTCTGTGCTTTTAAATTTCTCTTGGAACTCACTCTAGTCAAATGAATTGAGTTTAAGATCTCTGAAAAGACTGGAAACCTCTGCTTAAATTTCTGAGTCATATGTTTCATTCATTCATTCCTTCATTTCTTCATTCCACAAATGCTTACCAAGTACTGCTTTGAGCTAGGCCCTGTTGTAAGTGCTGAAGGTTCCAGAGTGAACAGCATAGGCAAATATCCCTGGACTCTTGGAGCGGACGTTCTGCTATAGCCTTGCTGCTGTAGTTATTACCCAAAGCTACCAATTTGGATGAAGGGGCGTTGTGGGCAGCCCTGGCAGGTGAACGGGGGGGTCAGATGATTGCTGTTCTCCTTCCCAATGTCTTGGCTCGCTTGCCTGGTGAAATGATCACACTTATATGTCGTGACTTTTATCTTTACATTTCTGCCATGCCATTAATGATCGTAAGCATTGAAGCTGTCGATCAAAATGTCTCGTTTTATTTTTTAAGCACGGAGATCTTTTTTTTTTTTTTTAACATAAAATCATGAACTGAGTCTTCCATCCCCACACACACTGGCAGGGGCAATCCATAAATGATAAAAAACACACAGTGAACAAGTAACGATGGCTTTAGTCAGACTTCTAAATGCATTTGGACTTTGTTAATCACAGGAGCATCTCTCTCTGTTTCCAACTACAAACATGCACGTGTATAATGCGGTTTTCCATGTGAACACAGTGCTGACAGTGGGCATGATTTCTAGGGTTCTCACCGTGTGCCGAATGTGCAGGGCCCCTTGTGTGCGGTCTCTCTCACCCTCCCAATGAGCCTTTGAAGAAGGTACTGTTTGCCGAATGGTAGGCTGGCGTGCATGGCAGAGGTAGGCCAGGTAAGCCACAGCAGGTGACTTGGAAGTGGGAGATAGAGGGACCCCCTCCTGGTGTCTCTGTAGCCCCAGGAGTGTGTGGCCCACAGGTTAGGACCACCTTAGACTTCATGCCTGCAATTTCCTGTCTAGAGAATAACAGCTCCCAAGGATTTTCGTTAATACCATTTTGCGTCCTGAAATGATTCAAACCCTAAAAAGCATTCACCATCAGCCTCTAACAGCTCTCACTTTGGAGTTCTTAGAACATTGCCCCTTACAGCTGCGCTGCAGCAGTTGGATCTGGTGTCTTTGACCCATTGCTGTGCGCTGTTGTCCCAGTGTGACAGCCACCTGTCCCAGTAACCACGGCTGCATCCCGGCTTACTCCCTACTGCTTTCCCCAACTAGGGTTCAAAAGCCCATTCTGAGATGTGTAAGAAAGACCAACAGAGTTCCTTTTATCCCCTGTAGCCAGTGAACAGATACAGCTACCCATTGTGGATGTGAGCCTCGGGCCACAAGCACACTTAGTCAGCTGTCCCCCAAGGAGGAAGGAGCCGCTCCTGGGCTCTCCCCGGTTCCCCCATTGCTTATGTCTCTCCCTGTGTACGAAGGGGGGATGGTGAGCTCCCACCAGCCTCACCACCGTCCCACTGGAGAGTGTCACGAATCAGCTGCTGCTGGCCACTGTGGACCCTGCTCCCGGCCTGCACAGCGACACGGGCAGCATCCGGCTTGACAGGTTGGCTTCCCTCTAGGACCATAACCCAGCCACCTGGCTGGAGACTCCTAATTTGGGACCTCCCACCCTCACTGGCACTGGCCGCAAGCCCTAGAACTGTGTTCTAAATTAGAAAACCGATGAGGGTAATAAAATAAGATGGAAAGGCTCTTAGGCTTTTAAAAATGCCATGTTGGGTCAGTGCCACTGCTTCACCGTAAGGCCCGTGTCCACCCTAAGCGCAGGCAGGCCACACCTCAGGGAGTGGGGCTTCCTTTGTTCGATTCTGGGTAAAGTGGTTCAAGATATTGTTCACATTTTTTATTCCCAGACTTGCTCAAAGGCACCCTAGGGGAGGTGTGAGGTGACTCTGTTCTTCAGAGGCTTTGAGTGTCATTATAAGAGCAGATATAATTCTGAAACAGTGAAAAATCCCACAGAATCAGCACACGGAAAATACTCAGAAAAGAGTAGGTTTTTCACACATCTCCATTTTAATTTCAGATTATGGATCAGGTGTAAATACTTGGTTAAAAACGAAGTGTAGCTTGCCAGTCACCTCTGCCTGGCATGTTTTCCGTGCGCGGGAATAAATTGGCAACGGGCGGGAGGTTAGCAAGGGGCACCGCCTGCCGCGGAGAGGGCCCTTTGGCTGCTGAGCGAGTCACCATGCCACCTGCAACCCTTTGGGATTGAGAAATGTGTTTATAAGAAACATAACTCTCAGCGCAGGATCAAGCAAGTTGCTTTATGAATCCTTCTGGATATAAGAATTGCTGCAGATCTTATTGTCAGAAACGTCGACATCAGTCGTGTCATCGCGCCTTTGCAGAGGCAGTGATGCTAGAATGTTTTGATGTATTTTTCCTTAAATACCTCTTCCTCTGAAGCCTTTGAACAGCATGTTACACAGATCTCATCTGCCTGCTCGACCCACGCCAACTGCTTCCTCCTCGTTCCTCCGCAATTCCGCACGTGGCAATGACTTGCTTCCATTTGTGTAGGATATAAAAGTAAATTCTAACACAACAACAAGTCTTTGAAAGTTTCAGACAAGGAACATGGATTGTAAAATACACTTTACTTTTAGCAAATCCTCTCTCGAGAGCAGTCTTTTAAAGGAGTGTCTTGTGCAGTCGTTCTTGGAGAGAGCTGTCTGCTGCTCCACAGAACAAGCTCAATCTGTTTTTCTAATTAGAGCATCATTTCGCCTCTCAGAGGCAGACTCACACCAGCACTGTGCCATCCGCCCTCAGCTGTACATTGTGGCCAGGGCCACCAGTACTGGCTCACGTGGGAAGCGGGACTCCAGAGTGAAAATGGGAGGAGACACTATGGCAGGCCCACTGGACAGATGCCCGAGTCCCGGCTGACAGTGATGGGGAGATGAGTTGTGTTCAGGCCTTCACCTCCTCCGGCCGAATGTCTGGATCCTGAAGCGGGGCTGTGTCTCTGCCCTGGATCTCGCTCCCCCAGCCAGCCTGGGGGCTGCTAGAGGTGGTGGAATGTGGTGGTCGCCAGAAGGAGCTCAGAGGCACACTGGCTGCGTTCCAGTCCCGGCCAGATGACCTTGGGCCATCCCTGAATCTGTAGGGGCCCCGCAGTCCTCATCTTTGAGCCAAGGATAAGCACAGTGCTCACCTTGTGCTCACTGCGAGGGGCAGACGAGACCCCTGCCAGGCTCTTGGCCCGCGCTTGGGATGCGGCAAGTGCTCCATCTGTGCTGGTTGGTAGCCCTGTTCCTAGCGCATGTCATTCTGGGTGAGAACTGCACCTCAGTCCTGCAGCCCAGGGCAGGCTCAGAGCCTTTGCATGTCCTCAAGGACGTCGGGTTTCTTTCCCATCACAGTCCCTGTTCCGTCAAACAGCCCTGGTGTGACTTTCCTCAGCACTTTTCCTACGCCTGCAGCCTTCCTGTGGGAACTGTGCTCTGCCTCATCCACTGTTTTTCTTCCAGCTAGTTCCTCCTCCTGTGTGCAGCCCCACACTCATTCCTGTAGGCAGTGTCCCTGGAGGACGCTGCCTGGCTTGGGAGGCTCGCTGCAGACGGTGGCTCTGCGTGGCTGCACTCTGTCTCCTTACAGGAGCAGTCTGGCGAATGTTTCAAGCCTGCGCTCTGGGGGAAAAGCCCTCATTTGTAATGTTTGCCAATTAATGTGGTGTAAATACTCCCACCGTGGCCGATTTCAGGCTACAACGTGAAGCCATCCAGCTCACAGAATTCCTAGAAATTTAACAGTTGGCTCCAGCACACCGCTGCTGCACGGAAATCTAGCACCAAGCACCGGCCCTCATTGTTCTTGGCCTTTCTGGTCGTTTGACACAGGTGACTGTTCTCTCCACCTTGAAAGGCTTTTCTTCACTCGCTATCAACACGCCTGCCTGCTTGTCCTGCCCTCCCTGGCCACCCTGCCTTCCTGCGCTGGCTCTGCTCTCCCCATGCTCTGTCCCCACAGCTAGGCGGTCTCCCTGGGCTGGTCGCTGTAAACCCTTCTTACCTGTGGGCTGATGCTCCTGACGTGGCGTTGCCAGCCCGAGCCTCTTGTCTGAGTTCAGGCCTGGACGTCCACCTCAGTCAGCCTTCCACGCGGGGCCTGACGGACACGTCCTCTGAAACCGCCCACACCAGCTCCTTGTCTTCCACCTGGAGCTGGCTGCCCTGTCTCCCTCACCCCAGTCAGCAGCAAATCCACCCTTCCAGCTGTTCAGGCTGCAGACCATGGAGCACTTTTCACTGTCGTGTCTCCCACCCACACATCCAGACATCGGTGAGTCCTGACTCCACCTTCGGGACAGGCCCGGAGTCCAGCCCCTCTCAGCCCTCCGGCTGCTGCCACCTGGGCTCTGGCTGGATTATTCCAGTAGCCTCCTCCCTGGGTTCCTCCTCCACACTCGTCACTGGGGCCGTCTCTTCACACACGAACCAGGGGGCCTCCCCTGGAACTCTCTGTAGCATTTCTTCTTGGTGTAAAACCCTTCAACAGCCTCCCATAGGACACAGGAAAGGCCAAGTCTTCCCTCAGCCTGTAAGGGCCCCCACCCCTGCTGCCTCCTCTCCTACATATCTGGCCCTCCGTGACCCGCGCTGGCTGCACAGAGCTCCTGGCTGTTTCTGGGACACACAGCGGTGCACCTGGCACCCTCCCAGCATCCCACATGCTGGCGCCTTCCCTCTGAGTCTTTGCATGAATGTTACTTGCTCAGTTAGACTTTCCGTGACCACCTGATAGAAAATATCGCCCTCCACCCAGCACTTCCTACCCTGCTGCTCCAGGTATGCCCTCTTCCAGAGCATTCCAGAACCCAGGTGTTGCTTGGCTCTCCCAACTAGACTGTGATCTCCGTGAGAGCAGGCGTGAGCATCTGTTAACTGCCATGTCCCTGTCCATGGCAGGCATTTGGTGACGATGGGGGAACTGAGGAGTCAGTGTCGTCCTGTGTGTGTGGGCGCGAGGGGTGTTGCGGCTAACCAACCGCCTGTGAGTTCACCTTCCTTCACAGTAACAGCATCACAGCCCAGGCCGGTGCGAGAGAGTCACCCTGGCAAGGACGGGCTCCGGAGAAAGGACTCGGGGTGGGGATTGAGGCGTAGGTCCCTTAGGCCACTTGTGGCATTAGCACGCTGTCTTCCAGTGTGTCCCGGCCAGGGTGTTAAAGGCCGCAGGTCGTGGTGTCCTGGTGTGGAGGGAGAAAGGGAGACCTGGGCTATGTGTTCTGTTTTTAAAAGATAGTAATCTATTGTTACAGGATTTTACCCCCTCCTTTTATTTTTTTATTTATTTATTTATTTTTTTTTGAGACAGAGTCTCACTGTGTTGCCCGGGCTAGAGTGAGTGCCGTGGCGTCAGCCTAGCTCACAGCAACCTCAGACTCCTGGGCTCAAGCGATCCTCCTGCCTCAGCCTCCCGAGTAGCTGGGACTACAGGCATGCGCCACCATGCCCGGCTAATTTTTTCTATATATTTTTAGTTGTCCAATTAATTTCTTTCTAATTTTAGTAGAGACGGGGTCTTGCTCTTGCTCAGGCTGGTTTCGAACTCCTGAGCTCAAACAATCCGCCCGCCTCGGCCTCCCAGAGAGCTAGGATTACAGGCGTGAGCCACCGCGCCCGGCCTTACCCCCTCCTTTTAAAATAAAGCGCCCCTTTTTTCACCAAGGATTAATTGAGCGAGTTGGAGGTGAGAGGCAGTGGGCCAGACGCCAGGCAGGCAGTGGTGCCCAGCCCCACGCGGCTCCCATGCTAGGGAGCTTCTGGTCTCATGGGGAAGACCTTGGCCTGTAGCTGCCCCTGCCACAGAGCTTGAGGGGGGGGAGGGCAGGATGCCCTGGGGGATTGTGCCATGGCAGCGGGAGGGCTGCCCCAGGATGGGCTGAAAGTGGAGGGTGGGACTGTGGCCTGTCTGGGAGGAAGCAGGCAGTGGGAAAGAGCCCCGACAGAGGAGGAAGGCCTGGTGCCATCCTGGGACTGAGGCAAGGCCCCGACAGCCCTTGGCTGCCTGCTCGGGCAGGGGCCGCCTCGTAGGCACACGGGGCTTCTCCAGCCAGCCCCGCCCCCACTGGTTGGTAGCAGAGTTTGCTCAGTCCCTGGGCACATCCTTGGGTGTGTGTCTCTGGGCCTGATGGGGCCGCATGGGTCTGCATTGGCTTAGGAAGTTCCTCTTTAAGGACAATGATGCTTCTTCTTGTCTGTAACAGTCATTCTCATTTTAACATAAAATAAAATCTGTGAATTAAAATTTTTTTTCTGGCTAGTGACATCCTGTTCAAACCTTCCCTTTTTATTTTTCATTAGGGCAATTGTACATTCTCCTCGTTCTTTTTTTTTTTTTTTTTTTT
>NW_012148719.1:403750-404187 GCF_000956105.1 Propithecus coquereli
CTATGGGCTGTGCCTCTGGACTCCATCGTCCCTGCCTTCTCGACTGGTTCTGTCGTCCACCCATGCTCTAACCCTCCCCTCCTCATCGAAGGTGGAGGCCGCCCTTTTTCTCCGTGTCACTCCTGATGTCGTCGTCCTGGCTGACGTCAGCAGTCATGAGGGGGTGGTCCAGCTCTCACCTGCCTCCTGCAGCCTCTTCCTCTGCCCCACGCTCCTGTCCCGACCTCGCCTCCTGGCCCTCTCCTGCCCTGCCCTCCCCGGGGAGCGGCCCCTCTAGGGCCCTCTTCTCTCCCTTTTATTCACGGCCACGGTTAATGCACCTGGCCCAGCTGCCCCGGGACACCAGCTCCGACGGGCTTGGACCCTGCTTGGCTGTCGCCACTCCCTCTACTTTCCTGAGACCACAAGTTCTTAAGAAAGAAAAATTATGAATATAA
>NW_012148719.1:404315-404891 GCF_000956105.1 Propithecus coquereli
TTTTAGTTGTCTGATTAATTTCTTTCTATTTTTAGTAGAGACTGGGTCTCGCTCCTGCTCAGGCTGGTTTCAAACTCCTGAGCTCAAAAGATCCGCCCGCCTCGGCCTCCCAGAGTGCTAGGATTACAGACGTGAGCCACCGCGCCCGGCCTCCAAATGACTTTAAAATGCAGTAATTTGAGTAGTCCTAATAGCATATACAAAGACAAAAAAAAAGTTACAAAAAAGTTAAAAATCCTGGATTTTTAAAAATCCACCGACCCATCCTTCTGGGTCCCCTCCTGCCCTTCATTAGTTTCCCGTGGCTGCTGTTAAAAATGACTACAAACTCTGTGCCTGAAAACAAGAGAATTTATTCTCTCACAGTTCTAGAGGCCAAACGTTAGAAATCAAGGTATCAGCACGGCCACCCTCCCTCTGGAGGCTCTGGGCGGATCCCTCCCTTCCCTCCTCCAGCCTCTGGTGGCTCCAGGTGTTCCTTGGCTTGTGGCTGTCACTCAGTCTCTGCCTCCGTCCTCACGTGGCCTCCTCCTCTGTCCCATACAGGGACCTTCGCCTTTGGATTTGTGATCCATC
>NW_012148719.1:404941-438261 GCF_000956105.1 Propithecus coquereli
GAGACCATAAGTGACAGTTTTTTAAGGTAGACCTCTACTTTCCTGAGACCACAAGTTCTTAAGAAAGAAAAATTATGAATATAATACTGATATTTTTTCCTAAAATAAATGGGCAGTTACTGTATATTTCTACAAGAAAATAAAACGCTTTATTTTTGGAGGTAACAATTACTGATGAGAGACCATAAGTGACAGTTTTTTAAGGTAGACCTTTTAAATTATATTACATTTTATAAAAACTTTACTAATGTGCTGTGAGAAATTACTAATAAGTGTCTTTGTCTGTTTCCAATTCAGAGAATCTAGAAAGAACGGCATGATAGGACTTTCAGATTTCTTCTTTCCAAAGCGGACAATTTAGAAAAACTCGAAGACTCTGAAGACATAGGCCATTAATACAGAGAAGAACGCATTTTAATGCCAAAGTAGTGCTTTTTAAAACCTTGGCACCAAATACAGCTTGTTATTAACCACATGCATCTGTAGTGTGAGTTTTTCTCTTCATGGAAATTTAGTATGACAGATGCTTCGTGGAGCCTGTTTAATCATTGCTCTGCACTCTGTCTTGTAAGGACCTTAAGTGTAAGAAATTCGTAGCAGTAAAATAATCTTTTTTAGTAAAGTAATCTGTTTGGAGACTGCAGAGTAGGAGGGAGGATGGGCAGTTAGAAAAGTGGCTTTTCTTTTTCTCGATTCAAAGCCGGTGACTGGCAGGAATGCAGATGGCCTCGCTCTGTGCTTCCTGCTGACCACCCCTGGAAGATGTGGTCAGCTGAGGCCTGATCTGCTCTGAGGAGGGTGGGCCCCGGGGGCCCTGCGGTCTGGCAGAGCGTGCAGGGCTGGGGAGCTTCCTGGACAGCAGTGTGGACCAGCGCTTGGTCCTTTTGCATGGAAATAAGCACCCAAGATCCTTTTCTTGCTTTCCTTTCATAAAGTCTTCAAAATGACAGTGCCAGTGAATACATTTCAGATTATTTTCCTGAGAACTTGGAAATGCTTTGGCTTATTGGTTCTCTGCAGATTGGCCGCCATGCCAATAAATGTTACCAATGTCCAAAGAACTGTGAAAACCCAAAGTTATGAGAAATATTTTGCTGTTATTTAAAAGAGTGTTTAGTTTTTTGCACAGAGGTGTGTAAAGTATATTTTTCATCAAACGCTAAAAAGTATCTTATTTGATCATTTGTCTGGACTTTTGGGCACCCTCCCAGAGAATGGGCAATGTATCTAGGTTATTCATAAAATTACAAGTAACTTTTTAGAGTTGGAATTTTTAAAAACTTATAATTTTTAAGTTGCTTTAAACCTCTCAAGACTTTAACTTCTCTGAAAAATTTAAATATTTTTCCTTTAATTCTAATACCTCAATATATGGGGATAAGAAGAAAATAAACCTTAGATTTTGCCTAAGTGCAAAGTTCTTAGTCATGTAGAGTGAATAAACGTGCCCAGGGGAACTGCCGCAGCAAAAAGGCATGTATCAAAAGAACACGAAACACAAACCGTGTGGGAAAGTACTGTCCACCTGCCGGAGACCTGGCCAGAAAGTCAACTGCCTCAGTAGAGTGCACATCCGTTAGGGGATGCAAGGAGCTTTGCATGTTCTGAAGGAGCAGTCAGGGTTTCCGCAGGAGATAGAAGAGGGCACGTTTAATATAACAGATTAACCAGTAAAAGGTGCTTAGCCACTGAGAGAGGTGAAGGAGGTACAAGGTAACAGCTGCTAGCTCAGGGACCAGGAAGAAACTTCGGAGAGTCTCCCTCTCCCCAAGGCCGACATTCCAACCTCTTCAAAGAGGCCCCGGACACCGCGGGACCAAGCCACTTGCTGGCAGGGGGGCAATAGCCTCAGTGTGGCCTGGGCTGCTCTGTGGAAGGGACCCGTTGTTGCTGGAGGGTGTATAGAGGCTGGAACCATCCCTGAATGTCCCTGGTTGCAGAGTGTGTGGCCTAGAGACACGTGGTGGGGTGGGGAGAGTGTGGCCGAGACCAGAGCCTCTCCGAGGTCTGTGAGGACCGGAAGCTGAAAGAGAAGTGTGTGCTGCCACTCCAGCCTGGCATGTTCCCGCGGTGCCGGCCTGTTGTCAACGTCCAACACTGTACCAGCTGGCAGAGGACCCTGCAGGTATAAAGGCCACAAAGAAACTTGTTCGAACACACAAGTCCTCAGGGAATGCAGAGAAAGCGTTTCAGACAAGAGGATTGGAGAGGTGAACGTGAGGACCAGTACTGGGGACCGAATGTGTATTTCTCTGCAGAACTGAGACAAAATGACAATTATAAGGAACGTGCTGGAGTCATAGTGGCTGATGCTCTGACAGCGTAGGCACATCGGTCAGAAACGCAGAGAATGGGGAGTACACGTGAAAGGAATCGACCTGCTGGTTTCCGTATAGTCACTGAGGGGAGTCAAATGACATTCTTACCAGATGTGGAGGGAGAAGTTCATGAGCCAATTCCAGTATTGATCACAGGAGAGAACCAATACACAAGAGCCAAAATCAGAATAGACTAACACTATTATGTAAAGACATTTATGGTATTCATTAGAACAAAAATACAGATCTTCCTAGACACCAATATAGCCAGCTAGGTAAACAGCGCCTGCGGGGCAGGGGAGAATGGATGGAAGAGGCGGAGCTTAAGGTGGACTTCTCTGAGCATTCCTTTTAATCTGATTTTTAAATCCTCTAGACATTTTATGTCATTATAAAGCAAAATTGCACTTTAAAAAAGTAATCTCTAAAAATTGAAAGTAAAGTGAAACCAACAAACTTAACTGTGTATCCATTTGGTGGTGTAACCACCATATTACAAATGACTTTATTATTTTTTTTTTTTTGAGACAGAGTCTCACTCTTTTCCCCGGGCTACAGTGAGTGCCATGGCATCAGCCTAGCTCACAGCAACCTCAAACTCCTGGGCTCAAGCGATCCTTCTGCCTCAGCCTCCCGAGTAGCCGGGATTACAGGCATGCGCCACCATGCCCGGCTAATTTTTTTTCTATATATTTTTAGTTGTCTGATTAATTTCTTTCTATTTTTAGTAGAGACGGGGTCTCGCTCCTGCTTAGGCTGGTTTCGAACTCCTGAGCTCAAATGATCCGCCCGCCTCAGCCTCCCAGAGTGCTAGGATTACAGACGTGAGCCACCGCGCCCGGCCTCCAAATGACTTTAAAATGCAGTAATTTGAGTAGTCCTAATAGCATATACAAAGACAAAAAAAAGTTACAAAAAAGTTAAAAATCCTGGATTTTTAAAAATCCACTGACCCATCCTTCTGGGTCCCCTCCTGCCCTTCATTAGTTTCCCGTGGCTGCTGTTAAAAATGACTACAAACTCTGTGCCTGAAAACAAGAGAATTTATTCTCTCACAGTTCTAGAGGCCAAACGTTAGAAATCAAGGTATCAGCACGGCCACCCTCCCTCTGGAGGCTCTGGGCGGATCCCTCCCTTCCCTCCTCCAGCCTCGGCTTGTGGCTGTCACTCAGTCTCTGCCTCCGTCCTCACGTGGCCTCCTCCTCTGTCCCATACAGGGACCTTCGCCTTTGGATTTGTGATCCATCCGGACCATCCAGGATGGTCTCGTCTTGACATTCTTACCTTAATTACATCTGTAAAGACCATTTTTCCAAATAAGATCACATTCCCAGGTTCCAGGCGTTAAGATGTGGACGTATCTTTTGGGGGAAGCCCTTCCACCCGCTACACTCCTCCATAACCTGGGGCAACAGCAAACTTCCTCCCCCTTGATCCGGCCTCTCGAGTCTTGCACAGGTGCGAGCCCTGCTCTTCCAGGACCTCATGACAGCACTTCGGTGAGCCGGAAGACACCTTGCCACTTTGGCTGGCTCCCCTGGGTCACTCCATTTTCTCCATTTCCCTCCAAAAATGGACTCTCCAGAGCTGACTGGGAGTCTCTAAAGTCCTCTGCTTCAGGGAGTGTGTTAAAATATACCTGGGATTTGTTTTAATCAGGGATGGTCAGACAGCAGACACAGAAATGATTGTCATGAGGGACAAGAGTTATAGAGCCCTGGAAACAGGAGGCCCCATGTGCTACTCGGGGCCACACGGGGAAGGAGCAGGGAGGAGCAGGAGGGCAGAGCGTGCCCAAGCCATGGGCTCTCTCAGGAAGGGACAGGTTATGCAGGGTGGGGACGCTGAGGACATTTAGGAGCAAGAGTGTTCCAGCTTGGACAAGATAGTGAGACCCCATCTCAAAACAAAACAAACAACAAAAGACTTTGAATACTATCTGTGGGCTCTGGGCTACAGGGCGGTCCCTAGCGGTGTGGTGACTGGCCATGAGGTGCTGTAGGGTAGGAGGAATATTGGCCTGGTATGTGAGAGTTTGATAAAGGAGATGGTCATCAAAAAATAGAGACATAACCAATGGGACAGAACAGAAAACCAAGACATAAAACCATCCACATACAGCCAACTGATCTTTGACAAAGCAGACAACAATATACACTGGGGAAAGGAAGCCCTGTTGAATAAATGGTGGTGGGAAAATTGGATAGCCTCATACAGAAGAATGAAACAGGACCCCTACCTCTCACCACTCACAAAAATTAATTCAAGATGGATAGAGGACTTAAACGTAAGGCATGAAACCATAAGAATTCTAGGAGAAAATTTTGGAAAAACTCTTCTAAATATTGGCCTGGGCAAAGAATTTATGAAGAAGACTCCAATGGCAGTCATAGCAACAACAAAAATTAATGGGACTTGATTCAATTAAAAAGCTTCTGCACAGCCAAGGAAATAATCAACAGAACAAACAGACAACTTACAGAATGGGAGAAGATATTTACAAGCTATATAACTGATAAAGGGCTAATAACAAGAATCTACAAAGAAGTCAAGCAAATCAGCAAGAAAAAAGCAAACAACCCCATTAAAAAGTGGGCAAAAAACAGAACAGAAGCTTCTCAAAAAAAGATAGACTAATGGCCAATAAACATATGAGAAAATACTCAATATCACTTAATCATCAGGGAAATGCAAATTAAAGCCACAATGAAATATCACCTTACCCCAGTCAGAATGGCTTTTATTAAAAACTCCAAAAACGGTAGATGCTGGTGTGGATGCAGAGAGAAACGCGTATGCACTGTTGGTGGGACTGCAAATTAGTTCAACCTCTACAGAAAACAGTATGGAGATTTCTCAAAGAACTAAAAGTGGCCTACCATTTGATCCAGCAATCCCACTACTGGGTATTTACCCAAAGGAAAAGAAGTCATTTTATCAAAAAGATAAATGAGTCTCAACCCAAATTTTGCTAAATGAACAGACACTTAGAAAGCAAGCCCCCCCCAATAAAATTTGAGTTTATTGTACTCAAATGTTTATTGTACCACAATCCACAATTGCAAAGGTGGAATCAATGCAAATGCCTATCGATTCACAAGTGGCTTAACAAAATGTGGTATATGCATACCATGGAATACTACTCAGCCACGAAGAAGAATGACTTAATGCCATTTGCAACAATTTGGATGGAATTGGAGACCATTATCCAAAGTGAAGTATCTAAAGAATGGAAAAACAAACACCACATGTACTCATTATTAAATTGAAACTAACTGATGTGGACACAAGTACATAGAGGGAAGTAAAACTCAGTGGAAATCAAGCAGGGAGGAGAGAAGCAGAGGGGATGAGCAAAAACCCATCTAAGGAGTACAATGAGCACTATCTGGGTGACGGGCACACTTTTAACCCCGACTCAAGCATGACAAAAGCAATCCATGTAACCAAGAACATTTGTACTTCTGTAATACTTTGAAATAAAAAAAAAGGACATGGTCGGGGTGTGGGCTCTGGCTGGTTGGTTTGTATGGCAGAGGTGTCCTGGGAAGTCATTTGCTGTCTCCAGGAGTGAGCTGGCCCTGGGCAGGGAAGTCTCTCCAGGATCAAGGCCCCAAATGCCAGAGGATCCAGAATCTAGAAGCTAAGAAAATATAGGCAATAAAGAAAAGACAGTGACCCTTCCATGTAAGGCTCCCCAGGAGCCAGAGATCCCCTCTTGCCTGGGCCCCGCTTCACAGAGGCCCCTGCTCCTGGCCCAGCTGGAGGGCTGGGGCTGCGACCCTCAGGTTCCAGAGGCAGCCTCGGAGAGAACTTCTCATGCCAGAGGCTGTCTAGGGACCCAAGGACGGAGAGTGGGGCCTTCCAGAACTTAGAGGGACGGGTTATGTAACCACTTTGGGGCCTGCTTTCTCAGTATCTGTCCATTTGGCAAAATTTGGGCTAAGACACATTTCCATTGTAGCTATCTTGTAGGGAAGTTATAGGGGAGGGGACATAAATCCCCCAGCTCCTCTAATCACTGGAAGCCACCCACATTTACCAAAAGAACCTCATCGAACTGCCAACCAACCAGCCTGGCTCAGGCCAACTAGCAATGCAGCATCGCTGGGCCCAAGATGACAAATTTGGATATCGAGTGTTATAAGCATAAATGAATATTGCCATATATTAATATAAACTGTAACATGAAAATCCGAATTCATAAAACAATTCAGGGGACACTTTTTCACTCTGTCAAAAAGTCATGATGTGTTTCAGTACTAGAGTGAAGTACTGATACATGCTACAACATGGGTGGGAGTAAACCAAGCCTTGTTGGTGAATAGGCCCTGGGGTTTGTGCCTTGAAAGGCTTTTTGCCTCAAAAAGTTGGTCTTTCTTAGGGAAGACTTTGTCATGGAGCTGGAAGTAGCACTCTGTATTTGTCTGTTGGGGTTGCCACACTGAGAATACACACACGGGCGCAAAAAAAACACTTACTTTCTCACAGTTCCGGAGGCTGAAAGTCAAGATGAAGGTGTTGACAGGGGTGATTCCTTGCGGGCCTCTCTTCTTGGCTTGTAGATGGTTGTCTTCTCCCTGCGTCTTCACATGGTCTTCCCTCCGTATTCATCTTTTATTTGTTTTTAGAGATAGGGTCTCACTATGCTGCCCTGGCTGGCCTTGAACTCCTGGGCTCAAGCGACCCTCCTGCCTCAGCCTCCCGAGTAGTTGTGACCACAGGTGTGAGCCACCAGGACCGGCCCCAGTTTCTTCTTCCTAATAGGACACCAGTCATGTTGAATCAGGGCCCACCCTAACGACCTCATTTCTACTTAATTACCTTTTTAAAGATTCTGTCTCCAAATACAGTCACGTTCTGAGTAACTGGGGGTTAGGACTTCAACATGCGAATTTTCAGAGGGAGGGGTTGCAGTTTGGCCCATACCACACTCCTTTTTCCCAGCCCCCAGAGTTGTTTGGCCTGACTTGGCAAGTGAGGACCCTGACGTTCAAACAAAAAGAACTTGGTACAGAAACGTGACTGGCCTTTGCTTAGTGGACACCATCTGTGCACGTATGTCATCTGAGTGGTGACAGAGATGCCAGTATGGTTTCTGTGTGTGAGCGCTCAGCCGAATGGCTAGACCCAGGGTTAGAGTGACTCTGGGTCTGAAGCAGAGTTGGGGGTAGATGTGCACCCCAGTCCTGTCCCTTAATGCTGGTCCACTGGCTGCCCAGCCGAGGACACAGAGGCACACCCTCAGACCCAACCACCGTAGGGTTGTCCTGCTCGATGCTCTGTCCCCGCCTCCCCTAACACAGGGTGGGGGCTTCCTCCGGCTCCCGGTCACTCTGGGCTCAGTTGCAGTCCCCAGGGACTGACCCATACCCCAGGTTGACTGTCACTAGTGGGGTCCCAAGTGCTCACAGGCTGAGCTCCATCAGGGCGGAAGATGAACCAATGTAATTAACAAAACACAGAGGGAGCACTTTTCTGTCCCATGTAGCTGGGGAGCTTCAGCTGTCCTGTTCAGGCACCTGATAAAGGCTCCTGTGAGCCAAAACTGGGTTGTTTGTTCTTCACAAACCAGATTCCTGATCCCAGAATACTCTACCCAGACAGACGGCTTCATCTCATTAAGGAGAACACTTTTCCCATCCTCGCGCTGATTTCCACGCTTCCTGTTACAAGGTTGAATCATCTATTTTCTCCTTTATACCCTGCAGCTATTTCTTGTTAAAATAGCCACAGGAAGTTGGGCTTTCATCAGATTGTTGCTTGCCTTCAGGGGGTAACTCAAACGGGTTAATTAAGAACTACCAGCTTTGTTGCAAGTATCATTGACAGATCAGGCTGCTGGATAAAATAAACTGTTCAAGTGACCATCATGTCTGATCAAAGGGGCTCTACAGGGAGACAGCTGGAAGGGGGTCCATGGGACTCTGATGGTGGGGCTGCTACGAGGAGCCGGGATTTGTGGACACTCGCAAAAGAGACCCCATCTGGATTTAGCGCCTCGAGAGACAAAGATAACTTTTCCAATTAAAGTCACTTAAAAAATAGAGTCTGACAATGATGGAGGCTGCGCCTTAAAAAAATATTTTGAAAATCTCTGGCATTCGTAAGGTGTAGGTTTGAAAAATATTAATATCTACTTTCCCTTAATCACAGGGGAGTGTGGGGGCAGATGGGGGCGGATGGGAAGCAGGAGTGGAAAAGCTGCAAGACGCGAATCAGCTGGTGGCGGCTTGGTCTTAGGATGCAAGGAATGGTCTGTCCCACAGAAATGCAGGTCTGAAGTCCTTGTCCATGTAGCAGCAACCCGGGAATTATTTGGTTTCAAGCTAATTCTATTTGTATTTTTTATCTCTAAAGAAAGTGGGGTATATTTCTTCTGTTGGTGTTGATGATGTGTAAGAAAGAGGACAGTCCGAAGTAGAGGTGACTTCAGAAATATGCGATCAACCAGCATGAAGGGGCTTTGAGGCTCATGGGCAGCGGCTCTTACAGAGATTTTGACGCAAGTCGCTCATTTAACTTACGACTAGCTGTTATTTCTTGGCAATCACCAGCACGCTTGTGCAGGAAGAGAAATGCTCTGGGCAAAGAAGTGCGAGATATCCAGCACATGACTATTTGTGTGAAAAGCAGCATGGGAGAGATTCGTGTCTATGTCTCTACATATTCATATGCATGCTTATGGATGCATAAATCATTCCTAGAATGATATACAAAAAACTGATAGAAACTTGTGAGGAGGAGAAGTTGAGGAGAAGGCTGCCTACTTTTCATTGTATAACATTTTTCTACTATTTGATATTTACCTATGCAGCTATTATGTATTCAGTTCATCAACCAACTGTGAACAAGAATTGGTGTTCGAGTTCTTTGGGCTTGGGGTGTAGCCAATAGGGGATGCATGTGATCTAGGCAGACCAATCATAGAGCTCCCCTGGCCACAGTGATTTTCCCAAGAGGGTGGGCACATGACCTACACTCAACCAATCAGAGCCTTCCCTGGGTTTTTAGCCTGGTGCTGGAAGGAGAGGTCTTTTCCTTTTTCCTCTGATTAACGAGCTATTAGGATGTGGGTCTAGAGCTGTAGGTGATAACACTAACTTATACACATGGGACTATTATGTAGAGACATGCTAGTTACTGATAATCTCCATTTTCCATCCCCCAAATGGCAGTTTTATCTAGATCTAACACATGCCAGGCCCTCAAGGAGAGTAGGTTATACAGGGCATATTCACCAGGGGCCATCTTAGAATTCTGCCTGCTTTACTTACAGTAACTCATTTAATCTTCACAACAACATTACAAAGTGGAAATTATTGTTATTCACCTCATACTATAGATGTGGTGATGAGGAAGAGAGAGGTTAGGTAACCAGTCCAACATCACACAGTGGTCCTGCTCACCCGGCTCCTGGTCTGCTGTAGGCCCCAGTGTGGAGCTGTCTGCACTAGGAAGGATGATGTGGAGCGGACAGGCAGAGTGACAGGGTCCGCAGGGGCAGGAATCCCGGTTATGCTCCTCTCTAGGAGAGCACCACCTCTGCTCACCTCTCAGTTTAGTAATACTCACCAGGGGAGGACCCCTCTGTGCTTAAGCAAGATTAAGGTGAATATCTGCCTTTTGCAACTGATTTCACCTGACAATCAATAGTTTCCCCATGTAGTGGGTTGAACAGTGGCTCCCAGAAAGACATGTCCCAGTCTTAACTCTGGAACCTATGAATGCGTCTTTGTTTGGAAAAAGGGTCTTTGCACCCCAGAATGGTAGGAATGGGGGGGAAAAAAGGGTCTTTGCAGAAGTAATTAATTTAAGAATCTAGAGATAAGAACATCCTGGATTTAGGGTGGACCCTAAATCCAATGGCTGGTGTTCTTACAAGAGAAAGACAGCGGGGACTGGAGTCAGAGACACAGGGGAGAAGGCCGCGTGCAGACAGAGGCAGAGACTGAGTGATGCTGGGAGCCACCAAGAGCTGGCAGAAGCAAGGACAGATACTCCCCTAGAAGCTTCAGAAGGAGCATGGTCCTGCCAACACCTTGATTTTGGATCTCTGGTCTTCAGAACTGAGAAGAGAATAAATTGTTGTTTTCAGCCACTAAGTTTGTGGTAATTTGTTACAGGAGTGCTAGGAAATGAACACACCCTCTTTTCTCAAAGATGGTGTGCAAAGGGGCCGTCAGACATGGGGCAGAGCTCTGAGTTAATGTGAAGCGAGATCTGGATTAGGTTTTCTTTCCATCCCAAAGAAGAAAGCCCTTATGGATTCCAGAGGTGGGAAGAGGTCAAAGGTGAAGGAAACTAAAGAACAGTGAAAGAATCTTGGTTTATTTAGAAGATCAGAGAAACTTCTAGAATGGGGAGAATATAGATCTGCTCTAGATAAATTTTCTAATTTTCACAGACTTTCTATGAGTTTCTGTGGCAGGCAGAATTCTAAGATGGCTTCCCAGATTTTGCCTCCCTGGTGCACTGTCCCATACAATCTCCTATCCTTGAGTATGGGTAGATCTGTGTACATAATGGGACAGTTACTGCCTTTTAATTTAATTTTAATTTTTTTTTTTTTTTGTAGAGACAGGGTCTCAGTATATTGCCCAGGCTGGTCTTGAACTCCTGGTCTCAAGTGATCCTCCCACCTTGGCCTCCCAAAGTGCTGGGATTACAGGCATGAGCCACCACACCCAGACATTACGCCCTTGATTGTGTTCCATATTATTAATATAAGACTCGGTGGGAGCAGACTAGAGAGGGTTCTCCCACTGGCTCGGAAGAAGTGAGCTGTTGCTGTGAGGGCCAGGTGGTGAGGACCTGAGGGTGGCCTCTGGGAGTTGAGAGTGACCTCCAGCTGACCACCAGCAAAGAACGGTGACTTCAGCTTACACTGCCAGGAACTGAATTCTGCCAACAGTCAGGATGAGTTGGGAGCGGACCCTGAGCCTCGAGGAGATTGCAGCCTCCGCCTCCACCTTGCTGCGGTGTCTCTGCCGTGTGAGGAGAAGGCTCGGCTGACCCGCACCCGGCCTCGCTGCCTGTGGGAAATGGGAGATAAAAGGCATGGATTAAGCTGCTAGGTCTGTGATACTCTGTTGGAACGATAGAAAATGAATGCAGTTTCTGACCAAAGTTAACTGAACAGGAGCTGCCGAGCTTGAGCCTTGATTCTGTGTTTTTTTGCTTGTGTTTTTTTATGTCCCCATATTAAAAAACGAATATATATTTTAAAGACGTATATTGAGACAAATTACACAGTTAAAAAAAGTTTGAAAGTCTCTAAAAATAGTAGAGAAAGGATGAGCAAAAGTTGATCATCAGCCTACGTGTGTTCTAGATGTCCATGGAAATCGCGTGGTTGTTACTCTTGGCGAGGCCAGCAGCTTTCCGCACGAGCCCCTTGCATGATTCTGCGGTGGAGACCTCCAGCCGCAGAGCCAGGCCAGGAACCGCGCCTCTCGCCCGTGCTCTGTGCTCTGTCCACTTCACACAGGCTTCGTGTTCACTCTTAAAGATAGGCCCGGTCACTTCAGCTCGTTGCCGTCATCCCCCTGGCGCCTGGCACACCATGCCCACCCACTGCCGGGGAGTAGCACGGCAGTCTGAGTCCAATCAGCAGAGAGAACCACACGGTGATTTGAACAGGGAAACTTTTATATAAACAATAATTGTAACAGGATTGGGGTACGAGGAATTGTCTGGTAAGAAGGAAAGAGAGCACTAAAGAACATATGCATAGCAGGCATGAAGAACAGCCAGTGCCCCAGGACTGGGCAGTGCACCCAAAGAGGCCCTCCAGGGTGAGAGCCAGGTCTTGGTGGCGAGTGTGTGGCTGTGGCGACTGGAACGGCAGAGGAGTGGCAGTGGGGCCGTGCTGGTGGGACTTGCCAGAAATCTGCCTTCCGGGGTGCCAGGGAAAGCTGTCTCACTAGAGGCGAGTATGGGATTTGGGGGGATTGCCCAGTCAGCTTCTTCACTGTAAACTGCGGAAGGTAACGGACTACACGGCCTTTGTGTTAGTTAGAGTGAAAGCTTAGCTGCTATGACAAAGTGACCGATCACATGGCAGCTAAAAGCACATAGAAGTTTATTTTATCTCCAATGAGTCCTCAGATGAGGGGCCCTTGGTGATGGAGCAGCTCCGCTCCACGTGGTCATTCAGGGACCCAGGTTCTGTCCATCTTGATGCTTTGCCATCACAGACTGTCACCCTCATCCTCGTGGTTGCAGTTCATGGGAAGGTGCAGAGCCAGGAGGATGTAGTGTCTTAAGGCCCAGACTTAGGAGTGGTGGCCGTCACCTCCACTCACGTTCTAGCGAGGGGCGCACTTATCCACATGGTCAGCAGGGCGGGAAGTGGAGTCTCTGGCTGAGTGGCCGAACGCCCAGGCAGCTCAATCACATGCGAGAAGTGAGAGGATGCTGGGCGGAAACTGTCATCGTCCACCACCCCTGTTCCAGCTCTGCCTGACTCCTCCATGCAACACAGAGTGCGATTCCATGTAAACTCCAGACACCAGTTAGATAAAGTAGGAAAACGTCTTTGGCAAGGTGGGAAATACATGCCTCATCGTTCTGTGTTTGCATTTTGGAATCAAGATCCGTAGAGCTTGCAAAAAAAGTTCTTTTAATGCTGAAAAGTAAGAAGGTGGCAGATGTGACTAACGAGATGGTCCTTGTGCGTCTGCTAGGGAATACAGATTTTCTTCCTCCAACACAGCAAATTAGAACCCATCTGGGGTTTGAGAAGTCTGAGCTAAGGTTTCCTGGATCTGTTTGCATATGGAACAATGATGGAAAGTGAGGAAAATGACAAGTCAGTTTTAAAGAACTCTCGTGTGTCAAGTGGAAAGAAGGCTTGAGAATTTTTACATATTTCACTCTGGTACAGAATGATGGTGATATTTAAGGATTTAAGGAGACCGAGGATTACAGTAAAGATCTGAAAATCATTGAACTCATCTATGGTACTTCAGTGACTAAGACCTTAAAAATGTTAATTCATCTAATCCTACAAAAATATTTTAAAATAAGGGCTATCATGCTCATTTTAGAGATGCAGAAATAGAGGCAGAGAGGGGAGATAATTTGTCTAAAGTCAAACTAGTAAGCATTGGATCTAGGATGGAGTTAGTTTGGCTCCAGAGTCTATGCCAGAGACTGGTAGCCTTTTTCCATAAAGCATCAGGTAGCAAATATTTTATGCTCTGCCGGACGGTGGTCTGTGCTGCAACCGTTCAACTCTGCTTTCTGTAGCGCAAGAGCAGCCATCGACGAGCGTAAACCGATGAGAGGACCAGGGTCCAATAAAACTTTACTAATGGGCACTGAAATTTGAAGTTCGTAGAATTTCATGTCACAAAACATTAAGTCTTCTTTTGTTTTTTTCTACTATTTAAAAATGTAAACATCATTCCCGCCTCTCGAGCCATCGTTTGCAGACCCCTGGTCTGTGCGATTAATCTGCACACTCTTCAAGGTGTTGAAGATGTTAACTGACATTTATGTGGCCCGGGCTGTCCCCGGCGCTGTGCTGGGGGCTCTCCAGGCCCTTGTCCATAGACTGACTTGCTGCCATCATTTAGGAGGTAGGTCCTGTTTCCACCATTCGAACTTCATAGGTGAAGACAGCAAAGCGGGTTGGCCAAGGTCGAGCAGCTGGCCGGGAAGGGCGCTGAGACCTGCTGGGTCTCAGACCTGATGGGTGGGAAGGATCTGGGTGGACTGTCCAGACGCTCACAGGACCCAGCAGAGTGGTGGAAATTCACTCGGTCAGTGTTCTAGGAACGAGCTGCCAGGGAGGACATATGCTACATCAAGAAGAGGACACTTATAATAGTCTCAGAAGTTTTCTGGGGATAAAACTCACTGTTGAAGGAAGCTTTGGTCAAGAACATGCATCACTGTGCTTCCTCGTTCAGGCCGTCCCTCAAGCTTAGTCAGATGCCACCCTCCTTCCATGGATGTAGCCAGACACATCCAGGGTGCCCTGGGCAGGACAGGCGTGGGCAGAGAGACCTGGAGCTCTCCTGGCTTCATGACTGCACGTTATGGGGCCCTGTAGTGTGTTTCCCGGGAAAGATCAGGTGGAACCGCGGGGACCTGAGCCTTCTCCAGATGCCTGAGCTGCAGCCCCCAAGGTCACACGGCCTCCGTGAGCCCCCTTCTGAGTCTCTGGCTCCTGTTCCCAGTTTCCCTTTTGTGTTAGCTTCCTGCGCCTGCCATGACAAAGGCACAAACTGAGGGGCTTAAGCAACAGACCTTCATTCTCCCATAGTTGTGGAAGCCAGAAGTCCAATCAAGGTGTTGGCCGCGTCCCATCCCCAGGCTCTAGGGAGGAGCCGTCCTTGCCTCTCGCAGTTTCTCGTCGTTGCTGCAACCCTTGGCGTTTCCTGTGTGGTTGCGTCACTCTCGTCTCTGCCTCCCTCCTCAGGTGTCTTCTCTCTGTGTGTGACTGTGTCCTCTCCTCCTCTTGTAAGGGCACCAGTCACTGGGTTTAGGGCTCATTCTACTCCGGTGTGACCGCATCTTAATTACATCTGCAACAGCCCTACGTCCAAGTAGAGTCAAGTTCTCAGGTACTGGCTAGACAGGAATTTGGGGGTGGGAGAGGGACACCTCCCTACCCAGATCCTGCTAGGTCTCTCCTGCCTAAAAGTGGTATTAACTGGGAGAGTAAGAATAGTTTCTCTACTTATCTCAGGACAGAGGAAGGATGGAAAAATAACATTGTCAGTATTGGAAAAATACACGGCGCATTGTAAAGACACAGGATGAGGAGGACGTTTTCACCAACGTCAGCAGCCTCCTGTCCTCACAGAGGCATTAGGAAGATTAATGCCTTAGAAATCATCTATATTTTAGTACTCTCTTACTATTGTTTGGAATTGCCCCGGTGTTCCTGTTTTTGAGGTGCTGCTATAATTATGGTAACTCGTATGGGTACAGTAGAGTTTATGAACGCGTAAGCTACACACCAGTCACTGCGGAGTGTGCCGTCGCTCTTTCGGTCCCAGGCGTGTAAGCGAGGGTGGCGGTGGGCTGCAGTTATACTTCCCATGTGTCCATGGAGAAATGGAGACCAGAGCATTCAAGACTCACCCAAGCTCTCTGAGTCAGTGCTAGAAAAATCTTGAGCCCAGCACGCTCATGCAATGACGATCCTCTTTCAAATATTTTTACAGGATTCGAATGGGGGTTCCTGCTTGGCTCAGAGACCCCACATTTTTAGGTGACTGGCTTATAAACTGCCATTTGGTCAAATTCGCTTGGCAGAGCTGTAAACACACTGGGGAGACTCCAGAGTTAGCGCCCACAGCCTTCTCTGGAAGGGGAACGAGTGCAGGGTGGGCGGAGGTGGGCCTCCACACCTGCTTCCCTGGGAACACATGGAGAGCAGGAAGGTGCCAGTGAAGGCTGGGAGCTGGGACTTTTGCTGGCAGGCAGCTTCGGGGACAGCTGCCAACTCCTCAGGGCCACTGTCGTCTGCCTTCCCTGCCTTGTGACTATTTCCTGGGGGCCGTGGGAGGGGAGGCGTCTTCCCTGAGTGCCGGCCCCACCATCTCCTCTCATCTAATGCATGACATGGCTTTGCAGTCAGAGGCTGGGAACTGTCAACGCCTTAGGAGAGCTTGAAGGAAAAAAATAATCCATGTCTGAGCATGGGAGGTGCTAAAAATAGGAATGTCTTAGTTTCCAGAAGAGCAGATAAATGAATAAATAGGCCATAAACAAATGTAGTTATTTCTACTGAGAGTTTTCTTTTCTTTTGATTGCCCCCTAGGGCTGCAAAATACACAAATATGGATTTATAGATACATTTTTTCATTAATTCAAAAAACGTTTATTGGATCCCACCTATGTGCAAGGCGAGTGATGCAGTAGCCGGATTCCCGGGAGGCTGGAGTTAGCTTCAGGTCAATTCTCCTGGCGTTGTCAGCAGGAAAATGGAGACCAAGGCCATCCTGACAACCCCATCTTCTGTTCCAAGAAATTCCTGGGATGCCCTGGGAGGCGTAGCCTCTAGTGTCCTATGGTGCTTGCTGAATCGATGCACGCATTTCCCTTTGGTACAGTTTGAAGGTGATGCTTTCCCTTCTCTTTAATAAGCTATTCATAAAAAGTTCTAGAAGTCCCTTTCCTGGGAGGTCAGCCTGGTGTTGTAGCCAGGAGAGTTTTAGAGAGTTAGAGAGCTGGCTGTGAGTCCCAGCTCAGGCACTGATGACAGTCTTATTCTCAGAATGCCGGCCCTGCATCTGCAAAGTGGCGGAGCAGGAATACCTGCACACAGGGTGCTGCGAGGACCCACGAGATGACGTGGGGTGGCACAGCTGCCGCCAGTTACACCTCCCCCAATATCGCATCCTCCTCCCTGGGCGCTGGCCTCCTGGCTCCGTGTCAGTTCTGTTTCGGGGCTTAACTGGGCAGCCTGACCTTCCTCGAGGTTGCCTGGAAGGAATGTTCTCTCACATTTCTACACATACACAGGGTCTGTTCTCTGCAGGTTCTGCTGAAATGCCAGGTCCGCCATCAAGCTTTGCCCGGTGCCCCGTCAGAGGTCACTGCAGACTCCTGGCAGCCCCACAAGGTCGGGGTTGTTGCTGGTGCAGGCTGCCCGCGCCGACGGGCCCAGGGCAAGAGACCTCCCCACTCGGGCACCCTGGACGCAAGCCAGCCACACAGAGGTGCTCACGGGCTTGTTGAATGAATTAACACACTGATCAAGAAGAGAGTGTCCCTCATACCCATTAGGATGGCCACTATACAAAAGACAGAAAACAACAAGTGCTGGTGAGGATGTGGAGAAATGGGAACCTTTATGCACTGTTGATGGGCATGTAAAATGGTGCAGCCACCGTGGAAAACAGTGTGACAGTCTCCACAGTATCATATGACCCAGCAATCCTACTTCTGGGTATACGCCCCAAAGAATTGAAAACAGGGTGTCAGAGAGATTTGCACAACCATGTTCATAGCAGGATTATTCACAATAGCTGGGAGGTGGAAGCAACCCCAGTGCCCAGGGATGGATGAATGGATATAACCAAAGTGTGGTACAAACGCTCACTGAACATTATTCAGCCTTGAAAAGACGGGGAGTTCTGACACAGGATGCCACACGGATGAACTGGGGGACATGTGCTAGTGAAATAAGCCGGTCACAAAAGCACACATACTGTGTGATTCCACTTACATGACGTACTTAGAGTGGTCACATCCATAGGGACAGAGAGTAGCATGGGGTTGCCTGGCACTGGTCGGAGGGAGGAAGGGGAGCTAGCGTTTAGTGCGGACAGAGTTCCAGTTTTGCAAGATGAGAAGAGTCCTGGAGCTGGATGGTGGTGACGGTTGTACAACAATGTGAGGGTACTTAATGCCACCGAGTTGTCAAAACAGCAAGGTTTGTTGTGCATATTTTACCACAATTAAAAGCAAAAACCTTAAGAGATGAACCTTTTTGAATGCTTCTGTTATTTACCGTACCATAAACTATTCCACCTGCAAAGGATGTTCTGGTATATTAAGACTTGATCCAAGTGGGTGTCACTTCATGGCCTTTTTGATAACAGTGGTGCCATGTACATTTATTCCCATAAATTCTGGTGGATTTTTAAGTGCCATGTAGGCCTCTGAAATGGGAGATCTTCAGCTTTTTGGGTCCAGAGGACTCTGATATAATGGTTTAAGAGCCCAACAAGCTTGGCTGCCAGGGCCCCGGCAGAGCAGAAGGCAGAGGCAGGGCTTGTGGGCCGGAACCCTGGGCGTGTGGCAGGGATGGGCATTGTCGTGGGTTCAATAGTTTCCCCTTAAAATTCATTTCAACCCGGAATCCGTGAATGTGACCTTATTTGGAAATAGAGTCTTTGCAGATGTAATTAGTGAAGAATTTTGAGAAAAAATCATCCTGGATTTAGGGTAGACCCTAAATCCAATGACCCCTGTCTTTATAAGAGGAGAGAACATGAAGATACACAGAGGAACGAAGGCCATATGAACACAATGGCAGAGATTGAAGAGATGCTGCCACAAGCCAAGGAACATCTGGAGCCGCCAGGAGCTGGAAGAGAAAGGAAGGACTCTCCCCTGGAGCCTTCAGAGGGACTGTGGCCCTGCTGGCACCTTGACTGGATTCTAGCCTTTGGACTACAAGAGAAGAGATTCCTGTCGTTTTAAGCCACCGAGTCCGTGGAGATTTGTTGTGGCAGCCCCAGAGGCTGCTGGAGGCGTGAAGGCAAAGGTGTGATCCCGGGGGACAGGAAAGAACCACCAAGGGGATGAAACCCGTAAGGTTGTCATTGCAGGGTCAGAAATCCTGTCTCAGCCGCTGAGTAAAAAAGAGAACTCCTTGATTCCTGTGCGTGAAATGGCCAGGTTGTCGGCTTCAGACACAGTGGGTCTGGTTGTTCAGAAACAGTCACCTAAACCTTCCCTTCTCTCGGCGGGGCTGGAGGCTGGGGCTTCCTTCCTAAGCAGGCTCTACGGTGTGGCAGAGCCTGGGCCTGGCCTGTATGTGGGGACCCGTCCATCCGGGGAGGTGGGGCGTTCTGAGGGGCCAGGCCTGGGACCCGCTCACACCCCTGGGCTGCGAGGGGCAGGGGCCACCTCCAGGAAAACGAGGGTGCTGCTACTGAAAGCAGCAGACAGGGAAAGGAGAGGTGAAAACAGCAGACGCATGGACCGGGGGGGGCTCTATGGCTTTGCTGCCCTTTCTCTTGGTGACACGCTGAGTGCCATTCTGAATGCTCAGCGTAGTGGGATCAGCAGAGCCAACCAGCTGTGAAGAAGCAAATTCCAGATGTGCTGTCTGCTGCTGGCCTCCAGAGTTCACAAAGAAGGCCCCTCCCAGTGCAGTGCCCTGACTCGGGGGTCCAGGGCTGTCCCCTTGGGTGACAACAACAGAAGGACATACTCAAACCCACCTGGCCTCTCAGAGAATAAGGGCAGATGCTCAGCACTGACTACTCACGTGCTGAAGCTTATGAAGTAACTCTCGCTGGCGGGAACACAGCCACCAGAACCAAGGATGACTGTGCAGAGAAAATGTGTGTTTCCACCTTTCAAGGGAAGACGGTGCTCGGGGCCAAGAGCGTGCTGGAGCCTGTGCTAAGGTCCGCGACCAAAGCAGCTGGCGGGTGTCCTCCGTGCGGTCTCCGGCCTCCTGCTCCCGGTGAGGCAAACCAAGGATTATGTCTGGAGGATCAGAGTGTTGGCACCTGGCCAGACACAGGCTCTGCGCTGGGGCAGTGAGTGGGATTGGCCTGAGCAAACGGAAGGGGCAGATGGGGTTGGAGGGATCGTTTTTACTATTTAGGGGACACCTCAGCAGATCTCCTCAGCCGCCAAGTAGCCAGCCCCAAGCGTTCCCCGTGGCCGGAGAGGGTGCCCGTGGCATGTCTCGGCATCCTGTGCTGAGAGACGGGACTGCGGTGCAGCAAGGCAGGAGGAGATGAGGAGGAGAGGGGGAGGGGAGGTGGGGGAGGAAGGGAAATGTCAACAGCACATGTTACTACTCTGAGATGCTCACTGAATGCCAGACACTGTCCCAAATACCTCCTGGGCATCACGAGTCCTCCTGACAAGCCCATGAGGAAGAGCTTCCATTTCCTCCATTTTCCAGAGGTGGAGACTGAGGCACAAAGGTGGGTCACGGCCTTTCTGGCAGGATTCACACTTTCACTGAAACACAGTATGTTCACAGACTGGAGTTCAAAAGCCACATTCGGAGTCTGGGTGTTCTGTCAATAATATTTGTTAGTCATGTTCTATGATTCCAAAATCCAGGGGCCCCAGGACGGCCAGGCCACTGTCCCTCTGGAAAGACCACAGCCTAGCAAGGGGAAACACAGATGCAAAATATTACAACGAGATAGGACAATGCTGTTGTCCAGGTGCAGGCCCTGAAGTATCGGGAGGAAACAAAGGGCCTGGAAGGGCCCAGCAGCTTCCTGGAGGAGCCATGAGAATGTGTGGAAAAGCCCACCAGGCACCTGAAAGAGCCCAGAAGGCACATGGAAGAGCCAGCAGGTGTATGAGAGGGCCAGCAGGCACCTTGAACTGCCCAGTAAGTGCACGAGAGAGCCCAGCAGGTGCCTGGAAGAGCACACCAGGTATCCGGAATTGCCCAGTGGGCACCTGGCACAGCCCAGCAAGTGTCCATACCACCAAAGAGTCAAATGTAGGAGCTAAATTTCCATGGGAAGAAGTGAGGGACATGGAATTAGACTGTGGAGGTTTCTGAATGCCACCAAGAGGGGTGTGATCCTGCCCCCAACAGGGCAGCTATTCAAAGATTTCCAAGACAGAAATGTGTTATCAGGACTTTTTCAGTTGCAAAAGACAGAAACCAAATTCAAATTAGTTGAAACAGAAAAGGGAATGTGTTAGGACTCCAGGGACCTCAGGAAGTAGAGCAGGCCTTTGGGAGGGAGCTGGGACCCCTCTTGCCCTGACTTTGATCCAGGCTTCTCTGCGCTTGGCCAAGTCCTCCCCCTGCAGATGGGCCTTCTCCACGTGGCAGGGAACCTGTATGTGGGGAAAGCTCTACAGGGCACGGTAGCAGGAAGCAGGTACCCCCAGGTGGCTGGGTGCCACCAGCAAGCACCTCCGTGTAGCAGAACTTCTATGATGTCATTGCTGTTTAGCCATCCCTGAACAGAAAATGTGTCCCGGTTTCAGTTTGAAAAGCCCCAGGGAAGGACTCTGATTGGTCAAGTTTCAGTCACATGTCAACAGTGGACCAATCACCATGGCCGGGGAGGGGTGGGCAAGCTGTGATTGGAGCCCCCTCCTGTGGGAGGAGACCTTTTCTAAGGGAAAGGGAAGAGGGGCTGGTGGACAAACAGCAGATGGTCACCACAGGGGGCTTGGATGAGACGGGCTTTGGAGATTACTGGATGGGCAGCCAGGGGAGGGCTGGGTCTGATGCTCCAGGATCAGCTGCATAAATGTTTCTCAACTTTGTTAAACACGAGTGTGCTCACCCCACCCCCACCCTGCATAAGAATAACAGCCCAAAGCTTTTTAGAATGCTATCTGAAATTCAAAATAGATTAAGTCTTGGGAAGATAAATAAACCAAATGAGCACTGCTTGGCTTCTAAACCACACGCCCATCCCTAGGGAGGCAGGAAGCCCACAGTTTTCTGCTGGGAAGGAAGCAACAGAACGTGCATGGATAGCAGGTGTGCTGGTGGGGAGGGAGCGCATCCCAGACTGTCTCTCTAACAGGGTTTCTCTCACTGCAGGGGCCCCGGGGTTCCCCTGGGGGTCTTGCAAAAATGCGGATTCTGATTCAAGGGGTCTCCCAGGTGAGGGTGCTGGCCTGGCATCCCACTTCGAGCACGGGGATTTAGGGTCCAGAAGCTTTGGCCCTGGATAGGGGCTGGGTAAGGGCTGTGAGCTGTGCCAGGGAGGAGGAGCGGGACGTGCCTGGATCTGAGCTGCTCACACCTACCCCTGGCCTCGCAGAGAACCGTGTCAGAGCCAGAGGGCAAGGGAGGGGCTCTGCTCTTACTTGGTACTTGGACTGCAGCCCAGGACCTCAGCGGGGTCCCCCCTGCACTACCTATGGGGATGAGAGGGGCTCCCTGTCAGCTTTGCCTGGCTGAATAATGGCCAAGACACCAGGTTTTAATCCTTAGAAGCTGCAATTGTTACCTTACCTGGCAGACTTTGCAGGTGTGATTAAGTTAAGATTCTGGAGATGGGGGGATTATCCCGGTGGAGAGGGAGCGGAAGAGGAGAAGGCATTGTGACCACCAGGCAGAGACTGGGGTGATGCTGTCCCTGGTGGGGGAGGACTGCGGGCAGCCATCTGAGGCTGGAGGAGGAGGGACCTGCTGAAGGGAGTGTGGCTGTGAGCATCGTCATCATTTCCGGCCTCCAGGACTGGGACAGAATGTATTTCTGTTGTTTTAAGCCACCTAGTGTGTAGTATAATAGTTTGTCCTGGCAGCCCCAGGAAAAAAATCCACGCCCCAGGTGCTGGCGGAGACCTCCGCTCCCCTCTGCCGCGTCTCCTCGAGCCAATGCTCCCTTCGTGCCGTTGAGAAGGGGCCTTTGGGAGTCTGACCTGTGAAATGGGGGGTCCCCATGGGGCAGCAAAGCCTCAAGGCATGGGGTGCTGAGGGCTGAGTGGCAGGCAGCCTGGGCAGCTGAAGATAAAGATGCAGGAAGCTGAGGGTGGCCCCAGGGAGCGACCAGTCTGTGCCCAGGGGCTCCACTTCCCCTGGCTCACCCAGCCTCTGGCCAGGTCACACGGACTGTCCACACTCACTCCTTCTCTCTCTAACCACCCCCATGTCCTGGTCCAGGCACAATGACAAAGACAGAGAATGGAGTGAAGGGCTGCAAGCCAAGGAGTGCCAAAGATTGCCAGCCACCACCAGATGCTGGGACGGGGCAAGGAAGGCTTCAGCCCTATAAGTTGCGGGGGCAGGGGGCATGGCCCTGCTGACACCTCAATCTTGACCGTCCAGCCTCCAGAACTGGGAGACAGGGACTTTCCGCTGTTTAAGCTGTCCAGTTTGTGGGACGTTGCTATGGCAGCCCCAGGAAACTGATACAGGTGGTGTCTGCCCTCTGTGCTCTGCCCTCTGCCACCTGCCGTGGCCCGCCCCCGTGGCCCCTTCTCACGTGGTGACCCTGTTTTCCTTGGTGGCGCCCACAATAACCCCCTGCCCTGTGTCTGAGAATGAGTGGTCACCACTAGAGAAATGAGGCAGGAGTGGGAGTTAGACAGAGGGGACGTGACAGCCTGTCAGAACAACTTGTCCCCTTCAGAGAGGCACCTCGGGGAGCCCCAAGCTTTCCCCAGAGCAGCTGTCCTTGCTCAAACCACAGTTTGTACAGAGCCGCTTTTAGAATCAGGTGTTAACCCACATGAAGAAACCAGGCATGTCACGTTATTGTCACATGGATTTGTCTCCTAACATGGAACTGACTTTGGTCACCCACCTCAATCACCTGACGTGATTCCAAATAGCTTTTGGCCATCTCCAAAAATCAGCTCCCGACTGGGAAGGTGAAGGGCTGCCTTTGAAGGGCATGTTTAAAAAGCCATCATCTTCCTCTGGTGGCTCCCTCCAGGCCACTGGCTTCTGACTCATCAGCATTGTCCCAGCTCTTTGTGGCTCAGAAATAGAGGAAACAGCATTTCCTTTTGGTTAATACCTTTGTCTGATTTTATTTTTTCATCCTGATGCTGAAACTAGCCCATCCTCAGAAAGTCAAAGGAAGCTCATATTTTTGCTCCCCCAGTTAGGCTAAATTTCTGATTCTTCTTCTAATAGGAATGATCCAAAACTTCCCACGGAGCTTCCCTCCCCTGTACTTCTTGAGTCACCGTACCTGTGGGCTTCATGCTAACAGATCTTTTTTAATCAGAAAGAAGATGAAAAAGGCACCTAGCTTCTGTCCTATTTTTATATCTTCCCCAGCCCTATTTCTGCTCTTTCCTTCCTAAATTTTTGGGTTCTGTTTGGTTTCATGCCTGAATTAAATTTAACAGGAGGGGAAGTTTTATACATTGTCTAAAATCATCATTGTTAGAGGAAACAAATGCTCTTTACCGAGATCAGCAAACGGTGGAAAGAAGACGTTTGGATGGCAGGCAAACACGGTTCCTGGAACTTTCTACTTTTCCTAGAGCTATGGGGCCCTGGCCTGTTCTCTCCTCTCCGAACCTCACTCCTCATCGGCAAGTAAAGGCTCTGGTTGTAGCAAGGCGTCTCAAACTTGGACTTGCATTCCACTTCTGTGCCTTGTTCAAATGCAGATTCTGTTCTGTAGGTGGGGTCTGAGAGCCTAACAAGTTCCCAGGTGACAACCATCCAAGAATCACAAAGATGCGCAGAATCTCAGGCCCACTCCAGCCTCCTGAACCAGAACTCTCATGTTCACAAGATCCCTGAGTCGTCGGATGCACATTAGACTGTGGGAAGCCAGCGCCAGCTTACCGAGGGAGGATCCAACCGCACCTTGGTATCACCTGGGGAGCCAGAAACCACTGATGCACGGTCCCAGCCCGGAAGACCCTGACTTAATTGGTGGGGAGCAGTGTGGACATCAGGAAGTGTCACAGCTCCCAAGGTGATTGATTTTAATAGGCAGCAAGATTGAGAACCACTGGACTGGGGGGTCCTTAAGTTCTAATCAATGATGCCATCAATTTTATTAGGCTGATTCTGCCTGCTTGAGTTGGCCAGCAGAGGTACCTGGGCAGTGCAGAAGTGTCTGTGGATTACTGCTTCTGAACTGTCCTAGCGCCCTCAAAACGGGACCTGGTTTATAGCGAATAAAGGGCCAGCCCTTGGCCCTTTACAAAACACACACACATTGTCCCCCGTGTCCTCTACCTGTGTTCCCTTCAACCCTCAGGGGCTCAGCGGCCCCTGCCCTGTGCTCTAGTCTGACATCAAGCAAGGAGAGGGTCTCCTGCCCACCATTTACAAGACAGTGAACATTTACGCCAAGGGGTTGTCCTCCTCCAGGGCGCCCACATTTTATTGCCTCTATTGTAGAATTAGAGAGGGCAGAGTGGGAAGCGAGTGGGCTCTGGAATCCCGCCAGGTCCCTTTCCCGCCTTGGCCCTTTGTGAGTTACATGGCCCTGAGCACCTCTGATCAAGCCCACGAGAGCCTCAGCGTCCTTGTGCGTGACGCCAACCTCCTGGCTTTGGGGAGGACCGAGAGAGTGAGTCACTGACAGAGGAGTCCCCTTGGTCAAGGGAAGGGACCTGCTTCCCTTCACTTCCCAGCACTGCTCTAGACTCTCTGGAAAGACCCGCTCTGGCCTCAGAGCACCTGAGGCAGGTGTCCTGGCGTGGAGACAAGAATTGCTTAAACCATTTTTCTGCGAGGGAAACAGAGTTTGATGCATTCCCAGCAGCAAGCTCAGTCACTGGGGAACGCCCGCGCAGGTGGGAGCGTTGGAGTTGGGAGACTGTTTCCGCTGACAGGACACTCTTTCTTTTTTCTTTGAAGAGTTTTCTTTCTGGTGTTATGACAACTGTTTCCAAATGAAACCTTCACTGGTCAAAAGTGAATCATCTGCTTACTCCGTGAAAAGAGCTATGGAATGAGACGGGTTTGGAAGCTTTGAGAATAGCGGTTCCCAACCTGGGTGATTTATGTCTGAAGACATTTTTGGTTGTCACAACTGGGCCAGGGAGCTGTCGTTGGCATCTTGTGGGTACAGTCCAGGGATGCTAAACATCCTGAAATGCACAGGACACCAACAGAGAACGCCCCTGTGCAAAAGGTCAGCAGTGCCGAGAACCCCGCCTCAGGCCCAGGGCAGGAGTAGGGAGACGTGTTTGTATATATCTGCTCTTGTAGCCGTTCAGTCAAGAAATAGCACCTTGCATGGCTATTAAATCAGGACAGATTGCTGAGACTCCACAGGTCAGTGGAAGATGAACAGAGGGCCCTGAGGGCTGCCCACTGCCCACGTGGGAGGCACCAGCAACACCAACAACTCCTGCTCTGAGGCAGAGGTCTGCAGGGTGGGCTGTGCACAGCCCCAGAGTGGAGCAACTCTCTCCATTACAAAACAGAAGGAACTGATTAGAGCTTCCCCTAATCAGGGAACAAACAAGCTCCAGCCTCATCCATTGGCTCTGCCCAACTCTTACCCACTCCAGCCTTCACGAGAAGGAGGCTGCTGCACGGGGACGGGCTTGGCGGACTCCAGGGGCTGTCGCTGATGGAGAAGCAAAGTGCAGAATGGTGCACGTGGAGGTGCAGGTCAGTAAGATGCAGGGTAGGTGTAGCAGACTGCGTCTATGCGAGGATGCCCCGAAACCCGGGGTGGCATTGACGCCACAGGCAGGGGGAGGGGCTTGGAAATGGTGTGCATTCGGAGTGTGTGTCACAGAGGGTGTGGGGAGGAAGCCACCTCCAGTGCTGAGGGCCCCGTGTTCCGGTCCAGCCCTTGCAGGTCTAGAGATGCTCCTACATCCTTTCCACGCGGGTTTTCTCCCGTCTCTGTCTAAGCAGGTTGGTGCATGTATCAGTTAGTTTCCCAGGGCTGCCGTAACAGAGTGCCGCAGGCTGGGTGCTTACACAACAGAAATGTATTTTCTCACAGCTCTGTAGGCTGGAAGTTTTAAAAGACCAGGATGTCGGCAGGTTTGGTTTCTCCTGAGGCCTCTTTCCTTGGCTTACGGGCAGCTGCCTTCTTGCTGTGTCCCCACGTGGCCTTCCCTTTCTCCTCCTCTCCTCATAGGTCACCAGTCATATTGCATTAGGGCCCACTGAAATACCTCATTTGAACTTAATTACCTTTTTAAAGACCTTATCTCCAACACAGTTATAATTTGGGGTTCTGAGGGTTGGAGGTTCAGCATGTGAATTTTGGGGGGACACACAGCATCCTCTAACAGTGTGGGTTGCTATTCTGCAGGGACCCTCCATCTGGGAGACACACCCTCTGGAGGGCTGCCAGGTAAAATGCAAGACAGCTAGTTAAATCTGGATTCCAGTAAATAATGAATAACTTGTTAGTATATTTCAAGTATTGCATGGGATATGCTTACACAAAGAATTATTTGTTGTTGGTCTGAATTCACATTTAACCAGGCATCCTCTACCCACTGGGTACCCTGTACCCATGAGACCTCTTCACCTGGGCTGCCAGGCCCAGGATGGGCACAGATGGGAAGAGGATGGAGTTGCTGGTGTCTGGGAAGCTCTCGAGGGCCCCGGCATTGGGCTGTGTCAGGCGCTGAGATGCCGGGGTGGCCTGTGGTTTGGTGGAAACCGCAGCATCTGTTTAGGTGAACCCTGGAGGGACTTCCTGCTTCCCTCTCAGTTTTCAAGTCTCCGCAGAATAGGCAGCATCACCTGGTACCGAAAAGGATGCACCAGAGCACGCACAGCACACTCAAATGATCCAGTTTCCAGTTGCAGAAAAACACATTACATCATCCACAGCATGGCGGCGAAAACACAGGTACCCGGACCCTTCTCCAGGATTCTGTAACCCAAAACACTCTGGAAAATTGTGGAGGGTAATTTGGAGACGAAACCCACTGGGGGGGCAAAACTGATCTGAACTGACTTGGGCTATTTGCAGACTTTCTGTATTCCCTGGTGAGAATAGCAGTACTGTGTGTTCTGCTAGGCAGGGCCAGTGATGTTCAGGATATGCCCCGCAGCATCTACCTGAGAACCCCCCAAACTTGAATGTCAAAACCCCAGAGCTTTTTGGACAAGGGATTGTGCAGCTGCAACAGCAGATAGCTAGTGAGCCCCTAAATCCTGGGAGACACTGCACTAAATGCCTGCTATAGCGTATCTCCTTTATCCCCACAATCCATGAAATGGATACTTTTATTCGCATTTTTGGTAAACTTTTTTCTATTGAAGTATGACATGCCCACAGCAAGGCACAGGACTCAAGTGCCCAGCCAGAAGAACGAATTGTGACCAGGTGAGCACACGCCCGTGACCGCCCCTGAGCTCCATCTGCCAGCTGCACCCCAGAAGCCCCTCATGCCCCACCTGTCATTACCCCCTAATTTCTCACTTTCACCACCAAAGATTCCTTTCGCCTAGTAAAAAAAGAAATGCTGTCATTCATTGAGCAGTTACTGTGTGCCAGAAACTTACATTCTTTCTCACATTGACTCTATCGGGTGGGTACTCTCAGCGTTTTATAAGAGAAAGGAAACCGGGGCTGAGAGATGTTACGTAACCAGCCCTAAATCATTGCACTAGCAATTAATAGAGACGGGGGACATTTTTCTTAATTAAACTTTTCATGGACCAAAATTTACATACAAAAAAGTGCACATATGACAACTTCAGCTCAATGAATTTCCACAAACCAAACACACCATTGCAACCAACACCCAGACCGAGAAACAACATCGTCAGCAACAGAGAAACGGCTCCTCCATCCATGCCCCCATCCTGCCCCGTCACTGCCCACGCCCAAAGGTCGCCGCTATTTTGATTCCTGAAACCTTTTGCCTCTTTTTGAACTGCGTGTAAATGGAATGAAACAGTCTGTTCTCTTCGGCGCCTGGTTTTTTGGCATTATACTCGTTAGATCCCTCTGTGTTGCTGCGTGAGGCTGGCGTTTGCCCCTCGTTGTTGCTGAGAATTCCCCTGCTTGAACATGTCACAGTGTAGTCACCTGTCCTCCTGTTGGGACGGGGCATTAGGAAAGTTTTCAGTTTCTAGCAACTACCAGGAATGCAGCTCCCTGTGGTGAACACACGCACGCATTTCCCTTCAGTACGTCCCGGAAAGAACTTCCAAAAAGTTTTCCAAAGTGGTTGCCCCAAGGGGATACTTTATTACCCCCATTTTTTTTTTTTTTTTTGTGTTGCCCAGGCTAGAGTGCCGTGGCGTCATCCTCACTCACAGCAACCTCAAACTCCTGGCCTCAACCGATCCTCCTACCTCAGCCTCCCGAGTAGCTGGGACTACAGGCATGCGCCACCATGCCCGGCAATTTTTTCTATATATACTTTTAGTTGTCTGATTAATTTCTTTCTATTTTTAGTAGAGACGGGGTCTCTCTCTTGCTCAGGCTGGTCTCGAACTCCTGAGCTCAAACAATCCACCCGCCTCGGCCTCCCAGAGAGCTAGGATTACAGGCGTGAGCCAGCGCGCCCGGCCAGGATGGTCATTTTCTAAGACGCATGGCCTGGCCCAGAACTGGGCTAAAAACGTGCAATTTCTTAAAATCACACAAAGCTTTGATTACGGAGTACATATCCTGGGGCTGCCATAACAGTGTCACAACTGGGTAGCTTAAAGCAACAGGAATTTATTCTTACTCTCTCACGGTCCTGGAGGCCAGAAATCCCCAACCAAGGTGCTGGCAGGGCCACCCTCTCTCCGAAGGCTCTAGGAGGGAATCCTCCCTGCCTCCTTCCTGCTGCTGTTCCAGCGGCCCCTGGTGTTGTCCGATGTGCGGCCGCATCACTCCAGTCTCCGCCCGTCTTCACACGGCCTTCTCGCTGCGCGTCTGTGTCTGTGTCCGAATTTCTCTCCTTTCATAAGGACGCCAGTCACTGGGTAATGGTCCACCCTGCTCCACATGCCCTCACCTTAACCTGGTCACATTCGCAAAGACCCTATTTCCAAATAAGGTCTCATTCTGAGGCTCTGGGTGGACGTAAGTTTTGGAGAGACACTATTCAACCCAGTATACAGGGTATTTCCTGTTTCAAAGTAATTTTTTGCTAAATTCAATTTGCTACATTGGAGACTGTCTTCCTCCACTTCCTTGAACTTGGATGGTTTAGAAATTGGGAGAACATTCGCGTATCAGCTGGGTAATCCCTGTATCCTAGTGGATTAACATAACTACGTTTATTTCTCCATCATGGAGGTTCAGAATGAGTGATCCTGGTGAGCAGATGGCATCTGTCTAAGAGCGATTTGGGGACCCTTCTGTATTTGTCCCCTCCATCTTCCATGCAGGGCCTCCAAGGTCCCTGCGCTCCCTGCATTGGGCTGAAGAGGAGGGAAGAGTGTGGAGGACCAGGCCCGGGTGGCTGCGATGGGCCAGGCCTGGAGCTGCTGCTCATCACGGCCACGCACCATCCACGGGCCAGAATTTGGTCACAGGCCACACTCGGTGGCGAAGGAAGCTGTGGAGTGCAGGCCGGTCATGCAGCCGGGGGAGGAGGAGGGGCTGGGCAGAGCCACGAGAGGCTGGGGGTTCAGGATGGCACCTGGGGACGGGCTCTTCCTGGAGCAGGTGTTCCTTCAGCATCCTCCTCCCTTCCTCCTCCCCACCCTGCTCAGCCCCGGCTGGTCTCCAGGAAGAGGTTCGAGTCTCCCAACCTTGCAGCGCCGGTCCCTTCCACGCCAAGATGCACACAGCGAAGCAGCACCTCCCCTGCGAAGGGGAGCTCTGAGTGGCCAAAATCCTAAAAGAACATGTCTTTGCAGATGGTGAATGGCCTAAACGAACCTGGGAGCTCCCTGAGTCCCGGACCAGGGGATGTGGCTGTTCCCCTGATGCGGGGACAGCAGGTGATGAGGATGCTGGGCCCAGGTAACCCAGAGGGAGCCCTCGGGGTCTCACTTGGTCAGGGTGGCTCCTACTGTGCCACACAGCCCTGGGGACAGCTTAAACTGGCTCCCTCCCTCACTGGCCAGTCTGTCCTGCCAGTGGTTTTCAAGCTGCCAGGCAAGGCCTGTTGCAATCAGCACTTAAAAAATAAAATAAAATAGAACCTACTAAAAAAAACAGCAGGGTGCATAGAACACAGCCAGAGAAAGCATCGTTTCATGAAACTTTGACTGCACTTTATGTAGATGTAAAACATTTCACACCAGGCGTTGCCATCAGAAGCACTGGAAGCCCCGTGTCTGTGTGGAGGAATTTGAAAGTAAATGATGACGACGCACCAGGAGGCCATACCTATTTTCTAGGTGTCAGAAATGTTTTGTGCGACCTAAAGGGACAGATGATGTGACCTCGAGGTGGTCCCTGGGCTGGGAGATCAGGGCCACTCCCCGCCAGGAGGTACTTATGAGGGTCCCTTCATGGCCAGGAGCCTCTGCTGTCTTATCTGCAAAATGGGCTGAATAACTACCTGAAGAGGAGGAAGAGGAGGAAATGGCTACTCACATGTATCCAGTGTTTCCCATCCCGGGTTTGTTCTGAGGCTGTTACGTGTATTACGTCAGTCTTTCTTCACAGCGCCCCACTGAGCACTAGTGCCACTAGGTTTATCTGTACACATGGAGAAACTGAGGCACAGAGCAGTGAAGGAACTTGCCCAAGTGAGTCAATGGAAAGGAAATGCCAGCTATAGAGCTTGGCACAGAGCAAGTACTGAATGAATTTTAATTTTCTTACCCTTAATTTTGTTTCACAGGCTTCAAATACAGGCAGACGGAGAAGCTGGTGGAGGATGAGTGAGAAGCAGCTTCAACGTGGCCTCGCTGTGAAATTGGACCGTCCTGGAAGGGCTGTTGGCTGAGTCCCTGTCGGCCGCTGGGGACGCCTCACTCTTCCCTTCGAGGAGAACTGAGAACAGGGGACCCTCCCTCGGGCCCTCAGGGGAAGACTCAGCAACGACCACAGAAAGGAAGATTGACTGACCAGCTTTCAGTAAACCGGCTAATTATGAGTTTTTAGAGATTAGAGGGCCAGGAACCCCCTGCCCTACCCTGTACCCCCAGCCACCCCAAGCAGTCTGCTTGCAGTACAAACGCAGCATCAGAGGGTCCCCACCTCCCCTGCCCACGATGGCCACCCCCAGCCCTCCAGGGGAGGCTGCAGCCCCTCCTGTCTGGAGGCTGGGAAAGAGTCAAATCTCCCTGGGCAGGTGGGAGGAACAGACGAGTAATTAGATCAAGCTGCAAGAGGCAATTACGTCTTTGCTTCTCAGGAATTATAAACAGCGCAAAGAGGATTGCATCACCGTCCCAGGGGCACCGGGACGTTTGCTCTGGAAGCACACGCTGGGGCCGTATGGACTGGTTCCCTGCCGAGTGCGGAAATGTTCCATCAACAACTAATGAAAGCATTCGGAAAGGAAGCTAAGCGTTCCCCTACCTTGTTCGACATTTGGTTGCTCCAAGTAGTATTTTTAGAGCATCTTAACTATATAATGTAATTTATGCCATATTTCAATGTACTTATCTCTTTTTTTTTTTTTTTGGAGACAGAGTCTCACTGTGTTGCCTGGGGTAGAGTGCCGTGGCATCATCCTAGCTCACAGCAACCTCACACTCCTGGGCTCAAGCGATCCTACTGCCTCAGCCTCCCGAGTAGCTGGGACTATAGACATGCGCCACCATGCCCGGCTAATTTTTTTTTCTATATATTTTTAGTTGTCCAATTAATTTCTTTCTATTTTTAGTAGAGACGGGGTCTCGCTCTTGCTCAGGCTGGTTTCGAACTCCTGAGCTCAAACAATCCGCCCGCCTCGGCCTCCCAGAGAGCTAGGATGACAGGCGTGAGCCACCGCGCCCGGCCTCAATGTACTTATCTCTTTATAGAAGCCAGGACTTGGTTTGGCTTCATTAACGAAACTCGGTTATTTACCTCACACAGTGCCTGGCCCATACTGGGCGTGAGATGAATGTCTGCAGAATAAAAACATGTTGATGACAATAATAATAAACATAATTATATAATAATAATAAAATACAAGCTAACTTGTTGGGGCCCTCTCTTCTGCCTCCTGTCTGGTCCATGGAAGCATCGCGGTGGGTGGCCCACCCCTCCCCAGTTAGCCTGGACATAGGATCACTACAACCTCGTGCTCCGTGGAAGTCGGGGCAGGTGCAGGTGGAGGATAAAGAGAGAGCACTTACCTCTTTCAGCTGTGACGGTAACGACACACACGAGACGCTGCCAGCCGGGGAAGCTCACCTGTGCTTGGGTTCAGGGTTTTTACTGCAGTCAGTCACCTAGACACGTGGTGCCAATAGCAGGGCACGCCAACTCCAGCCCATAAGAGGTCAAGTTCATACAGTGTGGCCCAGAGCCTTGGACATGCAAAAGTCGGCCTTCGTCACAATCACGTTGTCCGTGTAAACTGTGGGGGTAGCCCAAGGCCTCACACACACAAAGGCACCATTATCGGGAGGGATATTCCAGGGGCTCGAGCCCGTCAGGGGCCACACGCAGGGTTTGGTCAACCCAGATCTGCACAGCCGGCATTCCCACATCCCTCTGGGGGGGACCAGCAGCCACCACTGTCAGGGCCGATGTCAATCCAATTCATCTTTGCCAGTACAGTTTGGGAGAAATTGTGTATTTTTATCCTAATCTTCATTTATGTGATAATCAGTGAAGCAGAACAACTCTTCACATTTCATTGCTATTTGAATTTCTTCTATACCTTTTCCAGCCATTTGTTTATATAGATGGTGGGTTATTTATATTTTATAAGTTATAGGAGCCCTTATGAATTGTGCATATAAGCTCTTTGTCACATGTTGCAAATGCATCTCTGATATTTCTTTTAATTTTATACTTTTTTGTGGGCTACACAGGAATATATACATATACATATATATATATA
>NW_012148719.1:438960-473188 GCF_000956105.1 Propithecus coquereli
CCCACATGGCGTTCTCCCTGTGTGTCTCTGTCTGTGTCTCGTCTCCTCTTCGTATAAGGACATCAGTCATACTGGACGAGGGCCATCCTAATGATCTCATGTTCACTTGGTGACATCTGCAAAGACCCTATTCCAAATAAGGTCGCGTTCACAGATACCGGGAGTTGGAACTTCAGCATGTCTTTGGAGGACACAATTCGATCCGTAGCATACGTGGCACGGTGCATCTGCATTTCTTCCTCCCAGTGCTTACCGAGTCGTCCACGCCATTCCCTGAACAATCCGTCCTTTATTCATGGGTCTTTCTCCAGAGTCTTTATTCTGCTCCAGTGATGTATTGGTCACTTTTGCTGACAAGGCTTTGGTGTATAACACTTCTATATAATTACTTTGTAAGTGATTATAAAAGGAAATTGGCAAAAAATAAAAGAAAACCGAAAAAACCAAAACCCACAATAATCAGCGAGTCCTCACTGTTAGCATTACCAGTCTATCCCAGCCATTCAATCTGTGATGGGAGATCTGTCTAAAAATACTTCCACTTCTAATTTTCATGCCATTGTTTGGGCTTGGGCTGCTCCTGCTATCGCTGCTTATGTTTGATCAAAAAAAAGGTAACTTTTTTCGTTCATAGCCACTACACTAACATCAAATTCAAGTATGCAAAATACGCTAATTTTCTAAAATCCCCAGAGAGCATCCCTCCTATTCCTGAACAACCAGGAGTGTATAAAGTTGGACACGACACTTCAGAGCTATTAGACGCTGCACCAACACAAGGTTTAATGGCCGAGAGAAACTCATTCGTTCTTTCAACACATATTTATTGAGTGCCAGGCGCTGTTCTCAGCACAGGGGCTGCAGCAACAAGCAAGAGAGATGGCTCTCCGTTTCCGTTAAGCTTCCATTTCCGTGGGTAGGACAGCAATGAGACAAACCTAAAGAGGTACACAATGCCCCTGCCAAGAACAAAGGAAAGGTACCCCAACTCGAATTCCTGGGAAGAATCCAACCCTCTGCAAGGGCTATATCCTTCTCGTTGAAATACAGATTATTGGTGACATCTCCATAAAGAGAGTCACAGAGGTGAAACACACTAGCAGAATGACACAGCCAGGTCGTAGCGCGGAAGACACTTGAGTCTGTAGACATTCTTAACAACAATCTCCCGTGGGTAGCAACTGTATCAGTGTATAAAATATTTGTATTCCTATTTGTGAAAGGGGGAAACTGAGGCTTCAAAGATTACCTGATTATTTCATTGTCTGCAAGAATGATGCGTATTGAGCTATTCCTCGAGGAAGCCATCCGGGTGCTCAACATACAACAGATACACAATAAATGCTGAAAGACACTGTAAACATTTGTACTGGAGTTAGTGACTGGGCCCCACTCCACGAGAAAATGAGGCGGAGGGGCCAGATGAACACAGATAAAATATTTTCTTATTTCTTTCATTGCTTGGCCCTGGAGTTCCACGGATATTGTTAACATTTTATTTTGAACTCATTTTAGAGAAAGTTGTGAAAATAGTATAAACCATTCATGTATAATATATCTATTACCTAGCTTCCTATAATGTTACCAATTTATATGACCAATGTTGGGACTCAGAAAACAACACCCCAAAATGAAGACCTCAGAAGCAGCCTCAGAAGCAAATGTTTTCCTCTGACCTTCTCCTGCCCGCCTCTCAGTTCCATTCTCCCCTGGGACCCACTCTCCCCCATAGAAACCAGAATCCCTCTTCCCCAAGGCGAGTCACAGAAACCAGGATTCCTTTCCTTGGAAGCCAGCCATAAAACCCAAAAATAGTCTGTGTAAAAACTGGCCATGAAGAAATGATCTGACCTACCTTGTTTGACACAGGTCATACGACCCCCATTCCGGAAAGGGCCCTGCCCACGCCCTGTGCTCAGAGAGGCCAGGAAGACTGCAGACAGGCCTGGCCATGTTCCCTCAGTCCGTGAGCACCAGATCACACCCTCTTTGTAAAATCTCATTTCTACACAGCTGTCCGTACCTTGTTGAACCTAAGCATAAAAATGGACAGTTTCCCCTGTATTTTGAGTCTTCACTCTGAAGACTCCCATGTATACATGTTAAATAAATGTGTATGTCTTTTCACCAATTAATCAGCCTTTTGTGAGTTGATTTTTCAGCAAACCCTCAAGGAGCCAAGGGTCCCCGTGGCTCTGACGCTGCGGTGCAACGTTCAAACCTAGGGAACAAACCTTGGTTCAAGACTATTAACTAAGTTACAGCCTTATTTGTATTTCACTAGTTTTCTCTCTGTGCAGCAAAGGGTTAATTCTGGGCTGTTCAAACCCTGCGTCTTCCAGACAAAGGCCTGGCTCCTGGCCAGCTCCCGGAGAGAAAAGCCCTAAGCCCTTAGAATACCCTGCCCGATTAGAGTGTCTTTATTTACCTGGGCCCTTGGGCAGTGTGAGACGGTCTATACTGCCAGTGTGGTTTTCGGGGGGTCCTTGGGTCTTGCTGTATCCGTTTGCCCTCTGGAGGGGCGGGACACTGAGTAACTGAGGTCGGCCACGCCGGTGCTCCACCCTGTGTGACTGCCTCCCAGTAAACACCCTGGCACCAAGGCTGGGATGAGCTCCCCGGGTTGGCAGCATTTGGTGTGCATAGACACATGTCACCCCTGGGAGAAGTAAGTGCTGTCTGTACAACCCCTCTGGGAGGGGCGACTGGCAACTGGTATCGGTCTCTCCTGGACTCTGCCCTCTGTGCCCTTTCCCTGACTTTAATCTGCGCCCTTTCACCGTAATCAGCCATGGCCACGCGCGTGGCAGCGTCTCGAAGTTCCGTGTGCTCTTCTACTGATTCGCTGAGCCCGAGGGGCTTTGAGACCCTGGGCACACCAGCCAGCATCCTTTTTCTGTTCCAGAACACAGCCCAGGATCCTATATTGTTGTTCTCCTTAGTCTTCTCCAATCGGTGCCAGCTCCTGTGTTCCTTGGTCTTTCTGATCTTTCTGATCCCCACTGGTCATTTCCTAGACTGTCTCCCAATTTGGGTTTGTCTGTTTGCTCCGGATTCTATGGAGTTAATGTAATTTAGGCACAAAAACTATTCTATCAGGGCACCATGGACTTGTAAAGAGAAAAGCATCTTTAATACCCCCCTCCAAACACACACACGGACACACACACACAGACACACACCCCGTCTCCCCGTCAGCTAGAATTCTCCACGCCCTGGGCCTCTCTTGTAACCCCAGCCTCTCACCTTGCTTTCACTCCCTTCACTACACAGTTTGACTCGAATCCTGGGCAAAAGCTTCCTGGTAGCCGGGTGGTGGAGAGAAGCGCTCGCACTTTCCCCTGTTAACAGAGGCCCCAGTGCACACGTCTGTCCCAGCACTCCTCACGTGGCTGAGCCTCGTGCCCAGGTAGGCTACAGCAGGGCTGTGGTGGACATTGACTCTTGTCTACTGCGGGTCCTATTCAACCCTCTTCTGGGAAATGCTCCTTTGTCCCACCATAACCTCATGGTGCCAATGGGAGCTGCTATGATCTAGCAGACTCCATCCACACGGTCACCACTGATTGGTCAGAGTTGGACATTTGACCCCAGCTGGGCCAATCAGAGCCCTTCCCTGGGATTTCTGGACTTGAGGGAGAGCAGCAGGTTGCAGTTGTGCTCTGGAGGTAGGTGGAGGGCTCTTGTTTGTAGAAGAGCCCGCCTAGGGCAGGAGAGGGTGAATTCAGACAGAACCTGAGATAAGCACTGGAGAGAGGGTCCCTTTGTCCCAGGTACCCTAGAGGCTCAGCTACATCCTACACCCTTCCTGGGTGATATGAGCCTTCTCTCAGGTTTCTTTCACTTTCAGCCAAAAGCCATCACTAATATAAGACCAATTTCGTCTTCTCTGCATCCCTGACAGGTGGGAAAAGGCTGGGCACCCACTACATCTCGCAGATTATCCAGTGAATGAAATGAAAAAGTGCCGAGTGATGCTTCACCACCATTGCAATTTGCCCAGGGCTGTCCCTGCCTGGGTATTTCCATATATGGCTCTTGGTAAATCAGAACCAAATTGCAATTTCTTCCTGGTCATTTCAGACATGTTGAATGACGTTCATTTTAACCAGCATCTTTAAGAGACTGTCTACATGATTAGCAAAAACCATCTGCCAGCCTAATGAAATCAGAACAGCCAGTGTTTTCCATCCTAAACTCGGGGATTAGAGAGGAAAAGCCGGCGTAAGCAGGGCACTGGGGTTAGCACAGCTGTGGAGACGTGCAGCAGCAGATTGCGCGCTCAGCACAGCCCGAGGCAGGAGGAGTCAGCTAGGACACGGCCCCAGATGCCAAGGGAAGAAGAAGGAAGGAAGGAAGGAGGGAAGGAAGGAAGGAAGGAAAGAAGGAAGGAAGGAAGGAAGGAAGGAAGGAGGGAAGGAAGGAAGGAAGGAAGGAGGGAAGGAAGGAAGGAGGGAAGGAAGGAAGGAGGGAAGGAGGAAAGGAAGAACAGATAGGCTAGATTTTATTTCCCAAACAGCTCATCTTATAAGAGATAAATAATTCAAAACAGAGTGAATAACATTGTATCTACTCTATGGCTCAGGCTATACTAGGGGCGGAAATAGGAGACTGGTATATATTTTGCCAAAAGAGAATCTGTTTACCCATTTCAACTTCTTCCTTCGATTATAAAACATACAAACTCTTTCGTAGGGAAATTTCAATATAAGGGAAAATATGAAGTGTGTGGGGCAGGAGGCCTGGCGGGGTGAAGATGGCAAGCAGGGCAGTGGTCAGGCAGGTCCTGCTCGTGCCCACCCCAGGGACAGCTGTGTTGGGGGAACGGCAGGGCGGCAGGGGCTGCTGGAGCCCACTGAGGAGCTCTTGGGAAGGGGGTGCACCCAGGGAAGACAGCTTGGTCCTCAACGGTCTGTTGGCCCCTGGGGCAGCAATGTCGCTATTTCCCAGTGCTACGTTAGTTTCCTAGAGCTGCGTAACATGGTTCCACAAACTGAATGGCTTAAAATGACAGAAATGTATTTTCCCACAGTTCTGGCGGCCAGAAGTCCAACTTCCAGATGCTTGCAGGGCCACACTCTCTGAAGGCTTCAGAAAAGAGTCCCCCTTGCTTCTTCCTAACTTCTGGAGGTTGCCAGCAACCGTTAACATCCCTTGGCTTGCAGCTGTGGAACTTGAATCTCTGCTTCTGTCTTCATACGGCGTTCTCTGCGTGACGTCTCTGCATGACGTCTCTGGGTGTCTTCTCTTCTTTTGGGAACACCAGTCATATCAGAGTTAGTGTCCATCCTATCCCAGTATGACCTTAACCTAACTTAACTAATTGTATCTGCCACGACCCTATTTCCAAATAAGTTCACATTCAGAGGTTCAGAGAAGGACATGAATTCTTGGGACACTGTTTCAACCCAGTGCAGGCTCTGTTACCCACCAAACCCTCCCTAGGACTAAGGAGTAGATGGTGGCACGACACTCATCGTGGGAGGAGGGCTCCACTTCTGGGTGGTGGGGAGTGGTCTGGTGGGACCCTCCCAGGCTCTGGTGAGAGGCAGGCAGACCGACAGTGGCAGCGGCCTCTGTGGGTAGGCTTGGAGCATCGCTGTTGTAGATCACTGCCCAGTTTTGGCGCGTGAACGCTCTGGCGTTGGCTCCAAAAGCAGCAGGCCTCTGGGGTCCAGGCCTTGGCCCTGGAAGTCAGTGTGGGTCCCAGGGGGTGGTTCCATGGGGCCACCAGAGGCAGTGGCTTTGGTGGGGCTGTGTTCTTGACCTTTCAGAAGCCCTCATAGCACCCTGTGCATCCCCTTCACAGCGCTGGTAACAATTCCAATAATAGGAAACCGTGAAGTTGGTTGTTTAGTATCTGTCACAGCAATAGGGTGACCAGTTGTCTGCTAAGCAGGGCCACCAACTTGTCTGGTTTGTGTTAGTCCAGGATTAGTCTCATCACTAACAAGGACCCCCCTCAGTCCAAAGCAAACCAGGACACTTGGTCACCCTCTGTGGCAGACAGATGGGAATGTCCTTGGGCAGAACCACGGTGTCCGTCTAATCCACTCTTCCTGTTTTACCCCTGCTCGTGCAAACCACCTTGCATGGAGACTGCAACCCACAACTACTTATGGGACAACAATAATTATTGTTGGAAATGCCCAGTAAATATTTGCTGACTGAATGGCCCCTGCCCGTAAATAAATGCTCTCAATACTTTAATCTGTCCGTGTGCTTTTACAGCACTATTCTCCCATTTCACTTCACACGGCCACAGTGATGAAGCCCAACGGCCAGCAGTTTCCTGAGGCTGCTCTACTCCCCGCCATTTGGATGCATCTGTAACCAAGCTGGTGACCACGTGGACAGTCTGAGATGTGAGCAAGGAGCCAGCACAGAAGGCTGGTTGCTCGCTCCTTGCACTTCTCCAAGGAAACCTAGAACAATGACTGACCCTTGGCCAACCCTTAGGAATGGGGCTTTCAGAAGGTTTCTGTGTCGGTGATGAATGATTTTGTTGTGTGCACCTGGAGCAACAGGCCGTGATCTCCCAGCTTGTCAGGATGGTTTGCACAAACAGCAGGATTGATGGTGTGAGTGGGGTTTCATTGCTGGGGTCCTGGGTTTCAGCTGGCATGGCTCATTGCTAAGCAGGATGTCTATGTGACTAACCCCTCATAAAAACCTTGGACCTTGGCCTGGTGGTGCAGTGGCTGGAGCCTGTAATCCTAGCACTTTGGCAGGCCAAGGCAGGAGGATTGCTTGAGGCCAGGAGTTCGAGACCAGCCTGAGCAAGAGCGAGGGGCCGTCTCTACAAAAAATAGAAAAATTAGCTGGGTGTGGCGGCACGTACCTGTAGTCCCAGCTACTCGGGAGGCTGAGCCAGGAGGATCACTTGAGCCCAGGAGTTCAAGGCTGTAGTGAGCTATGATGACCCCACTATACTCTACCCAGGGTGACAGAGCGAGACTCTGTCTCAAAAACCAAACAAACAAAACCCTTGGACCTTGAGACTCACATGAGTTCCCCTGGGCCTTCCACACACGTCCCTGTGGTTCTCTGCCAGAGAAGACGCATGTTCTGAGTGGTCTCAGATAAGGAAGCACCCAGGAGCCTGGGCTCAACTTCTCTGGACTCTGCCGATACCTATCTTTCCTGTGATGTTTTCTCTGTGTCCTTTGCTGAAATAAACCTCAGCCGTGAGTGTAACTCTATGGAGTCTTGTCAGTCCCTGCAGCAAGCCACCACACTGAGGACCTCTGCCACCTACAAGGAAACAGGGAAGTCCTGTCTGCCTCGTGCTGCTCATCGCACTCTCCCCCGACCCGACCTGTCCAGGTTTGCATGAGGGCTGCCAGAAACAGGGCTCGGGATAGCTACAGGCAAGCCAGGAGTGCAAGTTGAAGCCCCCTTGGAGGTGGGTTCCCTCCAGCTCACGATCCCAGGGTCCACCTACCTGGAAAATGTGGCAGGGAAGTATGAAGCCTGGGGTGGAAGTGGGGAGGGAGGGTGACAATCTCTGGGGTGCAGATTTCAGGGTTGATTGCCTTTTGGAATCTCTGGGATTTGTAGACTCAGGTTAATTTATATAACTGGAGTCAAAGCCACAGGGCTTCCCTGGGTCTCTGTTACTTATTACTGGCTCAGCCAAGCAAGCACTTGGGGTCAGAGTGTCCTCCAGCCCTGCAAATCCCTCCCTCCACACGTGTGCGTATTTCTGCACAGTCCAGAGACACATTGCAAATCACTCCCTTTCTCTGTGTAACTTCCTGTGTTTCTTTAATATTTTAGGTATGTGAACTGATGAACAAAATCATGGGTAGAAATGTCAATGAAGTGATTAAAAAGTGAGACAACTAAGCAAATACCAATAAAACAATTTAAAAAGTAAGCTAGCTGAACAATTATACACACACTTGCTATTCAGAGAAAGCCCCAGCATTTATTTTGCATAGAAAATGAATAGCTTATTCAGAATGGCCAAAACAATCTTAAAAAAGAACATCGTAGTGAGAGGATTCACACTTCCTGATTTCAAAACATACTACAAAGCAATGGATGGCCAAGGCAGTGTGCCACCGGCCTGGGATAGACACACACTGACGCAACAGAGCTGAGAGTCCAGAGATAAACCCACGTGTCTGTCTGTGGTCAGCTGAACTTCAGCAAGAATGCCAAGACCATTCAATTGGGAAAGAATATTTTTTCAACAAATAGTGTTGGGACAACTTGATAGTCACATGCGAAAAAATGAATTTTGACCCTTACCTCACACCTAAACAAAAATAAACCTAAAATAGATCAAAGACCTAAACGTAAGAGCTAAAACTATAAAATGCTCAGAAGAAAACATAGAAAATCTTCGTGACACTGGATTTGGCAATGGCTTCTTAGATAAGCACCAAAAGTACAAGCAACAACAACAAAAATAGGGAAATTGGACTTTATCACAATTAAAGACCTTTTTCTATCAGAGGACACCATCAAAAAAGTGAAAAAGGGCCGGGCGCGGTGGCTCACGCCTGTAATCCTAGCACTCTGGGAGGCCGAGGCGGGTGGATCGTTCTGAGCTCAGGAGTTCGAGACCAGCCGGAGCAAGAGCGAGACCCCGTCTCTACCAAAAATAGAAAGAAATTAATTGGACAGCTAAAAATATATATAGAAAAAATTAGCCGGGCATGGTGGCACATGCCTGTAGTCCCAGCTACCCGGGAGGCTGAGGCAGAAGGATTGCTTGAGCCCAGGAGTGTGAGGTTGCTGTGAGCTAGGCTGACGCCACGGCACTCGCCCCAGGCAAGAGAGTGAGACTCTGTCTCAAAAAAAAAAAACAAAACGTGAAAAAGGCCGGGTGCAGTGGCTCACGCCTGCCATCCCAGCACTCTGGGAGGCCAAGGCAGGAGGATCACTTGAGGCCAGGAGTTTGAGGTTGCAGTGAGCTATGACGACAGCCACGGTACTGCAGCCTGGGTGACAGAGCCAGACCCCATCTCTAAAAATAAATAAAGAAAGAAACAAAAGTTAAAAATGAAAATAAGTAAAAATTCTTATAATAAAAGTAAAATACGTGTAATAAAAAGTTAAAAAAAAAAAGAATCCATGCTATAAAACTTTTAGGGACAAAATCAGCCCCTTTAGGGACAGTGCTACCCCCAGAAGCCACCACCTTAGCCAGGTGGTCTGTGAATGGAGCAAATGGCCCCTTAACACCGACACCCTTGGAGAGTCCCTGAGGCCTAAAGCCTGCTCTGGAGAGAAGAGCTTGATTTCCTGGCACAAGATGAAGAGAAAATCACTTCTGGGATGAAGCGAAGTTCTAGAAGAATCTAAGAGGCTAGGCTCCACGTGTGTCTGCAGTGTTAGAGGCCAGTCTGCAGGCCAGCTAAGCACTGGGCCAACTGCGTTGATTGACACCTGTTGAGTGTAGGAGCCTGTGGGGTAGGCGGGGGCAGCTTGTGTGGGTTTTCCTGTTTGTGTGACCCTCCCTTCCCCGAGGCCCCCAAGGAATGGCAATGACGGTGTCAAAGCGCCCTTGTTAGCTACCATAGGTGAGTATGGATGGTATGACAGGTGCAATGATAGTTAACCCTTCGTGTGCCCTTCTGTGCCAGGAACATTTGCGATATTTCACTCTCATTAAGCCATTTAAGCCCCCAGCAACCCCGATGGGTAAGTATCACTCTTATCTCCTATTGCATGAATGACAGGTGAAGTAACTTGCCCAAAATCACCCTGCCAGGGACAGCTGCCACCAAGACCTGAGGCTCCAGGTCAAAACTGGTGTGGTGGGCCCAGCACCCAACACATGGCTCATCTTCTTGATCCCGTCCTCCTGGAACTTCGTAAGTCCCGTCACCCACAGGACCCAGGCTCCAAGGAAACACGACCACAGCCATGTTTGTACACAGAAGTCACGACCCCCCCCAGCTTGGGCAGTGGGCATCTCCTGCCGTGGCTTCATTGCTCAGTTATGAATAAATTGCTTCAACGTGGTATTTGTGAGTTTCACACCACATTGGGAAAAAAGATTGGTTCAGCCAGCTGGCATCTCAGGAGTATCTAAAATATTTAAATGTATTTAATACTTCAATGTTTCAAGCTTTCGTGCATTCCCACAAAAAAATTTGCTGTGGAACATATTCTGAGTATCATCTGCGAGGACATATTGCCCTTTTCAGCTGTCGAAGGGCCAAGGAAAGGAAAGTTGGAGGCGGGAACCTCCTTTGCCTCTGGGGGTCACTTACAGGCAAGCAGGCCTTGGGGAGAATGCTTTTGACTCTCAGCACTTTTGCTCGAGTCACTGTGTATAATCACAGCCACACGACACGTCTGCATCTTGATTCTTCATCTGCTGCCCCCATAGGGGGGTGCGGGAGCTGAACAAATAGAATCTGCACCATTTTTTTTTTTTTCCAGTTCAAATAGCCGCTTGTCCTCCGCCAGTGGGGACAACCTTGTTGCCCAAATTCTTTAAAAAGAGTATGTCGTGTGTAGGAGCCGGAGAAAGCCCCACACGCCTACTTGGCTTGTGCAGATGGAAGGTGGTTTAGATGGATGGTCAGGGGGTCTCCAACTAAAGCAGGTGTTCTCAGACTACCTGGCAACCCTGTAAAAATTGCCAGTGGTGCCCACCCAGAGTAGTTCAACCCGATTCCGTGGTGGAAGGCCCTGGGCCTGCAAGCTCCCCCAGCAATTGGAAGTTGAGAAGAGCTTTGGGTGGAAATGCACCGTTGCTGTTTCCTGATCACCCCGCTGCCAGGAGACTCCACGACAGCATGGAAAAGAGGCCACTCTCAGGAGCAGCTGGGCCTTCCCTGTTTAAGTGCCAACTTTGTCCCCACTATCAAAGCTCATGTTAGCTCTAAGTAGTGGTTTTCCACTCACAGGGACGCGAAGACCACCATACTGAGCAGTCAATAGCTGTAGGGCCTCAAGGTGAACTACAACTGGGACACGGAAGTTTCTGGAGGAGGTGAGCCTGGGCCAGGCAGGTGGGTGGCAGGTTGTGTTTTCCAAAAGTGGCCATGACGTTGCCTCCTGCCCTCACACTCTTCTGCACTGTGACCGTGTTGCTCCCTGTGCAGAAGTGGAGTCTCTTTCTCCATCCCTGGGAGCCTGGGCTGGCCTGAGGCTCACTCGCAACTGATAGGCTGTGGCAGGAGCGATGTCGAGAACCTCCAGGCCAGGTCAGAACACGTCTGAGCTTTGTCCGGCTTCCCTCAGGATGCTCCCCCAGGACCCCGCCATGCTGCGAGAAGCTCAAGTCGCATGGAAAAGCCATGCGCGAGGGCTCTGTACGTGCACGGGCGCGGCCGAACCTGGCTCTCCGGTCGTCTCGGCCCAGGGGCTGAGAGTGGAGAGGCCGCCGGGAGACCCCGGCCACAGCCGTGCACACCTCCCTGGTTTCCCCGTCTGATTCCTGACTCGCAGAATCCCTGCACGTGATGAAATGGTTCTTGTCTTACACCACTGAATTTGGGACGGTTGTCACGCAGCACAGATTACTGTGGCCTATCCAGTATTTCCGACATTGCTGGGTGACGGGGGTCTGGGAATGGGGGCATTGCCAAGCCCTTCAGACTGAAGGTAAGAAAGCAAGTGCTAGAGCTGCCTTGGTTCAAGCACAGTCTCTGCGTCTTACCAGCTCTGTGACGTCAGGAAACTTTCTTACCCTCTCTGTGCCTTGCCAGTGGAGATAGAGCAGCAGTCCCCCTGGGAGGGCTGTATGAGGACCGAGTGTGTTAATGCAGCGCTCAGCCATGTCTGCGGCCACTTCCGACTGGCACAGGCCCAGGCCTAGATGTGATCTCTGGAGGATGTAACACCGGTCTAGAGGGAGCTTGGACTTGGAAAGCAATCGTGTTTCTTCGTCTCAGAGCCTGATGAGGGGAAAGACGTGTCTGTCTGCGTCTCGTTGTCTGTGCATTTGGAACGTGGACATACAGAAAAATGTCCCATTCAGATGGAAGGGGCCAGAGGGTTCCTGGAGAAAAGCGGTGGGGCTGAGGATGACGTCAGGCTAGGGAGAAGCAGCGGAGGGAGTCGGAGAGAGAGGGGGTCAGTGTTGTTTAGTGGGGTGCGTGTGCATGTGTGTGCGTGCGTGTATGTGTGTGTGCAAGCGTACACACTCGTGTGTTTGTATAGATAGCCGTGGCCCCAAGAAAAGGTGAGAGATGCCTTTGGGGTAGGAGCAGACAAAGACAATGAAGACTCCACTAGGCCGAGTGAGATGTGGGGTTTACCCTGAAGTTTGTGGGTGCAGGAGCTTCAAGCCAGGCTGCGGCAGGATCACGATCAAAGCCCATCTCAGGGCCGAGCGCGGTGGCTCACGCCTGTAATCCTAGCTCTCTGGGAGGCCGAGGCGGGCGGATTGTTTGAGCTCAGGAGTTCGAAAGTAGCCTGAGCAAGAGCGAGACCCCGTCTCTACTAAAATTAGAAAGAAATTAATTGGACAACTAAAAATATATAGAAAAAATCAGGTGGGCAAGGTGGCGCGTGCCTGTAGTCCCAGCTACTCGGGAGGCTGAGGCAGTAGGATCGCTTGAGCCCAGGAGTTTGAGGTTGCTGTGAGCTAGGATGATGCCACGGCACTCTAGCCTGGGCAACACAGTGAGACTCTGTCTCAAAAAAAAAAAAAAAAGCGCATCTCAGACGGGGCCTCCGGCAGCAGAGCGGGGAGATGTGGACAGGCCAGAGAAGGAGGCAGAGTCGGGACAATCCAAAGGATTTCCAGGGGCCCGGAGCCTTCCAGGCTTTCCGCCGGGGCAGGAGGACCCGCTGGCATCCCTCCCGCTCGCCTGCAGGGCTGGGGCTGCCGCTTCAGGAGGGAGACGGACTCCGAGTCCTGTACGCGAGTCCACATGGATGTGAGACTTCGTTCCGGGTTTAATTTTTCCCTTGGCCTCTCTCTTCCTGGGTGAGCGAGCTGCCCTTGGGGCCTCAGCTCCACTTCTCCTGGTGACCAATAATAACAATTCTCCCACAGACTTCATATTTGCTAGATGACACCAAGCAAGCGTCGTCTAGATGCATGAGGTGGCCACCCCCAGGGGGGCTGTTTAATAGTTTTAAAGACCTTGAAAACGCTTTGATGAAAATGCTCCGTAGGATAAACTCCTACTGTGCTGCACATCTGTGCGCGCCATCTGCCTTTATCAAGCACCACGGTTTGACGGTTTTCCCGTAAAGGATCCGAGCTGCCCCCGCTCTTGGGCTCGGCCAAGAAAGAGATTTATGTTCATATTGTTGTCACGTTTGGTTCCCGCATGGTTAAGCACCGTTGTGCCCTGCGTTGGCGCGTAGTGGGGGCTTCATGAACGTTCGCGCGATGAGAGTGAATGAGTGACCGCGCAAAGGGCACCAGCAGTTTTGAGGAACTAGTGAAAGTTTTCCTCATTCGGGTCTCCCAGGCGGAGCGGCTGTGGTGCCCGCACCAGCCTTGCAAGGCGTGTGCTCGCTCAGCCCCCCGATCTCACAGACTCGGGGTACGGGGGCGCAGGGCGAGGGCTGGAGTGACGGGCTGCCCTTGGTGGCTCCAGCTGCGGGTCCTGGCCACGTCGGCCACGCCAGGCCCTCCTCGCCGTCAGCGCCCATTGGCTGCGTCGTGGCCAGGCTCCCCACGTGGCCTTTCCAGGGGACAGCACCGTCGTTGACGTTACTGTCATGGGTCTCGTTTGCTGGCAGCTGTGGACACCACAGGGGCCGTGGGGTCCAGCCCAGTCGCCCGTACAGTTGAGCAGTTTAGCTCGTTCTCCCACCTTGGCGTCTCCGAGGACCAACCCTGCCCAGGAGCTCGCCCGCTTCTTTCTCTTTCCGTGTGGGAACTCTGAGCCTGCAGGCGCCGAGTCATCCTCTAAGTGTTTCTCCTGCGGCACGTGGGCCCGGAGCGCGACACCTCGTGCGGATGGCCGGCGCCACGCGGGAGGCACTCGATCCTCCACGCCCGCCAGAGCGCACAGGTCCCGGAAAGCGTCACCTTGAGAACCGGGAGGCAAGTTTCAGTCCCTCACACTCAAGCTGCTTTCAAGCCTCGTGGGGAGTGGCTTTGAATATATTCTCACTTTAAAAAACAAAAAACACCTTCGTACTCTGAGGATTGATTTGGATTCTAGAAACAGGTGGGGAGCGAGGCGGGTGAGTCCATTTGATAAGGCATCTTTTGGTAAGAAATGAAGGATGGATTTAAAGCAATCCAACTGATTTTCACGTGACTCTTAGCCTGAATTTTGTAAGCATGACGCAGATATCTTGGGCAAAGGCAGCCGTGTTGTTTAGAAGTTTTATTTCCCAGACAGCCCGTGATGACATTCATTTAGATGGGAACATCTAGGCACGTTCATTTTTTTTAAAAAACCAGTCGTGTTCATTTATTGGCAAAAGTACTGTTTACAAAACAAGTATGAATATACAGGATGATCAAGGTAATGTCCCCCAGACAACATCACACCGTTGTGTAAAGGTGTCCTTACTTTAGAGAGGAACTCATTCTTTGGTTTGTGCTGACCATTTCCCACTTTCTTTTCTTTCTGTCTTCACAGAAGTAATAGAGGCCCTGAATGAGGATCTCCGTGTACAGCATTGGCCCTAGTTCCTCTCATCTGACAAAGGCGCCGACTTGCAATTTATTTATCAGCCTCTCTCCTGAACAACCGCATTCAGGCCATTCTGAGTGTCTATGGCAGACCGGTTGGCAGTCCGGGTCAACATCCACTCCTCCCCACTGCCTTGCTAAGAACCTTCATTCGACCCAGCAAAATTCACCCTCCTTGCAGCCAGAGGCTCACTGAATGAAAGCAGAAGTCAACTGGCTTCTGCAAAATCTTTGGCTTTCCTGATAAAAGACACAGACCACAGACATGGCCACAGCCTCCTCTTTTCCCACTTCTTGCTATCTTGAAGGTAGATGTGATGTCTGGAGCTACAGCAACCCTTTTCAAACCAGGAGGAAACAAGGCTGGGGCTAAAGAGCCAACCTGACAAAGATGAGGAAAAGCCTAAGTCCCTGATGGCCAGCAGCCTCCAACTTCTGCTTTTCGGCATGTGGGAAATGCGAACCCCTCCACAATGGTGGTCAGGCCTCTGCTCCTGGCAGCAGACACAGCCCGACCTAACACACAGGCTGTTCCTTTACTCAATAAACATGTGGCAAATGCTGTATGACAGGCACACATGGGTTCCAAAAGCACTTCCAAATCTCAGCCGAGTCTATTCAAGTAGAGAAAGGGTCGGGAGAACCACAGACTTTCATGGCTAATTCTTGTCTTGAGAGAATTCTGGAATCCATAGTTATAACATAATTTTTAGTTTCTGACTTAAAACGCACTAAAGCAACTGTATGTTAATATTTTGAATGGACAAATGACTTGCGTCAGAGACACTGTAATTTTCCCAGGGGCAGCAGGATAAGGGATCGGATGCTTGTTAAGGTCCCTGCTCTGGGAAGAGGCGAAAGGAAGCTGGTGTTTGGTGTGCGCCTGCTAGCACAGGAGACACCACCTGCATCACCTCATTTAATTCCCACGCTCACTGGGACAAGAGGGTCTTACTTGTCTCCTTTACATGTTTTGACCCCAAGTCTCAGAGATGTTGAGTGCTTTGCCCAAAGCCACACAGCTGCTTGGGCAGATCTGACTCCCCAGCGTTTAACTCTCCCAGAGCCGCAGCCCCGGCCTCATGCACGACCAGATTGAGTTGCAATTCCCTGATGGAGCTCTATCAGCGAAGAACCCGCACTGCTAAGCTTCTGTCCACTCAGTCGCAACCTTAGAAGCATATGTTTCCTTTTTCTCTTTTTTTGGCGGAGGTTGGGGGTGGGGGGAAGCCAAAATTTATAACTTCAGAGGCTCCTGGGCTTCTCCTTTGATGTATTAACGTAAAGAAATGGCTACGTTGCTCTCTGAACTATTTAGGGAGAATGTGAGTTAGGAACTGTCGGAAGAGACATCAATAGATGTGAGATTTTTATCATGATCAAACTAACGCTGTGTTAATAAGAAACAGATGAAGCGTCCATCTGTTTAATTCTCTTTTCTTCGTAAGAGGATATAGCAGAATTATGATTAAGTAACCCTGAGGACAGTTGCGTGATAGGCTTTCTCATGTCAAACGTGTGGAGAGAGAGTTCAAGGTCGAAGTTTCAGGTATTGTATATAAAAATTCCATGACCCGAAAGACTTTTTAATTAGCTTCATTTCTACCAAAAAACCAAACCATCCAGAATGCTGTACTGTGGCCAAGTGAATGAATTTCGCGTGTTCGCGGCAAGGCTGGAGAACAGTTTCGCGCTGAGCACGTCCAGACCTGCGTCTTCTCATGTCATCGTCTCACACGGCCCCCCGCCCCGTCCCTCACCCCAGGAAGCCGCGTGAGAGAGAGGATGTACGTACACACGTGTCCGTGTATCTACGTGTGCATGCGAGCGCGTGCGGCTGTGTGCGTGTGCGGGTGTGAGTGTGAGTGGACTCTCAGTAAGTCTGCCAGAAGTTCTGCCCCGAGTCCCTCTGCAAGTACAGGCTGAATTAATTCCCCACTGGGGAGAGAGAAACCGATGCAGCTCTCTTGGCTGCACACGGCCGGGGCAGGTCCTGCTGTACCTGGGTCTCCCCGCCCTTGGGAGAGCCCTCCGCAGCCTGGTCCTCGGGGCCCAGCTCGGGGTCCTGCTGACCAGGGAGGTCCTTGGGACTGAGCCGCGGGACAAGCACCATTGAGGAGAAAGGTACGTCGAAGCATTTTTACAAGAAGAAAACTCTGGCAACACTATTGCTCCACAATGGAGGATAATTTAATAAGTCGCCGTGTGTCCACATAATGGAAAAGTATGCAGCCATTGAGAGTGAAATTTTGAGGACTGTTTAATGACTGGGGAAGCTGCTAGTGATGGGTGGAAAGTATCAGAGTTCAAAACGGTGGGGACAGGCCGGGCGCGGTGGCTCACGCCTGTAATCCCAGCGCTCTGGGAGGCCGAGGCGAATGACTGCTTGAGCCCGGGAGTTGGAGTTTGCAGTGAGCGTTGATGACACCACTGCACTCTAGCTGAGGCAACAGAGTGAGACTCTGTCTCAAAAACAAAACAAAACAAAACAAAAAAACACAAACAAAAACAAAAAACAATGGGGACAGTATCATTAGACCCAGGAGCTCTACAGACCTCCCCGGGGTTAAATGTGGGCTCACCATTTGCTGGTTGTGTGTTCTTGGGTGTTACCTACCCTCCCTACCTTGTTTTCCTCATCTGTAAAATGGGAATGACAAGAGTACCAACCCCCTAGGGGCAGTAGGGTGACATTAAAGGGGCTTTCGATTAAAAAAAGCCCTGGTTTGTTGCATTTGCTGATTTCCACTGGGGCAAATACTCACATAATGGCTGATATCAAGCTACCAATGGTTTAATCACCTAGTCACAAAATTCCCGAGACTTAATAGTCACCCTCACAAGCCAGTCAGGACTGGCTCCAGCACACCAGGGCCAGGGTTATTTTGGGGATTCAATGAATGTGTGCTTTGAGCAATGCCCAGCGTAGAAACTAACAGGAGTGAGCAATCGTTGCTACTGCATCCTATTTGGACACACATTACTAGATAAATAAGTAAAATAAAACGAGCAATTCATGTACAAATGATAATGTGTGTTGGTGGCGATTACAACTCTGTACGTCTGAGTCCAAAGAATGATTTTAAATATGTATATGGCTGAAAAGAAGCTCACGAAAATGCTGAGAGTGGAGGGATTAGGGGCCATCTATACAAACTGCAGAAGTTTTCCAAGTTTTGCACAAATGAGCATATGTAATGATACAACCATTTAGTTTCAGGTAAAGGAGGGAGGAGCTCTGAAGGTGGGACCCTGTCTCTGGGAGGAGGGGACAGAGGGCGTGAAACCCCCAGTGCGTAGGGAGGGCCTGGCCCCAGGAGACAGCCCAGGGCGGGCTGCAGGTGGATGGGCCTGCCCCGTCTCACCGCCATACGTGGTTTGGCTTTCGTGGCAGCCTCACTCCTTCCCATCTAAAGGAGGAGCGTTCTCTGGGCACAACCTGCCTCTGGGACACAACGACAGGCAACCCACCAGGCTTGCTTTCTGGGCCTGCAGATGTTTCTGCTGCCGAGGGTATTGAGTTCAATAGTGTGACCCAAAAATTCATGTCCACTCGTAACTGAGAAAGTGACTTTATTTTGCAGCCATCTGCAAGTTAATTCAAATGTGGTCCTGCTGGAGCAGGGTGGCCCCTCATCTGACATGACCGGCGCCCTGGTGAGAAGCCCACCCTGAGAGCCTCAGGTGATGGGAGACGCCCCCGCCACGTGGAGACAGAGACAGGACGGTGCATCTATAGGCCGAGGCGCACCAGGATTGTGACAGCCACAGCAGTGAGGAGATAGCTGGAACAGATCCTCCCTCCCAGCGCTGCTGACACCTAGATTTTTGGTTTCGGGCCTCCAGAACTGTGAGAAAATAAATTTCTGTTGTTTCAAGCCACCCAGTTTGTGACGCTTTGTTATGGTGGCCCCAGGAAATGAATACCCTGGGCCAAGCCAGGAAAGCCCCGGCACAGCTGGCGCCTGTCCTCAATCCACCCCAAGGGGGCCAGCAGTGCCAGGTGCGCGCTTGTAGCCACAGCGCAGGGACAGAGCCCTGGCTTTTTGTTTCTTGCCAAACCTCCCAATTTGCATGGAAAACGCGTCCTTCCTGACCAAGGAGGCAGGACGCATGAACCCAAGAGTGTGACCCATCCAGCTGGTGGCACGAGAGGGAAAGAAAGGACACTGAGCTGGAGAAGTGACACTGCGGAGCGATGTGGGGGCGGTTTGTTGTGGCGCCCGGCCCTAATGCAGTCGGTGCCCTCGGTCCCCTCTGCCCCTCCCTGCGGGCAGGAACGGTCCCGGCTGACGCCAGGGCACAGTGCTGACCAGCTTAGCGCGCACTAGACCGGCAGCGGATTAAGGGCTGCTAATTTGGAGCTGGGGACTGCTGTTCTATAAAAAGCGGGGAGGCTTTGGGATCTGCATAGTTTTTTAAAGTAAGCCGTTTTAGAAACTCGTCCTACACACAAAAATGATGCAGTCAGTGGGATTTGTCTCTTTCCTCGGGAACAAGAGGGGCCAGCACTGTTAAGGCTGTGTCTTGCGCTCCTAGGAGTCCCCCACCGTCCAGGATGGGACCGCCCGAGGGCCTCCCACGGTGTCAGGCAGGAGGGTGCCTAGAAGTGAGTGACCAGCCCGAGGCCACACGTACCTGCCAGCAGTGTCTACATTTTGGAAAGTGTGGTAGGAGAAGAACCCTAGGGAATGAGTCACTCCTGCTGGAATCATTGAGCCCTGGGGGGTAAACTTTTGGGTCCGGGAAGGCTTCCAGCGACCCTTCGGAAATCACCCTAAATATTAATACTTGCCAGGGACTTACACAGGCCCCTGTGCCTTGCTGGAAGCCAGGGTTAGCAAGGCCTGGGGGACACCGCAGCCTTCCCCTACTTAACACGAAGCTGCAATCTACAGAGGAGGCAGCTCAGTGCTGAAAAAAATCAGAATTTGAGGATAGCCAGGAATTCCTCATCTTTATCCAACGGAGAGCAAGCGAGCAAGCGCAGAGACTTTGGAGCAGCTGTGCGAACACATGCGCACACACGTGCACACACACACACGCGTGCGTACACGTGCTTTCGCGGACGCCCCCGAAACAATGTCTGCTGCCTCACTCCACAGCCAGCCAGTTACGTAGCACCCAGGAGCCCTGAGGCAACCAATCCCAGCTCCTCTCCGGTGGTAGAAAATAAGTGAAAGGGTTTTGTTTTTTTGAGATTCACCCCAAACTGTTTTTTCTGCTCATAATATGGTATAATAATTATATGGTATAATTTATAGAAATATATGCAATATCGTATATGGTCTAATAATCATATAGTATAATTTATAGAGGTATATGCAGTATTGTATATGGTATAATAATTATATATAGGATAATTTAATTTGTAATATTATATAATTTACATAGTATATCAGTCTATGATTTTTGACGAATACATGCAACCATGTAATCAAGGTATAGAACAGATCCATCCCTTCCAAAAATCCCTTCCTAACTATGCCCCTTTAGAGGGTCCCCTTCCCCTACCGAAGTTGGATGTGTCCCCTGCCCCACAGCTTAGCCTTGTGGGCCCAGCTCTTTTCGAGGACACCAGGCTGCGGCCCTGGGCCCCTGTTGTTGCTGACACCATGTCCCTGGAGCTTGGGGGTGGGGCTTTCTCAGCAACCCCTCCCTTCTGCAAGTGGTTTTTTTTTTTAAGTTTAAATATATTATTTGCACTCAAACTAAACCTTATTGTAATTTTACTTTCCAGACTTTAACGCAAGCAAACTCAGCCAAAATATCTGAAAATATACTTCTTAGCTTATCTCATTTTTAACCGGGAGGATTGCCATATTTGATGATATTTCATAACCTGGTGACAATCTTAAATAATTTTTCATTCATTTCAACTTCCTGTAATATGTTTCGCAGTACCTCACTGTGACCGGTATTGTTAAAACAAAAACCAAAAAATATCAAGGAAGTCCGTTTCCAAATTTAGATAAGATTTCACTCTGCCAAATTCACGCATCATCTAATGTCCTTTCCATCCTCGAGCTGACGCCACGTGGGCCCCCCTGGCTCTGGGGGGTCCCCTCAGCCACATGCGTGATGCCAGCGAGCCCCGAGGGATGTGGGCTCTCGGTACTGCTCACCGAGATCCACGTGCTCCACCAAACTAACGGGGAAGCGGCACATCCGTCTCGCTGAGCCTTCCTTGCCTTTTCTTTTTTAAGTGAACGCTTATGTAATCCAGCACCGACTTTAACTCCTGGATCCCCGTCTGAGCCCCCATGTGCTGGGACAGCCTTGGGAGTGACAGGAGGGAAACAGTGGAAGAATGGAAGGACACTGGGATTCACGGTTTCCTGTGGATATTTTCTTTTTAGAGACAAGGTCTGGCTCTGTCGCCCAGGCTGGAATGCAGTGGGGCGATCACAGCCCACGGCAGCCTCCAGCTCCCGGTTCAGCCTCCTAAGCAGCTGGGACCACCGGCGCGGGCCAAAGCACCTCTTGCAGCAGAGAAATTCTCCGTTCAGTCTGACAGGGGCCCCTCCACGGCTCTTCTATAACCGGCCCTCATTCCTGCTGCCCCCAAAGGCTCTGGGGGCAGGAGCCAATTGCAGGAGGAGTCCAGGTCTGTCCTGGACCCAGCCCAGGCTGTCCCAGGAGAGCCGGGGCAGTGCCTGGGGTCCAGAAGCCTGTGGTGGGGAGACGGCAGGGTGGCCTGGGGGAGGAGTCACTCACTGCCACCACCTCATGGCGAGGACACCCACATCCTGGGCACTCCCTGTGTCTCTCCCTCTGCCCACAGCATGTCTGCTCCTCAGTGTCCTGCTGTCATTCACAATAAAACACGTGCAGAGCTGAGCTCGGTCCCCCTGCCCCGCCTGCTGCAAAAGAGCTGGGCTGAGCAGAGGGTGGGATTTTGAGAGGTGAAGCCTGGGATGAGAAAGTTCCAGGTGGAGGGAATGGCAGCCCCACAGGCGGGAGGGAAAAGACAGGGTGTGCTGAGGAGCTGGGACTCAGGCGGTTTGGCTGGGGCGGGGGTTGAGAGGCCTTGAGCCGAGCCACGGGGGGCTCCCACAGGGGCTGGAGTGGGGTGTCGACCACATCCACCCCTGTCCCTGGCCCTTCCCGCTGCTCTTCATTGTCTGAGGACCTGAGTGGTGATTCTGGGAGGTGAAAGGTTGCAGGGGAAGAGCCCAGACTCTCAAAGTCCACGGTGGTGGCTGTGGGAATGTACCGGAAAGGGCAGGTCGACCCGACCTGTGACCACTTGCAGTCTTGCATAGGAGACCCCTGGAGGGAGGCTCTCAGGGATCCACATGGTGCCGTGTGTGTGTGTGTGTGTGTGTGTGTGTGTGTGTGTGTGTGTGAGTGTGCATGCCTGTGTGGGTGCGTGAGCACAGCATGTTCTGGATGGATTGTGAGTGTCAGGGACCCCTGGGTTCTGGTCAGGGGTCAGGAGGTCACTGTCCTTACCTCCACCTGGGAGAACCGGCTCCTCGCCAGACGCTCCCCTGGGCTCTGAGCCTGGGCTGGCGTCCCCACTGCAGGCCGCCCCCCAGGGCGAGCCTGGCACGCGGGGATGGGCGGAGGGCGCCCTGACTCCAGGCCACACCCGCTGCGAGGCGCCAGCTCTGAGACAGGAATAAATTCCTCGCTAGAAGAACATGCTGTGCAAGGTGGAAAAGGAACAAACAGAGCCTCCCCACGCCGCCCACGCGCGCGGGGCTCTGCCAGGGAGAGGGATGAGTGACGGCCGCGGCTGCAGCACAGATGTGGGGGCGACCCTGAGCAGCGCCCCACTGCGCCTCGGTCTGACTAATTCGGTCCCTTGTTCCTTCGATGCTGTGCCACTCCCAGGGAGTCACTGTAAACACGAGCTGTGGGGTTACTCTGCTTCCCCGCCCCCCACCAAGACGCACAAACATGTGAAACTACTTTAAAAATAGACTGATGAAATCCGGTCTGGAGTTGAACACGTTTGACAATTAGCTTGGGCCGGTTTTATAAAAGCGCCTTCTTGTGAAACAGATTGAACCGTGTTTAGCTTTTCCACGGGGAAAATTTAGTGGAGAAGTGACTGGATAGGAGGAGATTGCAGGCCAGCCTTTGTCACCGTCCCCTGTGGGGGCCGGAGGCCACCATCCCCTCGCCCCCAGGTGATTCTGAAACCTTCCTGCTGTCTCAGCGGCAAATTAGGCAGGCCTGTTTCTGTGTCTTGGGGTTGCCCTGTGAACCCTGCTGCCGGGAATGCCCACGCCCCAGGCCCTGCAGGCCCCTTCTTGGCCTCAGCTGAGTTGGCCAAGTGTGGCGGGCTCCCAACCTGGCAGGAACCCACGTGTGGCCTGGCAAACACACTGACACGGATGGTCTAGGCCAACAAGGAAGGGACTGGGCCCGTGGGCTTCCTGGTTCTGAAAATTCACCAGGTAGGAGCAAAAATGAAAGCCGAGACACCATTAGCAGGTAGAACAGGGGCCATGAGGGATCACAGGCTCATCATGGTTCTATGAGGGGGAGACTCCAGGAGTTAGAGAAAGCAGGTTGGATGGAGGGCGAAGAAGCCAGCAGGGTGGATGACCACAGAGAAAGCTGCTGTCTTAGTCAGCTTGAGCTGCTGTAACAAAATATCACAGACTGGGTGGCTTAAACAACAGACATTTATTTCCCACAATTCCGGAGACTGGCAAGTCCCAGATCAGGGTTGTGGCTGATTTGGTTCCTGGTGAGGGCTCTCTTCCTGGCTTGCAGACGGCTGCCGTCTCACTGTGTCCTCACATGGCCAAGAGAAAGCGAGCTCTGGTGTCTCCTCTTCTAAGGGCGCTAATAATGTCTTGGGGGCCCCACCCTCATGACTTCATCTAAACCTAATCGCCTCCCAACACCGCAACATTGGGGGTTAGGGCTTCAACGTATGGATTTTGGGAACACGAACATCCAGTCCACAACACCAGGCAGAGATGGCCGGACCTGTAGCAGGTACCTCCTCTAGTCTATTTTCACAATGCTCTGGACCCATGGGACACCTAGTTCCAGAGATGCCAAGGCCTGGCCCAATCACATGTTGGGGTTTTGAATTCCAGGAGGTTCTGTCACCTTTATTACCCCTGTAACAACAAACTTCACTCCCTAACTTGAGGGTCCCAGGAAAGTTTCGGCCCCTGGGTGGGGGCGAGGGGAGGAAAAACCCCACTTCACTAAATCAGCCTTCTGCCGGGTAGGCTTTTAAATGCAGAATGATGGGAGACCCGGGGCCTGGCCGCTGTGGTGGTGGGCGTGTTCAGTTGGCAGAGTCGCTCTCTCCTGCGCCCACCCTCATTCGCCTACCAGCCTGTGAATGATGTTCAGTAACTGTCAGGCGAAACCCAATTCTATTCAAAGTCTTCGAAGACTTACCAAGGGCCTACTGTGTGCAGCGCACCACGAGGGATCCCTGGGAAGCCACGCAGACGACGGAGACGAGATGCCAATGTTCTGCCAGGAGAAGCACAGACAGGATTAGCAAAGGCGCCAGCTGGGGCGGGAGGCGGCCAGGAGGTCCCAGGGCCCTGTCAGTGACTGAGGCAAATATCTTTTACAGTCCTCCGATCTGCGACCCTGGAAATAGACTAAGGAACCGCCCCCCACCCCACAGTGCACAGTGACTCCTTCCACAGCGGACAGTGTGGAAAGGGGCGGATGAAAGAGCAGCATCGCAATGGGAAGACCTGACATCCGCCAACAGTGACAAGTCACGTCGACGGCGTGTGCCTTGCTATGATGCGGTCGGTGGGGACCTTGCCTCTGTGCTCTTCCCCCCTGCAACCCACAGCCCACATCTAATCCTGAGCAACGATCGGGCAGGTTCTGACGGAGGAACCTCCTACAAGATCCCTGATCAGCTCTCCCCCAAACTGTCAAAAACATCAAAAATGAGGCAAGTCTGAGAAACTGTCACAGCCCAGAGGCATCTAAGGAGACATGATGACTAGGTGCATGTAGGATCCTGAAACAGAAAATGGAAATTAGGTGAAAACTAAGGAAATCTAAATCTGGCCTTTAGTTAATAACAATGTATTAATATTACTGATTCACTAATCGTAACAAAAATGTACTATACTAGTGTAAGATATTAATGGGGAGACAGAGCAGGATGTATAGGAATTCTTTGTGCTGTTTGCTCAACATATCTGTAAATCTAAATCTCGTTTTAAAATGTCTGTTAAAAAAAAACAAAACCCTGTGGCAATGAGTTTGGATGGTCAGCCTGTGAACCAGAATCTCTGTCTCTCCTGGCAGTTGGGTGAGCTATTCACTATCATTTTAATAAATCTCTTTTCTGCTTAAACTAACTGCAGTGGGAGTTCTGTTGTCTGCAACCAAGACCCTAGACTAATCCATGCACACACCTATTTACATACAGTGTTTAAAAAAAGAGAGCTGCAGGAGATTTGGTGTCATTTTCCATCTTGAGCTGCAATCATTTTTAAAAGGCAGGATAATGTCTGTAAAGTACCTGGGGATAGAGTCAAGACTAATGAGATAATATCTGCAAAATGCTTTGAGCTCCCTGGAGCTGCTGAGAGGCAAGGCACATGCATTACCATCATTAGAAAAAACATGCTTTGAAAACTTTGGCAGGAAGGCGGATATAAGTGGAAATCAGTTCAATTACTCATGCCTTTCAAAATAGACAAGTTCTATAAAAGTTAGAGATAAAGTGATTTTTTTTTTTTTTGTAAATCAAATTCCTCTTTACTTCCTTTGTCAAACATTACTGTTCTATGATCTTTCAATTATTTTTGGTTGGGCTTCCTTTGACAAAGTACCCAAGCAACTTTAGTTTCTCTGCTTTCAGATTCTCTGGTAGAATACTCTCAAACTTCAAAATCTATCCCCATTTAGAGAAAATATACAAGCTATATGCTTTCCTTTAATGTTATTTGAAATTTCAGAACAAATAACACTGTGACCAAAAATAAACCAACACAATGGTAATAATAGAATAATAATAGAAGATACTATTTTTATCTTCAAAAATGCATTTTTTAAAAAATTGCCAGCTCATAAAAATATTGAGTGAGCTTGGAGTCTTGCATGTGACCCTCCTAAGGAGGAGGGTGGATGGAGCTCATTATGACCCTTTCAACAACTAACCTGTTGGATCGTTTTGTTTTCAAAGTCCATAGGAAGGAAAAATCAAATACGTGTGGGTAAAAATGGAGTAACGATAAGAATGCTTTCTCTCTCGTTTTTGCGGAGAGGAATTTTACCTAGCAATTCTCCAAAATGGTTGTATCAGTTAAGACTCTCTACTGTAATTAACAGGGATTATAACACAAGAATCATGAGAGTTAGCTGACACATTCCAGAACATTTCCAACCAAGTCCCCTGAAACTATCATGGAAGAAAAACGGCCCATTTCCTAAGATATAATTGAAGACAGTTTAACCATTTTTTAAGTATGTAACGAGAATTGCCAGTTTCAAAACTGGACTAGAGGTGTCCTCACCATTCTCTGAACAGGTTAGCATGTTAGGGATGATTTGCAACACACACCTCCTGCCTCCAAATTCAGATTTATCAAAGATTCTTCAAGTGGCAAGTAGTTAGAAACTCAACTTAAACTGGGTTAAATGACAAAAGGGATTCATTGGCTCCCATAACAGAAGTCCAGAGGTGGGCAGATTTCCGGACATGTTAATGCAATGACTCAGTGATGTGATCTAGGAGCTCCATCTGTCTTTCTGAAATTCCTTTTGTGGAGACAGTTCTATCTTGAGACCTGTTTGTTCCCTTTGTGAACTTGTAAAAGTCAAAGCTGGCTGGGCATGGTGGCTCATGCCTGGAATCCTAGTACTTTGGGAGGCCAAAGCAGGAGGATGGCTTGAGGTCTGGAGTTCGAGACCAGCCTGAGCAACATAGCAAGACCCCAGCTCTACAAAAATTTAAGAATTAGCCAGGCATGGTGGCACGCCTGTACTCCTAGTACTTTGGGAGGCTGAGGCAGGAGAATCGCTTGAGCCCAGGCATTTGAGTTTGCAGTGAGCTATGGTGATTCAACTGCACTCTGGCCCGGGTCACTGTCTCAAAAACAAACAAAAAATAGTCAAAGCCATCTACTTCCTCCTTCACATGCCACAGGAGACATAGATTGGGTTTGTCTACAAATCCAAATAAGAATTCTGAGAGTCACTTGACTGGACAGTTCCCATCACGTGATCACCCTTGATGTGACCAGGACTCTGTGCTGTGCTGATTGGCCAGAGTCAACTGGCACCAGGCCCTGGAACTGGAGGTGGATCACCTTCCCCCAGAAAACTGGACTTCCCAGGGCAGAGAGAGCGTGCACAAAGGAAAATCTGTTTACCCTTAGCATGGGGAAAAGGGCAACGGATGCTCTCAGCAGGCCAGCTACAAGGGTGGTTTCCTGGGTGTTATCTTTGGCAAGAGCCTGAACTTCAACATTTCTTCTTGGTGATGTTGTCTGGCTCAGATGGAACATTGGGAGAAAGGGGATTTCTTGATAAGCCTGAAATGGGATTTTTTCAACCATGACATCTAAGATAGTCCCCAAATTCTACCTATTCATGCACTAGATAAAAGTTTATTTTTCCATGAAATTCTTTTAAGAACATTGTCTTTGAAAATTTTAAGTTGGAAAAAAAATAAATAAGAAGACAATTTTAGTAGTGATTCCCATGACTTGATTTAGGTTCTAAATGTTATAAAAAGGGAAAGCTTATAATATTCAAACTTCCAAATAGAGTTGTCTGATAGGAAAAGATTTGCTGAAAGATATCATTTTAAGGAGTTTCATGCTGTATAGCATTTCTCTAGTATTCCTAAAATAGGACCTGCCTCGTCCAGCAGGTAAAAATGCTAATTTCCTGTTCAAAGCTCAGTGGAGCAGCGCTTTCTGATTGGCACTCAAATCTCCATACAGAGCAGAGCGAATCATCCGGGGGCTGATGCCTGGCTTCTTGTAGAACTGATTACCTTAAGATGAAGTTTTCTTATCAATTCCTAGGCAGAGTTTTGAAAGGTATCACGACGGCGCATGACACAGCACACACCAGAAATGAATGTTTTCCTTTGGTTTTCACTTAGTATCAGCAAAGCCCAGCACGTCTGCAGCCCCACCACAGCAAAACCACATTAGTACTCTTTTGCTATTTGGCCAACTGACTCCAAAGAATTTTCACACAGCTTCAAAAATATGATCAGGTTTCACGATGATCTCCAAGACCTGAGAAAACCACAACTCTTTTCCAACAGAATCTTGAGCCATTGTGCTTAAATTAGGCTCAATTTCCTTTATTGGTTTGTTCACCATAAGTCACAGGGACAGGAGGAGTGTTAAGTCAATCTTTAGTAAAACTGGAAGTTTCATCTCCTAAGCTAATTCAGCTAATCGTTATTTGATTGAAATATTGGACTGGCTTAAACAATAATCTGAAAAATTTGTTCAGATTCCTCTCCAAAGAAAACTTTGGCAGCTGGCAGAATGCAAATTGTCACATGAGCTTCCCTGCCGTGAAAGGTTGGCTTTCGTTGTTGTTTTAATCTTGGTGAAGGAAAAAGCTGAATCGTACAAAATCTACAGCACTTTGTAGACTTCTGATATTATGTTCTAGTTCTGTCCAATCTTATGTGCTGCAGAAAATGCTCTTTTGCAGGAAAAACAAATGTATAAACATACAAAAATTCCTCTTAAAATATTTTGACTAAAATATTATTTAAATCAAGAATTTCTGGCATAATTATACAACATTTTTGGAAATCCAACATACTGAAAAAAATACTCCATCCTTTTGCATGAATCCATATATGACAAAATCAAAAATTGCGATGCCCTCTTCACACTCCCCCTCCCCAATATATGTAAAAATAAAAGGTTTTGGCATAAACAATTGGTCCCACACTTGTGGAATGACGAAGGGTGTGGGTCACCGGTCCAGGCACCCTGTCATGTCTGGAGCTTGGAATGCTGAAGTCACCTTTAGTTTCTGAGCACTGCGTCCTTGGCCTAACCCCACCACATTTAACGACATTATGGCAAGACAAATCATTTTTTTTTTGACAATCATTGGATGTCACCTTTATAATAGGTCAAGCACTAATCTTTATAGACAGAAGACAGTCTCAGTGTGTATTTTTATACTTTATTGCAGTATATAAAATTCAATGTTATTTTTAAAATATATACATATTTATATTTAAACAAAAAGCTCACATACTGTGCAGTAGGAAACTGCAGAACAAATTAGATTTTTATAGACCAGGTACACAGAACACATCACATTAACACATGAATTTCCTCTAAAGGTTTTCTTGCTGTATTTTCTGTCTGTCTTCTCCATTCGGGAGACTTAATATTTATTCTCGGTAGTTTGTATTATAAAATAAATATATTTTCAAAATTTTCCAAATATAACATTAGATTAGAATTCTTAATAAGTTTCACCAAATTTTGGATGCCTGTCACCCGTATTCTAACATGCCCCTTCCAAAAAACTACTTCCATAAGAACGAGTGCTTAACATGAAACACCTGGCAATGAATCTCAGAGAAGCAAGGGTTATTTTTTTGAATCTCAGCTACATTGCTCTTCTCAAATGGACATAAAACTAAAATATTAAAATAATCCAGGTTACGAACAAAGATGTGTTTCAAAATGCTATTTGTCAGTCTTTTATTTGGAATATAGAACCATGTCTCCATTAAACAAAATGTTGTAAGTGTTGGCTCACCGATTACAGTAATCACGTGACTTATGACTTCCGGACTCCTGTAGAGAAAAACCAGCCCATCCTCAAATTCGGATGCTGGGAGCAGGAAACTCTAATATCACACAGGAAAAGTCCGTGCTTCGGTGGAAAATTATGCATTTTCTAGGTAGCTAACTCTCCAGGTTATCTGATTCTAGCCTTTCATTGTCTTGGAGCCATTTTATAGCTCAGTAAGTTGTAGGTAAATGTGTTAGTTTACCAGGGCTACCAAACACAGTGCCACAAACCAGGTGTCTTAGAACAGAAAGCGATTGTCTCATAGTTCCAGAGGCTAGAAGTCTGAAATCAAAGTGTCAGCGAGGCCACACTTATTTCTGAACACAGGTTGGGCTGCCTGCCACCCGAGGACCAAACACGAGAGGCGAGTATCGGTGAAGGAAAGGTGGTTTATTCAAGTGTCAGCAGAATATTGTCTCAAAGACCATCTCATCTCCGCTGCTTGCTGAGCAATAAAAGGAAGGGATGAAGAGGGTACTTAGCAGAAGCAAGCTTTGTGCAACTCATCCTGACTTGAGCAATGGTTATCAGAAAACACAGGTCATCTGGTAGATCTTGTCATCAGCTGTCTGCAGTTGGCCTCTTCTGGACTCTTGATCTGTTTTTCTTCAAGGTCATTTTCTACTCTTGCGCCCAGCGGCTGTGTAAGCAAACAGAGGATTAATTCTAAACTTTTAAGACAGAACAAGCCCAAAGCATAGTAGAAACAAAATGGCTTCCCCTTACATAGTCTGGGAGGGACACAGTCTGAATGGCTTTGGGGTGCACTTACACGCTGTCTCTGAAGGTTCTGGGAGAGGGTCCTTCCCCACCTCCTCCCAGCTCCAGGCAGTTGCTGTCATGCTTGGTGTTCCTACACTCATGGGGCGCATCCTTCTAATTTCTGCTTCATCTCCACATCTCCCCTGTGTCTCTGTGTCTGTGTCCAAATTTTCCTCTTCTTACAAAGACACCAGTCAGATTTAGGGCCCACCCTTATCCAGTGTGACCTCATCTTAACTCGGTTACATCCACAAAGTCACTACTTCCAAATGAAGTCACAGTCCCGGGTTCTGGGTGGACGTGAATTTTTGGTGGACACTATTCAGCCCAGTGCAGTAACTGATAGCAGTGCAACATAATTCTTGCTTGCAGACATGCAAATCCTGTCCTGTTCAGAAGAGTTTCAACTGACTTCTTGCCTGGCCACCTTGGAAAACCAGTTTTGCCTTCATTTGCACATTCATTTCAACATTCCTGATCCATAAACACTTCTGCTCTTCAGAGTCTCTTTAAAGTGGTTGGAACATCTGCCTGGTTCCTTCATTCATTAAATAAAATCTTGAACAGGTGTTCATTTTTATATCTGTATGCAACTCATAATTTTCCTTTTTTTTCCTGTAATTATCTTTTACCAGTGAAAAGGGGAGGGAGAAGATAGCACATGAGAGTTCCCTTCCCCTTCCATGGGCCCTGGGCCAGCCCTAGGCAAATTTCTGAGTGGGTCAAGGCTGTCTTGAGCAAACTCTGCCTTCCACTGTGTACCTGCTCCGACCTCCCAGCTGACATTCTCCAGCTGTCTGTCCTGCATCTCAAGTGGCTGGAGCCCCCACCTAGAGCCCGAGCACCTGAGCCAGGAGATTTCTCCTGACTCAACCCGCCTTTCTCCATCTGAACACCCACCGTCCCCAGTGGCTTCCAATGTGTGCTGTAGTCGGGAGAGCGCTGAGCAGCTTTCCCACCAAACCCCTTACCATCTCCTGTCTTTTAAAAAGACTGAGGTGGGAGGATTGCTTGAGGCTATGAGTTCAAGACCAGCCTGAGCACCACAGAGAAACCCTGTTTCTATGAAAAACTAAAAAAAAAAAACCAAAAAACATGCTGCTAATCCAATTTGACCACTATTCACTATGATTTCTAGTAAGGTAATTGTATTCTGTTCCTGCTTTTCCCAGTTTCTTCCTGTTTTGCTTCTGAACACAGGTAGTATCTAAACCGTCCTTTTTTTTTTAACTTCCTTTGGCATAGCAACATATAGATAGCTAGAAAGTCAGCTCTTATAAACTGGGAAAGTTTTCAGATAAAGCATTATTTGTATTTTTAAATTGCTTAGTTTTTAGAAATGGGCCATGTATTTATTAAAAATGTTTAAGTTGGGTGTGGTGGCACATGCATGTAGTCCCAGATTCTCGGGAGGCTGAGGCAGGAGAATCGCTTGAGTCCAGGAGTTTGAGGTTGCTGTGAGCTATGATGATGCCACTGCATCATTCTAGCCAGGGCAATAGAGCGAGACACCATCCAAAAAAAGGACATTGGTCATATTGGATTAAGGGCTCAGTCTACTCCAATGTGACTTCATCTGAACTAATTACATCTGTAATGACCCTATTTCCAAATAAGTTTCCATTCTTATTGCAAGAATTGGGGGTTGTGGCTTCAGTGTATCTTTTCAGGGGACACAATGCAACCCATGACAGCATATAAAGACACTGATACCATATTCTTGAGAAGAGAGAACAGGTAAGAAGACAGAGTGTGTAGTACAAACCTGTGTAACTATGGGAGGAGGTCTCGTGGAATCCCAAGGGTTGGCAGGGAATTACGGATCAACTTTTGAGGACAGCCAGAGCCAAGATGCCTTCATTAAGAAACGGTTCTGGCTGAGAAGGAACCTGTGAGCCTTTTTAAGTTAGATTTTCAAAGCTTCATGGTTCAACTCAGGTAAATGGATTTTGGATCTGGAAGGTTTTAAAGATGGAAACACTCTCATTTGAGACCAGAGAATATCCATGATTGTGCTTAGAAGGGTTGGTTCTTCTATCTTCAGGGTTGGGCCTGCTCCAGGGAGAGACAGGCAGAAGGTGAGGGGACAGTCCAGCAGGGCAGGAATTGGATGCGTCTTCTAGGTATTTTGGCAGGACTGAGCTGCAACTCTAGATCGAGCCTGTGGTTGGAGACATCTGCAAGGTTCTGGAAACTTTTCCATGTTTGTTAGACCTGTGCTTCTGTCTTGGACCACGAGGAAAGAAGGTGGTCAGATTGGAGGTGATGGTGTCCTACTGTCGGGCTTGGCAATCTCGTTCTGTGTTCTCTGTTCTTGGTGTGCTCTTGGCCGTAGAATGACCAGACAGACCAAAGTAAGGCAAGCACGAGGTGAAATTTATTGAGGGGGAGCAAGATAGGATTATAGAGCAAGAGCAAGACATAGGTTTACAGAGCAAGATACGTAGACCACAGATGACCACGAGACCCCTTGAGGTAGCAAAAGAGGCCTTGGTTATGGTTTGGGTCTTGTTTTATAGTGTCCAGATAGGGATCTTCCCATGGTTCAGATGTCATCATGGAACCACCTTGATGGACAACTGGCAGTTATATGACCTACATCTTACTGCGCATGCGGATCTCCCATGAGCATCTCTGAAAGCCCATTTAGGGGGGCGAACTACAATGTAGATTTAAAATAATGACTTGATAATTAGCCTTAGGTTGTCCTAAGTCACTTTCCAGCCTCTATGGTACCTATGCCGCTTGGCCCATGGGCTAGAGAGTCCTGTGCATTCTTTTGCAGTTGGCGAGCTAAGTTCTGATTAGCAGATTGGTAGGGTGTTCCCTCCTCCCCAGGTATGGCAGTTGCTGGGGACAGGATTAAGGTGGGACAGCTCGAAGCAGCACCAAGGCAAGGCACCCACTTTCGATCCTAGGAGACCCAGAATCCCTCACTATCTACCTAACACTACTACACAGCTGGAGAAGGGGCCAGGTGTGGGAGCGGTGAGGAGGGTCATGCTGGGAGGCTGGACCACTCCCCATCCCCCCAGGAGATGACCTCAAGGTGGGTCCACCCATGCCTCACTCTGGAGCACCTGAGGCTTTGGGGGTGTGGACACGATGATGATTACATCCCTGTCTAAGCCCTTTACCATCTTTCTCTGCTTGGATTTTTGATCTTCCAGAATCATATCCAGGTCTCGTGTGGCTGGTACCTTTGCTGAGATCCACTTTGTTTCTCTAGTTTTTTTCTTCTAGACTCTGGTACAATTGGAGGGCGTCTGGAGCAGAGGAGGACCACAGCACAACCCTCAGGACAGTTCAGCTGGAGAAGCAACATGTCATGTTCTGAGCAACAGCAGGGACGCCAATCCCAACACTTATGCAATGCTTATCGTGTGCCAGGTGCTGTTTTAAGCATTTTACATAAATTAGCTTATTTAATCCTCACAAAAAAAAACTATGAGGAAGGGACTATTCTTATTCCCATCTTCACAGACAGGAAAGCTGAAGCACAAAGAGGTTAAATAGTAGCTGAAAGACTGTTCTACTTGTCAAAAGAAGCTCATGCTCTTTCCTGAGGCTGGGGTGCTAGTAATGTCCCCCATAGAGAGCTGTTCAGAAGAACAGTGCTTATTTCCAGTGGGCTTACTGTGGATTGGGAGCAATGGGCACACTCATCAATGATGTTATTCTTGGATTAAAATGTGCAGCAATAGGTCTGCAGGACACACAGGGTGGGCATTCCCAATTGGTGACCTGGCCGTGGGGAATTTGGGATAAACAATGATATGAATAATAGCAACAAGAAATGCCTAAACCATGAGTAGTACTAGAAACAACCCTGAAACCCAATTGGCCATCCGGAATCCCCTCCCTGAGGGGATCTGGAACCGTGAGGGGGCCTTCCTCCCATCGGGTGGAGCAGGCAGGGATTCCATTCTCTGCAGGAGGCGGAGGGGACGGCTCAGCACTGGGCTGTTCCTGGACTCCTCTTGCAGGGGAGGGGCCTCCAGCTGCAGGTATTAAAGGGATTTCTGGGGTAGGGAAAGAGCTGAGGCCATGGGTTTAGCTTTCTTTCTACAAGTGTTTACTGAGTGCTAATTAACGATGATAGCTAACACTGAGTGCTTACCCAGTTACAAGTCTGCGTTAAAC
>NW_012148719.1:477613-478676 GCF_000956105.1 Propithecus coquereli
GGGCTGTGAGGAAAGGCAGGTGGGGGCGGCGGAGGGTGGAGTGTAGTGGGGTCTGCGTTAGGGTGGGGATCTGGGTGGGTGGTGGGTGCACGAGGCCTGTGCCACACCAGGAAGGGAGGACCCCAGCAGGGGTGGGGTGGGGGATCTGGAAGTCCCATGGGAGGAGGGCTCACGGATTGACTGCAGAGTGGGGTCCTCCTCTGTGTTACCGAAGACTGGAATGACGAAGGTCAGGGATACAGAAGGACCATCCCCTCAACACGCATCACGAGTTTGGCCCAGAGTCTCCCTGCCTTTAGCTTTGTCCCCATGAGCATATTTTGACCTGAAACTGACCCAAGAGAGAATAAGCTGAGTGACAAGCGTAAGCCAAACTGCATGATTCACAATGGTAATTTAAACATTCTAATTTAGGCTTAGCTTTGATTGCTGAATTTAGTTAGGGAGCACGATGGGGTGGCAGCTTGGAGGCCTTGCAAAAGCACACTGGGTCCCAGCTCCGAGCCTACACAATGTCCCCAGCCCTCCTGGTTTACACAGCGGTGCCTCTAGGGGCTCCTGAATCTGCTTTGTCCCCCCAGCAGTCTGAGTAGGGCGGTTCCACACGACAAGACACTAATCCGGCTTTACAGGGAGCTGCTGACAGTCGGAAGCCGACCCAGCATCTGGGCGTCCCTCAGGGCCCTATGTCTACCTGCCTAAAAAATTCCTGAAGATCCAGAGACCTTGAAGTTTAAGTGGCTAAAGAAAGGTCAGGTTTCTGGTGATCAGCTGCTCTTTGTTGATCTTCTGTAAGTTCAGAGGGGCCCAAGGTACCACAGGGCCTGGTCTAGCAGGCATTATCTTCTCTTCTGTCTACAGACATTGATTGACCATCAACCAAGATGGCGAGGCAGCCTCTTAGACGCTGGGGATTAAACAGAAATTACCAAAACCTGGTCCTTGCACCTGGTGGACTCTCAGTTTACAAAGGAAGATAGTTTTGCAAAAAGTTATTGGAGGCCGGGCGCGGTGGCTCACGCCTGTAATCCTAGCTCTCTGGGAGGCCGAGGCGGGCGGATTG
>NW_012148719.1:478726-482696 GCF_000956105.1 Propithecus coquereli
TAATGTTTTGTAGAGCCGAGGTCTCACTGTGTTGCCCAGGCTGGTCTTGAACTCCTGGACTCAAGTGATCCTTGTACCTCGGTCTCCCAAAGTGCTGGGATTACAGGTGTGAGCCACTGCGCCTGGCCTTAAAAAATTTATGGAATGGTTTCGTACATTCAGAAAAATCGTAAGTCTGTAGATTGATGCATCACGTTAAAGTGAACCTGTCTGTGTAACCATCTCTCAGGATAACAAATAAGTACTGTCCATGCCCAGTGTCCCCAAAACTTCCTTGTCCCCTTCCCAGTCACCGTCCCCTCTTCCTCCCCAAAGGTAGACACCATCCTGATTTCAACACTAGAGGTTAGTTTCGTCTGATCTGTAAACTTTCTATAAACAGAATCATATAGCACGAGCTCTTCCGCGTTTGGCTTTGGTCACCCTTATGTTGGTGACATCCATTCACGTTGTTGCGTGGAGCTTTCCATTTTCACCGCTGTATGGTGCTCCATAGCATGAATATATGACTTTATACAATCTGTCGTTGGTGAACATTCGTTTCCCCTTTTTTTTTTCTTGCCATGGTGAGTAAAGCTTCTGCGAATATTCCAGTTCACATCTTTTCTTGGACGTATGTACCGTACGCATTCTGCAGGGCATGTGCCTGGGAGTGGAATTACTAAGTCGCAGGGTTGGAGCTAAGTGGGGTTTTGAACCTGCATGTGCCCACTCTAAACTCAAGAGCTGTGCCACATGCCCCCGTGTGCCGTGGCAGTGCCAGGGCTGGGGAGTGGAGTCCTGCAGGAGAGACGCATGCCGTGGCAGTGGGGGCCGAGAGGGAGAGTTGAGAAACCGGAGCTATGGAGGGAGGTCTGAGGGCCAAGCTCTGGCTTGCGCCCCTGGGCAGGTGTCAGTGTCATTAAACAAGATAAGGAGGGTTGGAGGAGAGTGTGAGATCAGTTGGCTCAGAGGAGTCGCCGGGGGCCTGCGTGACCTCCAGGTGGCGTTATCCAGGGCGTCGGGGAGCCAGGGGTGGAGATGAGATTGTCGGGGAGGGTGAGCACAGGGAGAAGAGCCCGTGGCCCACCGACATTGCAGGCTGGGGTTGCCTGCTGGACCCAGTGGGGTGGAAGGAGGGGAAGGTGGTGACTGTTTGCAAAGCAAGACGGGATGCTAGAATTGCTGAGTCGCTGGAACCTGCCTGTGCGCAGACCACATCACGTCTTTAGTACTGGTCTTCTTTAACTGGCAGGACTTTTGCTGGGTGGTACTCAGGGTGGGGTGATCCCAGGGCAGGTGAGGAGACAGAGCTTGATAAGAGAGGAACGTAGGTGAGACTCCTTAGAATTAACCAAGGCAGGAAAGGGAAAAAGAGCAAGAATCAGGGTGTGGTACTGGGTGATAAAAGAGGCTGAGAGGTTGCAGGATTTGGCAAGGTCTAGGGCAAGGTGGAAGGAGGTGCCCATCCACAGAGAGTCAGGACTGAGGCCGGGTGGAAGGACGAGCCTCTGAAGCTCCCGAGATGCCCGTGGCCAGAATTCCACAAAGGCAGTCTTTTCCCAACTCACTCATGCACAAATGCCGGCTGTGGAGAATTCTAGCATCTCAATTTTCAGTGTCTTTTACACCCAAATTTCTACTTTATTTTCAACACCTGCTACTGTTTATTGGGTAGCATTTACGGATGACCATGGGGTGAATGAGTGGCAGGTACTGTATTTATTACAGGAAGTCCTTACGGAGAGAAATCACACTGCATTGGAGAGCTCGTGTGTGCGCGTGCACGCATGCCGGGAGGGGGCGGGAGACACTGGCTGTGATTTTATGTCGCACAGATACAGTCAGATTTTCTGCTGCTGAGCGTGATCCATTCATAGGGTCAGATTAAATAAACGCATGTATAAGTGACACCGGCCCATTGTGGCCCTGACCATGCCGTGTTGCCTGGGAAGTCTGAGAACCACGTCAGGTGGAGCGGACAGGGTGACAGGCCGGAGGGTCGGAAGCTGCAAGAGGAGAAGCAGCGGAAAGGGACCTGCCAAGTGCAGGACAAAGCGTGAGGGCGGCAGAGCAAGGGGGCCCGGATGGAGCGCCCAAAGCGCGGGTCCCTGAGTGCTGGGCTGGGGAGAAGAGAAAGCAAGTTCAGGCTGAGATGTTATTACCGTTTAGGGAGAAAATAGACTGGTAAGCTCAGACACCTTCAAAGGGTAGATTAGCTGAGCCTAATGGAGAGGGAAGATTTGGCTCCGCTCCTCTGATAATCTGGGGAAGAGCAACTGGGCCCAAGAACTGGGGGCTCATAGAGAGACAGGAGATTGAGCAGTGAAAAAAATGAACGTAACAGAGAAAGGATTGTCACATTAAGTCAAAACCGCTGCTCTGCTCCGTCCTCCGAGATGTGTGTGTGTGTGTGTGTGTGTGTGTGTGAGATGCCCGGCCCTGAAGCTCTCCTGCTAAGAGAGGCTGGCTAGGGGCCGGGGGCGGGAACCCACCAGCCTACGCAACAACAACAACAACATCAGCCAGCAAGCTCTCCTGCCCCCCATACATTGTCAGGCCCCAGAGAGGGTTGACACGAGTGGAGGTACTGACGTTTACATGCTCTTGCCGGTGTACCACTGACAAATTCAATCAGCCAGCAAGTCAGCCACTGTCCAGCCACCGCGCCTCCCGTCTGTATCATAGAGCCCTGGTCTGGCTGGCTTCTCTCAACAGGTACATCCTCTCCATTATCTGAATTAGGAGCTTTATCGAGCCCTATTCTTTCAGTAACATCCCACCTGCTCAGTAGCGTCTTTCAACCCTTCCAGCCTGAGTGCTCTGCAGCCCAGTGATGGTGACTCTCACAGACACGGACTGCACATCTCCCAAGCAGGGTGCACACACAGGGATCTTAGCATCCTCAGTCATCCCAAGCAGGGACGCTTTGCTACCCCTCCAGTGCCTGCATGGATGTCTGGAATAAACGTGGGAGTGATACATCACTACTTAATAAGTACTACTGAGGAAAGTGTTTGTGAGGGACGGGACGGGAAGAGGTCTGTGCCAACAAAGCAGCAATCAGAAGCCAGGTCTCAACGGGGGCCGGCCCCCGAAGTGTCCTTGCAGTCTGCCAAGGGGACCTGGAGCCAGCTGCTGACGCAGGGGATGTGGGGCTGAGTCACTGGCAGGGAGGGCTTGCGGAGGAAACCTGTGATCAAACGTGCAGATTGAGAGTTGAGTGTGCATCTGCTGCGCTCAGTAAGCCGGTTGACTGAATAACTCCAGATTAGGAGAGAGAAGAATAGAATTTGGGGATTTTTATCATTATAAACTTGAGATATTTTTGGTCCTAAAAATAATATACTAAAATGTTCACGGGTGAATTGTTTGACAGAATCTATACCCTTACAGCCACGGAACCAGAGGCAGTCGGGTTCAAATGCAAAAAATGTGCCAGTGAAAATTAGAAACCACCAGCTTGACTGCAGTTCTGTGTCTTAGGGGTGGTGATGTAGTTCCCACACCCTTTGTGCCAGGGTTGAGCTGGGCTTGATCGCTTCCGGACTGGGTAGGAGGAGGAGTATGAGCCTTAGGTTAGGGACATGGGGAAGCTGGATCCCTCCTCCACTTACTCACCAGAAATGCTTCTGAACCCCCTTCCACGCTGGGGTGACTATCTAGTGTGGGCAGCCAGAGTGAGCCCAGGGACCTGTGTCTGTGTTTCCTGGAGATGGTCACTGTTCAGACAGAGAATGGGGCTTGTGTCAACATCAAGTATGGCTCAGGGCTGAAAATGTCCACTGGATTTCACAGGAGAGACGCCCTCGTGGGACCCTTGGTGAAGCCACCAGGGAGGTGGGTAGGGCAGGAACAGATGACAGTGATTCAAAGAGCCACAGGAGAAAACCAAAGGGAAGACATTGCCTTCTAACTGTATGGGGCACAGTGGCTGGGGGTTTTTCAAGAAGCATGGGCTACTTTTGTAGTTTTCAAATATATATATATA
>NW_012148719.1:484066-486387 GCF_000956105.1 Propithecus coquereli
GCTTGAGCCCAGGAGTTTGAGGTTGCTGTGAGCTAGGCCAACGCCATGGCACTCACTCTAGCCCGGGCAAAAGAGTGAGACTCTGTCTCAAAAAAAAAAAAAGTTATTGGAAAACAGGGCAACAAGCGTTACTATAGGGGCACGTACAGACAGGGAGAGAAGAAGAGTTTCACCTGTGCTTGGGAGAGGGACAGTTGAGTCGGCCATGGAGGAGACTCCTGGCCGAGCAGGCCTCGTGATAGCCTCTCTCCTCACATGGTACTCCCTAAATTGGCCTTGAAAATCCAACCACCTTTATTTAGATGAGGACCCCAGGCCTTTCGTCCTTAGAGTAAACACGGCTTTTCTAGTTATACGCACTGTTGCTAATTCCCATGCACAGCAGAATTGGCAGTTAAGTGCACACATACATCTCCTATTAAATATTTAACCACAAAGGCAGGCAACTTCCTTAAAAGAAAGTGAAGTTCTTAAATGGTTACATGAATTCAGATTATAATAGGAGAGCTCTAGTTGCTCTCAGTTGAATTGAGTGAGGCCCAAATGGCAACTAATCTCTTTAACAGGAAGATCCAGAAATACACAGAGGCCTTTCTTTATATTCCTAAGCAGATCAGAAGGGTAATCTGGCCTAGCAATTCTGGAGATTGACTTCAGGGCGCTCTTAGTTTGCTCCCACTGAGTACCAGCAACTCAGGGACATTTGTAAAAACTCTAAAACAAATCATTTTGGTTTACTAGAACTGCTTTTCAAAAATGAATGACTAAGAGACGTCCCGTTGCCCGTCACTCCTTCTCTGGCAGGCAGTGGGAGAGCTGGAGGAGCCCGTTGCAAACCTCAGAAGGTAATGAGCACCACCCAGCTCCATCCTTGGAGAAGACGATTTCTGAGAGGAAGGTGGGCTCGAGAAAACAGAGTATCTCAGCCTTCATGAGGAAAAGCCCCAGGGTCACCTCCTGAGCTGGGGCTGGCCCCAATCCCTCAGTTTCTTCTCTGCCGTCCAGCTCCGAGGCTTGGCCCACTTTCACTTCTTCTAACTACGGCTACCTTTCAGTCCGCTCCCCTAAGAAAGTGGGGTCCCTGCTTCCCTGGCCCGCTTCCCCTCAGCCACCCAAGGCAGGCAAATGAGCCTTTTTCATTTTAATGAGCTGTATTTCCACTCACCATAGTATGATAGGGGTTAACAAAATTTATATATGCCCTTAGGTTTTTCTTCTTGATTTGCAAGCAATCTCTCTATATTTTGGCTATGAACCAGCTACTTGTAACAGGAGCATGATATTTTCCTTTTCCACAATTAACGTTTTTTCTCATTTGGCTTTTTTTCTTAATTTGCTCTTTTGTTTTTTCTTTTAGTTCCTAGTAATGGAAAGCTTTTTTTTTGTTTTTTTTTGAGACAAGATCTTGCTCTGTCACCCAGGCTAGAGTGCAGTGGCATGTTCATAGCCCACTGCAGCCTCGAACTCCTGGGCTCAAGAGATCCTGCTGTTTCAGCCTTCCAAAGAGCTGGGATTATGGGCATGAGACACCAAGCCCAGCTCCGGAAAGTTGTAATCAATGAAAACAAAAACAACAGCAAAGGAATTTATTAGATGGATATTATCTCATGAGATCTGCTTTAGATTAGTTTTGTTATGTTCCTCCCAAGAATTTCCACTGGAATTTGGTTACGTCATTTCTACTATAGAACAGTGTGAGACATGTAGGATCTTCACAGCCCTGAGTCTTCCCAGCTGAGATCAAGGTATAGATCAAACAATAGATCGAACTTTCCCTGAGAACAGTTTTTACACATTTAAGTTTCTTTCTCGATATTCTAGGCTTTGGGTTACCATTTTGAATATAGCAATGAACAAAATATTGGAATTTAAGAAGTTCAAGCCTCTTGAAGTGACATGTTCTCTAAGGGAGTACCCGGACAAGGGTGCTTTGTGCACACTACGGAAAATGCTGGAAATGCCCTAAACATCAAGAGTAGGAGATTGGTCAAATAAATACCGATATACCCACAGTAAAAGAATAAAAACCACTTCACATTCACTTCACGTGGGCTAGTTCTCTTGGCAAATAAGGTAACAAATTTGCTCCTACAGAGCAATTTATGTCAAGGCAAATGGATACTTTAATTTTAACAATAACAAAAGTTCACACTTTATGCTAAACTCCAGACACTATGCAAAGTTTAAAACCACTCTCTCATTCAGTCCTCCATGTAGCCCTGGGAGGTGGTCGCTGGTTATTTTGTGAGCCCTGGGTGGACTTGGGTTTGCTCTGCCATTAGCTTCTCCCCTCCCCTCAACTCCTTCCAAACAAGGGTGGG
>NW_012148719.1:487002-499376 GCF_000956105.1 Propithecus coquereli
ATTTTTTCTTCTTAGAGGAATATTTTTAATAAAAAATAGGAAAATGGGCTGGGCTCAGTGGCTTCTGCCTGTAATCCTAGCACTTTGGGAGGTCGAGGTGGGAGGATCACTTGAGGCCAGGAGTTCTAGACCAGCCTGAGCAACAGAGAAAGACCTTGTCTCTCTAAAAAAAACAAAAAACAAAAAACCAAAAACGAAACAACGATCAGCTTGCAACCGGGTCTAACCACTGCTAAAGGCTAGCTCTTTGGAGTAGACTCTATTTTATTCTAGTTTATCTTTAAAGGGAAAACCATTCAAGTACTATTTGGACTGAAATTTCTAAGAAAGGAAAGAAGGAAGTGGCAAATTCTGGAGATACGGCCTTAATTCCCTTGCTTAGTGATGTGGGCGATGAGTACAAACTGGCTGCAAGATGCCAGAAAAAGGTTGGCATTCTCCTCCTCCAGAGGACCTGGCCCTGTCCACCTGGGACCTGGTCACGTGGCGCTGGAGTTCTTACTTTAAAATGATACAGTGTTCTGCCTGGCCGGCTGGACAGTGGGGTTAGCAACCCAACCCACACTCAGGGGGCACTTGAACTTGTAAATCCCCTGAGTTCATTAACAGGCCTTTTGGAAACCACTGTCAACCTTGAAAGGGGAAATTCCAAGTGGGAATTTATGCAACTGTGGCCAGTTACCAAAAAAAGGTAGAAAGTAAACCATGATCTGGGGTCCTTCTGGTTTCAGAAAGAAAGACCTGAGCACAGAAGGAAGCCAGGGAGCCTAAACTCACCGCTAGCTTAGGGCGCGCTCAGAAGCTTCTTCTCCAGAAATCGGAACTCCCAGGCCCACCACGCTCCCGGCCCTGCGAATGCCATTCCGGCTCCTACTGGCGACACTGGAAGACCAGGCGACCACGACAGCAGGTCTGGCCCAGGGAAGTGTAACATCAGGGGCTCAGGGGCTCAAGAGGCCTCGAAGTTCAAACCTCGCTCCACACCACACTCCCACAACTGTACTTTTGATTCAGTTCCCCACTGCGTCCCTCGGGTTGCCAGGCCCCGCCCCAGGTCCTCGAGCCTTGTTCCCCATGGCTGCATCTATCCAGTTTCGTTCACCTTTGGGCCACGAGGGTCTCCCACCGGCAGGCACCTGGTGGACACACTGTCCAGATCGGTGGAAAGAAAGGAAGGGAAGTCGGCTGGAGGGGCAGAGAGAGGGGGTGGTCTTCGCATCCTTCGACGCGTGACGCGTCCGGTGGAAGACGCAGCGCAGCAGAGGCTCGGGCGCGTCTCCGCGCAGTCTTTCCCACCAGGATTTGGTTCACGACGCATCCTCCTCCCGGAAATCAGAGGCTCCCCAAGGCAAATTTGCACACCTCCCCGCCCACCCCGCCTCGCGCCCGGACATAAGGGTAGAAGCCAAGGCTGTCGCCTGCAGCCCTGCTCTCCTCTCTTTTTGGCAGCCAGCTGCGGGGTCAGCGCCCTGTCGCGGCCTTCCCAGGTCAATCCGCCACGACTTTGCAGGTCCCAGCACGTGACACTGGCTAAGGGTGGGGGAGGGAGCTCCTTACCGCTCCGGCCCGTGTCCCTTCCCACCCAGATGTCCCCTCCCCCCAGACGTTCCCCCCCAGCCAAGTTTTTGAACACCTCCACTCATCCCCAGGGTCGGACCAACCTGCAAGCCACAGCTGGCCCGGGGTCCGCGTGACCTGGGGACTCTGAGGGTTCCCCTTTCCCTCCGGGTTGGGACTCCCCCACGGCAGTCCCCAGTTCAGAGGGCACGGCCCGCAGCGCTCCCCGGGTCCCAGGCCCCTTAGGTGGACGGCTCCTCCGCCGCATGCCCTGGTCTCCGCGGCCCTGCGCCCCGGGTATTCCTCGGTCTCAGACCGGCGGTGGACGGGTGGAGTCGGCCCCCGCAGCCCGGGATCCCCGGGGGGTGAGAGAATGCGCTCGGTGCTTCCAGAGCGGCGGGAAAAACTGCCCCCTCCCCGGCCCCGGGGCCTGACGCCCTCCGCTGGGGTGGCCTCGCGGGCTTCTACGCTCCCGAAGCTGGAAGCGGGCTCAGCCCGCGCGTCCCCCAACCCCACCTCCGCCTCCGTCCCCTGGGGCCAGAGAGGGAGGGGCGGGGCCGCCTGCGACGCGGATTTTGGCGGCTTCAGTGAGTGCTTTGGGTTCTCCGGCGCGTGCTTCTCCCAGCTCTGAGGCAAAGCCGCAAGCTGCACGGTCCCCGCGGCCCAGAGAGGCCCCTGCCTCGTTCCGAACTCTAGCCAAGAACCCGCCGTCTAGCGGGGGACCCGGGGGCGGGCGAGTCCCCAGGCGCGGCCGCCCCGCCCCCCGCCGAGCTCCGTCCCCGCCCGCGCCGCGCTCGGAAAGCCCCCGCGGCTCCTCCCACCCCCTAGGGGCTTTGCTCCAGCCTCCAGTGACTTTTCTCATTGAGCGCAGCCGCCTGGCGCTCCTTTCCGCCGGGCTGGGGCGCGTGTGCCACTGCTTTTCTGGGGACGTAGGGGGCGAGGAGCGGTGACCTCGGTGAGCGCCCGGGTCCCGTATCCTGGCCCGCGCCCGGGCCCCCGGCCCGCGCCCCGGCCGCCGGCATGGTGCTGCTGGCCGGGCCCGGGCCGGAGGGCGGCGGGGCAGGCTGCGTGAGCCCGCAGCCGCCGTCCCCACCCCAGGGCGCGCAGGTCGAGGAAGACGCCAGTGAGTACGAGGAGTACGAGGACTTCTCGAGTTTGCCAGATACCCGCAGCATCGCGTCGGACGACTCTTTCTACCCTTTCGGAGGCGAGGAGGAGTACGGCGCCCAAAGCGCGGAGAGCGCCCCGGAGGGCGTCCCGGAGGCGGCGACCCTCCTGCGCGCCGCCTGCGCCAACGACGTGGGGCTGCTGCGGGCGCTGGTGCAGCGGGGGCCGCGCGTCGAGGAGGTGCAGGAGACCGACCGCAACGGCCGGGTAAGCAGGAGTCCCCGCAGGGTTTGGGTCCCCTCGGCACGCCCCATCCCCATCCCCGCGCCACCCAGACCCCGGCTCTGGACCGGTCCTTCAGTCACTCTGCCGCCCAGAGGGCCTTTTCCTCGCTGTTTGGGAGCGCGGCGCCTGGGGAGCCCTGGGCGGCTCGCCCATCGCAGGTTGGGGGCGTGGGTGGGGGTGGGGGCGTAGTTCGCTCTGCCCGCGGTGGCAGCGCGGGCCGGAGACGCCTACAGTTCCGCGTCCCTATCCCATCCCCTTCTAGTTTACTGTCCCCGGGGTCCTCCTGTCTCTGAATTCGCCCCGGGGGCTCGTGCTGGAATTCAGCGTTGACGACTTTTGCAAGGTCTCTTCAACCTGCCCCCACCCCCGACCATTATTATCTTTCCCCAGTCCCTGGCAGGCGACCATTCCTTCTGTCCTGTAGGGACAACCCCTCCTGTCCAGCGCCCTGTTTGTCCCTTCGGTCCCTCGCGCTTCCCTTGCCCTAATATGCCTGGGCGTGAGTCGGCTCCTCCAGGCTGCCAGTATTTGGAAGCGACTGTTCTCTCTCTAGCCCGAACTGCTTGGTCCCCACACCCCGCAACCCCAGCCCCCACGATCTCTGACTGGTGAGTCTGCACGGTCACCGCTGCGAGCCAGCGCCGGCGGGGGACCCCCAGAGGCAGGGCCTGGGAGGGCAGCCGAACGGCAAGCGACCACCCGGTGGCGCAGGCCGGTGGAGGGAGGCGGCACTGGCTGTCCTTTAGAGATGCCAAGATTCAGAGAAAGCAAGAAACGTTTAGAAAAGGAATGAAAAAGTTGGCTTGAGAAGACTCGAGAAGGATTGGGTAGTGGAACACAGTCCACCGAGCACTTTGAGGAAAAAACTGCAGAGTGACCACGGTGGCGAAGTCCACATTAATCTGTGTTCGGTGGACAAATGGCCGAGTTCTTACCTGATTTTTATATTCCCCAAGGTCCCAGCACAAATCAGGAACGCAGGTGCTTTTTTGCTCGGGAGCCTGCAGATGACAGAAAATATGTGTTTTTACTTGGGGACCCTGGTAACCCTGGGCCTTGGTTTATCTAGGGGGTGGAGGGCAAAGTGGTTTGACCCTGACTGTGATCTGGGCTGGGCTTAGGCATTTAGGAAGCCGGCAAGTGTCACTTTCTGCTTGTAGTAACCTGACACAGCATTTGAACTTGGAGGAAGGGTGAGTGCTTGAACTGTGGCAGGCAGTTGAGAACTAAGGTGGGGTCTCCGTGGACAGCATGACCTGGATCCCCCGCAGTTCCTGTAGCTGCTCCCCAAGGCAGTACCCATGTCCCCAGCCCAGGTGGCAGGTGCTCCAGCTGGCAGGTGAGGAGGGCTGGGAGCCCCTCCTGAGGTCCAAGGGGCTGTCGGTGGAGCTCTACTTTCAGTTTAAGTGCAAGTCTTCAGGCCCAGATGTTTGGACTAGAAACCTTTCCTTCCTGAAGCAGGTATCGGGCCAGCTTTAAAGGAACCCCCTCAAAGCTTGGAAGTGCACGGGTGGGGTAGGTCTCTCCCTGGGGCCTGGGAAACTGGGGGTCTCCAGTGGGCTGGAGCAGGGCCTGGCTCGCTCGCTGCCCACTGTGAGACACTGGGCTTAGCTTTTCCTTTAGGGGCAAAAAATAAATATTTGGCCAGTTGCAGTGGCTCACACCTGCAATCCTAGCACTCTGGGAGGTGGAGGCGGGAAGATTGCTTTAGGCCAGGACTGTGAGACCAGGCTGAGCAATATAGTGAGACCATGTCTCTACAAAAAATAGAAAAAAAAAGCCGAGCGTTGTGGCGTTCACCCGTAAGGCTGAGGCAGGAGGATGGCTTGAGCCCAGGAGTTTGAGATTGCAGTGAGCTATGATGACACTACTGCACTCTAGCCCGGGTGACAGATTGAGACTCTGAACCAACCCATCAATCCGTAATATATATATTTGAAAACAGCTGCATTGCAGAAAACTGGCAACAGATAAGCCATCCCCAGGGGGTTTGAGCCTGACAGACTGAGTGTCCGGGCCACTCTTGAAAGCCCCTCCCTCGGAGAGGCATGGGAGGCTAGCTCCAGCCTCCCATCATCTCTCTGCCTCAGTTTCCTTGTCTGTAAAATAGGGATAATGACAGCCCATATCTCCTGGGGTTGTGAGCGTGAAGTGCCACAGTGCACACAGCACCCTGAGGGGCCTCCCCAGGACCCTTGCTTACCCTCTTGTCCTGTGGCACCTTCCAGTTTTGTTTTGTTTTCTTCTGCCAGGCAAGCCTTTTTCTCTCTCTGCTTCTCTTTCCCGTTGACAGTAGAGATGGAGACTCGTCGTCCTTAGTGTCTCTGCTTTGAGTCAAATACTGACGGGGCCTGGCACCTGGCCTGCAAACCACAAGACCCCTGAGCTCTTCTATCTGCGGATGGGAAGGAGCAGGGCCTGTGTTCTGTGCTTTGGGGTGTGGGTGGGGGGAGGCAGGAGCCTCCATTCTTCCCATCAGGTTCTCGATACTGTTGATCAAACAGCTCCGTATTCCTGGAAAATGGCTGAAAGAATAAAGTGTGGCGAAGCCCAAATGCGCCGCTCCGTGGCAAAGAGAGTGTGAGTTGTTGCGTGTTTGTTGCAGGCCTCCCGTGCTCTGGCGAGGTACTTTAGGAGACTCGAAGATGAATCCAGCAGCCCCTGCCTTTGAGAGTCTTAGCCTTTTAGTGAAGAGAAGAACTTAGGAAAAGTAGCTGGCTAAGAATAGGAAATTGGGGGACAAACTGGAGTTGTGAGCATGCTAGTGTCCAATGTGTGCTGCCTAGGTGGTAACATGGCTGGCTCCCTCACTGCATGCAGGTGCCTGTTTTAAGGGCACCTTCTCTGGAAGGCCTTTCTGCCTGCCCCTGTCTCAGCCAGCAGCACTGGGAGCTGAGCAAGGGGCGTGCAGCTGTTCAGGCACTGAGGGCTGAAACTGTAAGTAGGATGGGCATTTGAGAGAGCAGCTTGAGCAGTGTGGTAGAAAAGGTATCTGGGGGAAAGAGCATTTAGGTAGAGGGAACAGCAAGTGCAAAGGCCCTGGGGCAGGAACCTTGCTGGAGCCTGGTCTACAAGCTTATCATGATTAGTGACAGTGAAAAAACGTGAAGAAGGCTCAAGAGCTTTGGTGAAGTCAGGGGTAATTAATGACAGAATGACAGCTCGCAGGTGCCACCCACAGCCAGCATTCTAAGAGGAAAACGTCTCTAAAGGCCTTCCAACTTTTCTGGGGTGTGTTTGTGGAGCTGCTCCTCTCTGGTTGGTTGAGAAGGGTGCTCCCCCGGAGCTGGCAGGCGTTCCATTTGCTTTGGGTAACTCAGGATCAGATGTGTTTTGTTTAAGGAAATGTGTTTTTTCCTGCCACCTGAGATTGGTAGAATATTGATGTGGCTCAGCACACCATTTTCCTTCTCAAATATTTATTGCTCTAAAAGAACCTCATGATTTAATGTGCAACATGTAAAAATATTTGTCAAATAATTCTCCAATAACATTCAAAGTGTGTTCCCTACGTCTTTTGGATTTATGGTAGTTTTGTTCCCTCTGACTCTGGGACAGTGAAGGCTGCCGTAATTCTTTTTCCTAATTCTTCTCTTTCACTTATCACCTGAGGTTCACCTTTACAGCCCTGGCGGCTCTTGAGACAGCCGTGAAAACAAAGGAAGTGTTTGTGCTGTTTTAATTGTTGAGGAAGGGCGGGTTGAATGTCAGAACAGAATTAGGCCCAAATATACTAAATTTTAAAAAATTGCACTGCTTTCATGATGGAATTCTATTCCTGCATATTTAAATTCCTGGCCTCTTGGTGAAATTTTCTAAAGGCCTCTCCACCCATTTGTTTTGCTGGTTCAGCAAAGCCCACACCACACCCAGTGTGGGGTGTCTCCCTTCGTTCTTGAAGTGCTTACATTTAAATTTTACGGATGTATTGATAGCTGTGATTAGGACTTTATCTCAAACTAGAGAAAAATTTTTTGTTTTTGTTTTCTGAATGCTACATAAAGCTTTATAAACTCTAGAATCACCTTTCCCTAAAATGAGAATTGAGTTATTGGAACTAATACCCATTCCTCTGCCTCACCAGGCCCTGGTATCCGTGGCCTGCGTGTGCCAGGAGAGGGGCTGATGTGTATAGAGAGTGAATTCCCTGGACCTTGCAAGTTACTCTAGGAAGTGAATTCTGGCCTCACACCTCCCCTCCCTTGCTGAGGGCCAGCTAGCACAAGGAAGAAGTTTGCTCTGCTGATTGGGAATGTATGTTAGTGTTTAGTTGCATCTGCAACTTATGAACTTTGGGAAAGGAAGTGAGAAGGGCGAATTGAGCAGAAGGGACCAGGAGCCCAAGGGGCTGGCAAAGAAGAAGTCTGCTGAAGTGGGCTTGGAAAACCTGGGTTGGCGGCAGGCAGGTGACAGATGTCTGCCTCTTCCTCTTCTACTGACTGTGGCGGGGGCTGCTCTGGGCCCAGCAGCATTAGCGAGGCCCATGTGTTTTTGATATAAGTGTATTGGTTATCAGTGGCCATGATAATGCTGCATGACAAACAACTGTAAAGCCTCACACCTCACAGGTGTATACAACTGAAAACATTTTGCTGAGGGTAGCCCAGCTCAGCTGAACGAGGCTAGATTTGGTGCCTTGTCAGCACTCAGCTGGCGGTCAGCTGTGAGTGCCTGGACCAGGACAGTCTTAGCTGGGATGACTCTTCTCTGCTTCATGTGGTCTCTGCTCTTCCCGCAGGCTGGCCTGGGCTTGTTCTCCATGGCAGGGGCAAGGTTCTAGGAGAGCAAGGTCTCTTGAGGCCTCACCTTGGCGGAGGTTCAATGTCACTTTTGCTAAAGCAAGTCACAAGGCCAAGCCCAGATGCAAGGGGTAGGAAAATAGACCCCTCCCCTCAATGGAGGAGCTGCAAAGTCACCTAACAAGAGGCAGGGATAGAAGGGGAAGACTTGGGGCCACTTTTGGAATCAGTCTACCAGAATAAGGAGGAGGCTTTGCTAGGGATACCCAGGTGAGCGCTCTCCATGGGGTATCTCCGACTGAACACGTGGCCTGCAGTGGGCTTTTAGCCCTTGAGCAGGGGGAGGGGTGTTTATTTGAGCCCCTGGAGAGGAGCTTGACATCTGAAGAAGTCAGGCAGGTCTTCAGGAGGCTTCTGGCTGATTCAGCGTGGCTGCTGCGACAGGCATTGCTCCCTTATTCTCTTTAATGAGATGCTTTAACAACATGAAGTCACACTCTCCTTTTGTCACTAAGGATACTTACTAAAGAAGAGAAAATAAGCATTGAGTTTTAAAGAAATCCTTTGGTATAAATGTGTTTGTGTTTATGCTATTATCATTAAGGGTCAGCTGCTAAACATGGAAACAAATAGAACAGGTGAAATAACCTGATTCAAACCTGGACTTGCAGTGATGTTAGCGCCACAGTCAGCGGATTTGCCTCTGATCTTCGGTCTGATGACGTGCTCTGCGGCGTTTGGGTTCTTCGTGTTTTCATTTAAGCCAACCTGGGACTTCCGCGTGGACCCCAGAGCTTGCTTGTGTTTCCCCATCCAGATCTCCGTCCCTGATTTTTAAAGATTGAGGAAATATCCATCGTCCCAAGGGGTTAATAGCTTTCTGAAATGATTTAAAAAACAAGGTTTGGGTAAGTTTAAATAGCAACGAACTTTTAGGAAAGGTAAGTCCAGATTTCTGAGGCATTTTGCACCCGGTAGTCGCCCAGAGTTCGTTCCCAACTTTGGCTGCACATGAGAATCATCTGGAATGTCCCATAAAAATCCTGGTGTCCAGGCCACATCCCAAACCAGTTAAATGAGAACCCAGGGTGGACAAGGCATCAGAGAGTAATTCCCTGTGCAGCCAGCATTGAGAACCACTGGTGTAGAATCTTGAACCTCAAAGTGGGGTCCTCAGACCAGAATCAGGGGTTCCCCACCGGGGAGCTTGATAGGAACGCAGAGCCTCAGGCCCCCACCCAGACCCCACGAGCGGTCTGCTCTTCGGTGAGAGCCCCAGGGGCTTCTGGGCTTCTGGAGCCTTGATGCAGAGCATCTCATCTGCCCCCAGTGTCTCTGGTTAGGGGATGAGGTATCAGGCTCAGGGAGGCGGGGCAGAGTTGCCCCCCCACCCGTGGCTGAGCCAGGAAGCAGATCCCAGGTGGTCTGAGTCTGAAACTCACTATCCCCCCACCATCATGGGCACCACCGTCCACGCAGCCTGTTCTCCACAGTGGACACTGGACTATGACAAAGCCCGGTGAGTCGGTGTCCCCGTGAAGGGAACAAGAGTGGCCTGCAAATCCCCTGATATTCAGTGGAAGTGACTCTGGAGAGGTGTTATCCGTCTCTGGGAACCTACGGGGAGATCTCTAACTTAAATACGGGATCACTGCTCTGCCGCGGTTCACTTGGCGCTGAAGGACAAGAAGTGGGTTCCATTTTCCAGGCCCTACTTGCTTATTCGTAAAGGTAAGGCCTGACTCTTCAGTGGCGGCCTAGGATTAGAACTAAGGTGAACAAGCAAGAAATCCGATGAAACTCTTAAAGGAGAATCGGCTTTTGTTTGCAAAGGATGCGACACACTAACCCGGAGCATTGATGTATTTATTTTAACTTTATTTTTAAATAAAGTTATTTATTTACTTTACTGCGGGACGTTTCCGACAGGGACTGAAGCAGAGGGGATAGTCCCGAAAACCTGCACGTCCTCGCGGTCCAGTGTCAGCAGGCATCGGCTCCCGGGGCCTGGCGCGGCTTTGACGGGAAGGGTGTGTGTGTGACGGCGCCCGTGTGTGTTCGTGCGGGTGAAGGTGTCAGAGATGTGGACGGGCTGTCGTCCGGGATTAGAGGTGGAAGGCACTGGGGAGTGGTGGAGCCCACGGTTTTGTAGTCGAAGAAGCGGAGCAGAGAGGACGTGGGTGCGGCGGGAGAGCGGGCTCTGGCCCTGACTCCCAGGCTGGCGGGACCCCACGGGGTACTGCAGGGGCTTCTTGGCCTCCGGCCGTCTCCCAGCCACGCGCTGAGAAAGCAGGATCCGCTAGGTATGCGGTGGGGCAGCTGGTGATTGTGAACATCCGGTGCTTGTGAAGGAAGACAAAGGGGGAGCATTATAAAAATCTCAAACAATAATAGGATATACGATCTGCTTTGGATTATCATTCACTAGTCTAACACTCCTGTCAAGGTAATATGTAAGCTAGTTTTCAAAACTATTTTGAATGACAACTTCTGGTAGCTATGGCTACAATGTAAGAAAAGCTGTAAGTATTATTTAACTAATTGTTACTAAAGTTCACACCCTTCTATTATGCCTCTAGGTCTGTCATTCTTTTTTCGGTTTTTAAAAATTTTTTTTTAAGAGATGGGGGTCTCACTATGTTGCCCAGGCTGGTCTCTAACTCCTGGGCTCAAGTGATCCTCCTGCTTCAGCCATTGCACTTGGCAAACCTAGGAGTTATTTAGAATTGTGTTTAAAATTTTTTAAATATATTTCTAAGCTTTATTTAGAAAAAACATTTTTAAACCTAATTCAGAGAACATGATCTGTAAGATACCACTTTTTCGAAATTGCTTGAGGCTGGCTTGATAGCCTCCTGGACCAGTAATTCTAAATCATAAACATGGAACATTCTAAGATTTCTCCAAATTAAGTCCAGACAATCCCATATGTAAACCAATATGTAATTGCTCTTAATTAAAAGATATAAGAAGGATGTAGAGAAGTTGTTATAATATGTGAACAAAGAAAATATGTTTCATTCACGAAGATTGGAAAGGAACTTTTAAAAATAGCAAGGCGGAATGAGGACGCGTGCGTGCGTGTGCATGTGTGTGTCACGAGCGTCCGTGCAAGGAAGGGTTGACGGAAGCCACACAGACCTGAACGGTGGGAAGGACGGGATGCCACTTTTAGCTGTGATGGAGAGTGTGGGAGTATGACGGTGGCACCTATTTGTGGATCTTATGAGGTCGTATTTTGAGATGAAGTAGAATGTCAGGAATCCTTGATGTCATTACGTGTGTGTACATAAAAGAGTTGGGAAGAGGCTATTTTTAAATGGTGTTCCCGAATTTAAAGGACAGTTCGTTGAAGGTAGATTTTACTTATTTCTACTGAGTCAGAGATATGGAAATTAAGGCAGAAGTGAAATCCCGAGTGACAGTTGGCTCTGTGGCAAAATTGGATTGGAATGGTGGGATCTGAGAGCAGTTTCAAAGGGACAGAGAGACAATGTATGTCTCCAAAGGCATCTTATGTCAGGTCCGAAAGCGCAGATGAAAAGTGAGCGTCCGATGGGATGGGGAGTCACGCATTTCTGTCTGGCTTCTGTTTCTGGGATGCTTCAGTGGCTCTTGAATTAGAGCCTGCACCTCTGGCAGGGACATTCCAGCTGGGAGAGGCACGACGGGGGTGGAGGGGAAGCCCAACAAAGAGGCAGGAGCGATCTTGTCGCCTGTGCTCGTGAGAGGTGCCCAGAGAAGGGTGTTAAATAAATTTAGCGCTTTCTCTGAGACGCGGAAAGGCAAATGAAGCTGGTTCAAAAATAAAGGCAGGCCAGGGAATTATGCTGAGTGAAGAAAGCCAATCTCAAAAGATTATATGCTGTATGATTCCATTTATGTAACAGTCTTGAAATAATGCGGTTGTAGAGATGGAGAAGCGATGGGAGGTTGCTGGGGTTTGGGTGGGAGGAGAAGGAGTGTTACTATAAGGGAGCAGCTGCAGGGGCCTTTCAGGGCTGGAACAGTTCTGCACCGCGATCGTGGTGGTTACAGGAAGCGACACGTGGGTTAAAATTGCACAGACAGGTGCATGCTCGCACTCATGCAGTCTGAGTAAGCTCCGGGCATCGCAGCAACGCCAAGTTCATGGCGTTATTATAGTGCTGTGATTGTGCCAAGTGCTAACTTTGGGGGGCGAAGGCTACAACTGCCTGTGGGTCTGTAACTATTTCAAAATAAAAAGTTTAATAAAAGTGAAGGATGGCGTGCATGACGTTTTATCTGTAGCCTTACTCCCACCAATAGATCTAATTTTGGAAATGCAAGCAGGGCCAGACCTAGTTAATATGCGGGAGGGGGACCAGCTGGGAATATTGGGCATCAGAACCCTCGCTGCCTAAAGTGTGGTTCATGGACCAGCAACACTGGCATCACCTGGAGCGTTTCCCAAATGCAGGATCTCAGGCCCCTCCCCAGACCTACTGCATCAGAACCTGCAATTTAAGACGGTCTTGAGAAGATTTGCTGGTACATTTGCATTTGAGGAGCTCTAGAACTCTTCCTGGAGTAGAAATCCAGTTTGGTGGTCAAGGGTGTGGGCTTAGGTTGGTTACATGATGCTGGACAAGTCACATGATCCTTTGATCCTCAGTTTCTTTTAGGTCCCCATCTGGAAAATGAAGATAATAACACCTACAAGTT
>NW_012148719.1:499426-499968 GCF_000956105.1 Propithecus coquereli
GGTGAGTCGGTGTCCCCGTGAAGGGAACAAGAGTGGCCTGCAAGTCCCCTGATATTCAGTGGAAGTGACTCTGGAGAGGTGTTATCCGTCTCTGGGAACCTACGGGGAGATCTCTAACTTAAATACGGGATCACTGCTCTGCCGCGTTTCCCTTGGCGCTGAAGGACAAGAAGTGGGTTCCGTTTTCCAGGCCCTACTTGCTTATTCGGAAAGGTAAGGCCTGACTCTTCAGTGGCAGCCTAGGATTAGAACTAAGGTGAACAAGCAAGAAATCCGATGAAACTCTTAAAGGAGAATTGGCTTTTGTTTGCAAAGGATGCGACACACTAACCCGGAGCATTGATGTATTTATTTTAACTTTATTTTTAAATAAAGTTATTTATTTACTTTACTGCGGGACGTTTCCGACAGGGACTGAAGCAGAGGGGATAGTCCCGAAAACCTGCACGTCCTCGCGGTCCAGTGTCAGCAGGCATCGGCTCCCGGGGCCTGGCGCGGCTTTGACGGGAAGGGTGTGTGTGTGACGGCGCCCGTGTGTGTTC
>NW_012148719.1:511758-514337 GCF_000956105.1 Propithecus coquereli
GCTTGCCTCGGCTTCACCGGCAGGCGTGGGGATTTTTATTAACTGATATCCTTTAAACAAACACTGTCTATGTTGCATTTCTCCCTTTAAAAAGAAATACACAAGACATAGTTTGCATTAGATACACTTCTTGATTCTGCGTGAAGTTGCCTTCCTTTCAGTTTAATGTATTCATTTGTTTAGCAACTATGTACCGAATGTTTGTACCTGAGCCAGGTGCCATTCCAGGGAACATAGTACTGAACAGAAATGAGATTGCTGCTCCACTGGAACTGACGTGCTGCTGGGGGAGAGAAACCACATGAGGTGACTAAGCAAAGCGTGTGTAATCCGTGTCATGAGAGCGACTGGTCAGTGCTCAGAAGATGAGATCAGGCAGCCCTTTGGCAGTTTTGGGCTGATGCTGAAATTTCCCCTTGGTGCTGAGAAAGGAACCTTTGAGTAAAGACCTGAAAGGAAGTGAAAGTCTTCCTGTTCAGAAGCCTAGGAAAGAGACTTCCAGGTGGATGGAGCAGGTGGGAGAGGCTGGAATGTTCTAGAAAGCCAGGAGGCCAAGGGGCTAGTGCCTAATACAGCAGGGAGCGGGCAGGAGATGAGGTCAGAAGAGATGAAGGATTCACTGACAGACAGGAGGATGGACTTGGGTGAGGACTGTTAGAGGGGAAGACAAAAGACCCAACACCTTTCGTAATGTCTTGTTGAAATTTGCTGCTCTTTCAAGTGGACGGACAGAGTGCTCCAGGCCGGACGTTCACAGGGACTAGCTGTGGTGAGCTTGTCTTTTACATCATGCTTGATTGGGTTAATGCCTTTTCAGTATTCGTCTAACTGAATCAATGAGTATTTCATGGGTGCATATAGAGCTGGAAACTAAGTCCCCCAAAAGTTGCCCTCGGTGTATGAAAGCGTATTTGGGCTACAGCTCTTTAAGCTTTGGCTTTTTAGGTCTGACTGCAAGTCCAACTGGCCGCTTCCATTTAACTTGGGAAGTTGGAGAATGCGCTTATGCGAGTCTGTGAGTCTGTGGAGCATGAGGCTTAGCCCACTCTGGTGAAAGGAAACCCACCGAGAAACCCCTAGAATCAGAAAACTTTCTGGGTACTTGTGGCTTCTTTTGTCAGCCACTGAGATGCTGCCCAAAGGCCTGCCTGGCTGATGGGTGTGCTGCGGGTATCTGGGTTGCTGCCTTGCTGGGTGCGCCATGGAAGGGGAAGCCCTGCGCTGTGGCGTTTGATGGGTCACCATGCCAGGTGAGGGTACCATGCCAGCGGCCACGCGGAAAGCAGAGCCCTAGAGTCAGATAGGCAGAGTCACCGTACAGCCCATCCTGTCCATCGTCACCCAAAACAGATTCCTCTGTCAAGCCTCTGCCCATCTCAGATCTTTGCTGACGTTCTCCATGCCAGGCGCTCTGCAGGAGACTGGTGATGGAGAGATGAACAAGCCATGGGGCTCTGTCCTCAAGGACCCAACAGACAGCCACGCAGGCCATGGTGAAGACCTTAGATTCTATGTTAACGTGACCTTGTAAGTTTCTCTGCGTCTATGCTCATTGCCACTTACATAGTATTTCTTTCTTCCATCATGCAACCGAGAAACACAGTCATCCTTCGGTATCTGGGAGGGGGATTGGTTTCAGGACCCCTGCCTGTACCAAAACCCGTGCATACGGAAGTCCCCTAGTCAGCCGGGCAGAAGGTTCTGCGATTAGGAACAGTCAGGCCCCCATAAACACGAGTTCACAGCCTGTGATTTGGTTGAGAAAAATCCACTTAAAAGTGGACCCTTGCAGTTCGAACCAGTGTGGTTCAAGGGGCAATTGTAATGCAGCCCTATACGAATAAGAAAGGCAGGGGGTGTTAGTGCCACAGCCAACAGCCCTTTACCTGGTTGGAAACCATCGTTTGGGTCTGAGGCACTGTGAGAATACAATGTGCGCTGGGTTTCTGTAACTGTGTGTGCGTCTGTCTGTGTACTGCTTTCTTCTCCTTATTGGCCATACATTTTATAAGATGACATTAAGACCAACGGTTCTCGTCTTCAGTCTTTTAGTGCTGAACTAGTTTTTCTGTGCGACATCTTAATGCATAATTTAGGAGGTTGCCATTGGTCTCCTGTAGTCAGAGACAGATAAAATTGGTAAAAGATCTTTCCAGTAAAAATATGGTCCTTTCCCAATACATTTCCGTGTCCCAGGACATTTGTTTCCTGGCTTTTAACTTAACAGCAGTGCAAACATGGGCCTTTTCCAATACATTTACATGTACCAGGACATTATTCATGTGTTTCCTGGCTTTAAATTCAACAGCAGTATGTGCTTGGCTAAGAGGTTGGGAGAATGTTTTGCTTGCTGAATTTCAAAAAGCAGTGAAGTTTTCATCATGGGAGAATATTTCTGATGTTAATTATTTTAAAGATCTTTCTGAGTGGGGTCACTTTATTTTCCCTGTGAATGATCACACCCACACTGTGATCTCCACTCTTTTACTATGACAACATTAAACAGTAATATTTATTAGATATTTTATTCTGTACCCAATAGAAATATTTACTGTGGAAAAATGGGAAAGAGAGAGAGA
>NW_012148719.1:514992-516254 GCF_000956105.1 Propithecus coquereli
AAAAAAAAATCACTGCTAATTCATGATCTAGACATAATTACACATTTTGGGTATAACTTTAGAGACATTTAATATAACATGATACATTTAACCTTCTTTTTTCCTTAGTAATTTATCGAGGGCAACTTTCTTTGTCAGCAAATACACATCATTATTTTTAATGACTGTAGTGTATTCTATTTTCTGGATATTTTCATTTATTTAGCCTGTGACTTCCTGGTGGACAGGGAGGTTATTTCCACTGTGTAATTTAGTAACAGCAGTTTGCATGTATCTTTGCATATGAAGCTTCTTATTTTCTTAGGAAATTGTTAGATCTTGGATCTGTGTGATAGGTTCCCTAATTTTTACAAGTAATTCTGTTCCTCCCTGGGGCAGGATGATACTTCCTCCCTATTACGTCATGTTTGGCCATGTCACTTGCTCTGGCCAATTCAGTGAGAAGTGGCTTGTATAAATTTTGACTAGAAGTTTTAAAACTCAGCATGTGATTTGCCATGTCCTCTTTCAGGAGACCCACAATTTTCTAGGTAGAGTCTCCACCAGCCTGAGTCCTGGGAGGGAAAACAATGTAGAAAAGACAGGTAGCCAACCTGCAGTGGGCAGGTAGTGTGAGCAAGAAGTAGACATTTGTCATAAGCCATCAGGACTTGGGGATTGTTTGTTACTGCTGCACAACCTAACTTATCCTGACCAACATAATGCATATTAACAAACTGCCCTCTAGAAAGAGTGAACTTACTTATTGTCATAACTGTCATTTATATTAATACTGCGTCAGCATCCATCTTGTTCTGTCCCTGGCTGGTCACCCTTGACAAACATATTTTGAGGAAGTGTCCACTCGGTTTTCATTTTCATGTTCTAAATAGATAAGGCCCCTCACTCTGAGCTGCTTGACCACATTACTTATGCTCGAACATGATAACGTAACCCCTTAGTTCTTGTGCTTAGCCTCACGGTCCCCCCAAATTAATTAATGCAACCCTGTCCGAGGAAGCCCCCTTTGGCAACACCTAGTAGAGGCTCCAACCCACAGGTCCCTCTGTTCTCTTTTGCTCCCTGCCTGCTGGTTGAGCATACATGTCCCAGATGGTTTCTCCTTCCTCTTTGGCCCTGTGAGGGTCTGAGTAATAAATGTAATCATTTCATCATTCCAGTCTGAGTGTCCCTCGCTATGCTGTACCTGACAGCACCAAACTTATCTCCAATACCTCATTTAACAAATCACAACACTTAGGCTCACTAACAAGATAAGAGAG
>NW_012148719.1:516304-519487 GCF_000956105.1 Propithecus coquereli
TGGAAATTAAGGCAGAAGTGAAATCCCGAGTGACAGTTGGCTCTGTGGCAAAATTGGATTGGAATGGTGGGATCTGAGAGCAGTTTCAAAGGGACAGAGAGACAATGTATGTCTCCAAAGGCATCTTATGTCAGGTCCGAAAGCGCAGATGAAAAGTGAGCGTCCGATGGGATGGGGAGTCACGCATTTCTGTCTGGCTTCTGTTTCTGGGATGCTTCAGTGGCTCTTGAATTAGAGCCTGCACCTCTGGCAGGGACATTCCAGCTGGGAGAGGCACGACGGGGGTGGAGGGGAAGCCCAACAAAGAGGCAGGAGCGATCTTGTCGCCTGTGCTCGTGAGAGGTGCCCAGAGAAGGGTGTTAAATAAATTTAGCGCTTTCTCTGAGACGCGGAAAGGCAAATGAAGCTGGTTCAAAAATAAAGGCAGGCCAGGGAATTATGCTGAGTGAAGAAAGCCAATCTCAAAAGATTATATGCTGTATGATTCCATTTATGTAACAGTCTTGAAATAATGCGGTTGTAGAGATGGAGAAGCGATGGGAGGTTGCTGGGGTTTGGGTGGGAGGAGAAGGAGTGTTACTATAAGGGAGCAGCTGCAGGGGCCTTTCAGGGCTGGAACAGTTCTGCACCGCGATCGTGGTGGTTACAGGAAGCGACACGTGGGTTAAAATTGCACAGACAGGTGCATGCTCACACTCATGCAGTCTGAGTAAGCTCCGGGCATCGCAGCAACGCCAAGTTCATGGCGTTATTATAGTGCTGTGATTGTGCCAAGTGCTAACTTTGGGGGGCGAAGGCTACAACTGCCTGTGGGTCTGTAACTATTTCAAAATAAAAAGTTTAATAAAAGTGAAGGATGGCATGCATGACGTTTTATCTGTAGCCTTACTCCCACCAATAGATCTAATTTTGGAAATGCAAGCAGGGCCAGACCTAGTTAATATGCGGGAGGGGGACCAGCTGGGAATATTGGGCATCAGAACCCTCGCTGCCTAAAGTGTGGTTCGTGGACCAGCAACACTGGCATCACCTGGAGCGTTTCCCAAATGCAGGATCTCAGGCCCCTCCCCAGACCTACTGCATCAGAACCTGCAATTTAAGACGGTCTTGAGAAGATTTGCTGGTACATTTACATTTGAGGAGCTCTAGAACTCTTCCTGGAGTAGAAATCCAGTTTGGTGGTCAAGGGTGTGGGCTTAGGTTGGTTACATGATGCTGGACAAGTCACATGATCCTTTGATCCTCAGTTTCTTTTAGGTCCCCATCTGGAAAATGAAGATAATAACACCTACAAGTTCTAGGCAGAATAAATTAGTAGCATATAGGCGTGCTTGCCCCACCATCAGAGACAGTCAGTAAATGGAGCTATTATTATTTCTGTGGGTGAGTTAACCTCAAGGTAGTTTTCCAGTAAGTGCTAGCTCAATTTTAGCCAAGGGAAAAGGCTGGAAGGAAAGCAAACTTTTAGCCAATGAGGAGTAATTAAGGAAATGGCACGTTCACATGGCAAGGACTCTTGTAACTGTTAAAGTGGCAGCTGGTGCTTTGGGGGAGAAGGGAAGGGAACCGGTGCATCTTGGGGACACCTGTGATTATAGAAGGGTGGACAGTAGGATGCTGCCCCAGGAAACGGAAGAGAAGCAAGCTGTGGCTTGAGGAGAATTGGAAGGGCCCAGACTCAAGGAAGCTGAGTAAGGAGAGTGTTTCAAGGAGGCGAAAGATGGTCCTTGTGCCAGGGGTGGTCACAAGCCTTTCTCTTTGTTCAGCATTTTCCTTGAATACAGGTTGGTGCAAAGAGCCCTGGAGCCGGGGCCCTGGCCCACCCTGGGCCTTGCAGGGACTGATTCTGTCCCGGTGGGTGCTGCGCCGCAAACACGCGGCCACGATGGATTCCTGGGTTCCAGCCACTTCTGCTTCTCTCTGACATGTCGGACAGGCATCCAAAGGGCCTGGCCCTCCGCACTTGCCTGTCTGTAGGAGGGCCGGTCTGTGTCTTTTACTTCTAGACCTTTTATATTGTAAAACTCCAGGGACAATAGTCATCTGCTAAAAATAGCAGTGACCTAGCTCCTCAGTCCGTTTTGCTGGCACTGGAGGTTAGGCTTTTTTTCTCTGGTGTTAGATAATGGGCAGATTTCTAGGAAATGAATTCCATGTCCAGCAGAGCCAGGCTAAGCTGACCGCAGGGGAGACCTTGAACCCAGCTTGCTGCCCCATGGGGTCCTTTTGTGACCAGAGCCCCATCTCACTACTGACTGTCTCCCTGTGGAGGGAGGAGGTCTTCGGGGGACCTGTTCAAAGACCCTAGGGACAGAAGAGGCGCGTTTCGGAAAGCTGGCCCGGCCTGTGATGGGTGCCGAGGAGCAGAAGAGCGACGTCTCGTCACCTGTTATGTGCCCTTCTCAAGGACGGGCTGCATCAGCCGTCGCCGAGGTCACACTCCACGCACCGTGATGGGGGAGGCCGCTTTCAGCTGCAAGTACTGGCTCTACAGGGGGATCAACTCACCCTGATTTGCCTGGGACTTTGCTTTTTTTAGCAATGAAAGTCCTATATCCTAGGAAACCCCTCTGTCCCCCGCAAACTGGGATGGTTGGTCTCCCTACCTATGACGAAGGCCACTCCTGAGATGCGACTGCACATGAAGTGTTACCTAAGAGAAGCTGAAGGACCCATCACCCACAGAATTTCTGGACCCCACTTTGGAGGAAAGCTGTCATGTTCAAGTTGTATTATCTGGAAGGAAGCATTGGTCTAAACTTAGTCCCTTGGGCTGGCTTCTTGTATCACATGAGAGAACTATCACTCAGCTGGGGGCAGGGCCCGAGGAAGGACATAGGGACAGGCATATCTTTTCGGAGGCCTTTTGGGAGGCAGAGGAGCCTTGATCAGGCAGGGCCCATTGGGTGGCTGGGGAAGAGGGGACGGTAGAGCTGGGCATTAAGCCTTCACTGTTTGTGAAAAGTAGATTAAATGCATTTCTCTAAAACATTCAGTTACTTAATACCTACTAGGGAAGCTATGGTGAATTTATTTTTAATAGAAATAATCATTTTTAAATTTTCTCAAGTGTAAACAAATCTGAATCTGTTGGGTCTGTTTACAATGAGGCACATGTGTATGGAATTAATTAAAAGAAAGCAAAACCTATCTCATTTGTAGAGACAGTGACTTACAGTGACT
>NW_012148719.1:520533-522184 GCF_000956105.1 Propithecus coquereli
GCGTTCACTCCTCTGTCCTCCCCCACCGGCCCTGGGCAGCCGCTAGTCTACTTTCTGTACCTACTTACATTATTTATGGAGGATTTTTTTTTCATTAAGCCCCTTCCATTCTAGGATATGGGAGGATTTTTATGAAAGAATAACTAGATCCCTCTAACTTTATGTCAGCATGTCTTGGCATTTTCCTCAATAGGAGAGTACAGCATTCAGTCCACCACCAGCAGGGGCTGCCACATAAAAGACACGCTGGCTCTACTTGCAGGTACCCACTGTAAATTTCCTGTACATTGCAGTGTAAGGTCAGGAGCTAAGAGTACGCAAAGCCTTAAGCTCGACCTACTCCACATGGAAGCTGGGCTGCGCTGTCTGCTCTTTGCCCTCTGGTTGGTTTGCCGAGCTGTTGCTGAGGTTCTCAGGTGTGGTCCCCGTGCAGCATCACCTGGGACCTCACCCCAGGCCACCTGAATCCCAGACTCCCGGCGGGTCAGCACTCTGCCGTCCACAAACCCTCCAGCAGATTGTGATGCCCGCCTGCTTTTGAGAGCCACGGATGGGTTGCTTTTAGGACGTCTGTTTTGATGTTCTTTCTGCTCACCTGGACAGGTTTTCTGTCCCTGCCTGGGCAGTCCTGGCTTCCTTTTCTAAAGAGAAGATTGAGGTCGGTTTCCCTCCGTCTTGCCCAGTCCCTCCCTCTCTTTTCTTGCTGCCTCGTCCAGGAACAGCTCTGCTGAGAGCAGAGCCGGCTGGTTTTGCCCTTGGTTGGATGTCCAGGGACGGTGGGTTTGGGAAGTGCTCAGTAAACATCTGTGGAGGCAGCGAGATGTCCTGCTGAGGGGGTATCTGGGCAGGGAGTGGTTTTGGCCACGAGTGACTCACCCTGGACCCGGCGCTGTTGGTGACCTGGGCTCCCTGCACACCCGGCTGTCCCTCTCTGCCGGTGCTTTCCCCTTTTCACAAACACATTTGGATCCCGCCTATCACTAAAAAATAAAACAAAACAAAACAAAAAACCCAACTTCGCTTGCCAGTGTGTTGGGCTGTGTTCCCAAGGTCCCGCCTCCAGCCTTGCCGGCCCAGGCTTCCACCCTCTCAGGCCGCTTCTCCACTGCTTGCCTCGGCTTCACCGGCAGGCGTGGGGATTTTTATTAACTGATATCCTTTAAACAAACACTGTCTATGTTGCATTTCTCCCTTTAAAAAGAAATACACAAGACATAGTTTGCATTAGATACACTTCTTGATTCTGCGTGAAGTTGCCTTCCTTTCAGTTTAATGTATTCATTTGTTTAGCAACTATGTACCGAATGTTTGTACCTGAGCCAGGTGCCATTCCAGGGAACATAGTACTGAACAGAAATGAGATTGCTGCTCCACTGGAACTGACGTGCTGCTGGGGGAGAGAAACCACATGAGGTGACTAAGCAAAGCGTGTGTAATCCGTGTCATGAGAGCGACTGGTCAGTGCTCAGGAGATGAGATCAGGCAGCCCTTTGGCAGTTTTGGGCTGATGCTGAAATTTCCCCTTGGTGCTGAGAAAGGAACCTTTGAGTAAAGACCTGAAAGGAAGTGAAAGTCTTCCTGTTCAGAAGCCTAGGAAAGAGACTTCCAGGTGGATGGAGCAGGTGGGAGAGGCTGGAATGTTCTAGAAAGC
>NW_012148719.1:526079-529289 GCF_000956105.1 Propithecus coquereli
GTCTCGCTCTTGGTCAGGCTGGTCTCAAACTCCTGACCTTGAGCGATCCACCCGCCTCAGCCTCCCAGAGTGCTAGGATTACAGGCGTGAGCCACCGCGCCCGGCCCTCTTTCAGTGTTTTTATGGTTGTATATTTCATGGTTCATTTTGGCATAAATTATGAGGTGAAGACCTAACCTTATTCTTTCCCCATGTGAGTAGGGCATTTGTCCAGCACCATTAATTGAGTAATCCATCTTCTGTGAAGATCTGAAATACAATCTTTATTACTAAGTACATGGTGTCTCATTAATATTTTAATTTATATTGTTTTGCTTACTAGTGAGGTTATATATATTTCACATGTATTTATTGGCTTTTTGGTTTTTCTATTCTTTACCCATTTGAAAAATTGTACTGTTGGTGTACTTATGCTGATATTTAATATAATATTTCTGTTGATATTCCAATAATCCTGTGTATGTCATTAATTCTGGTTGCAGTTTTTCATTTTCTTTTTAATTTTACTTATGATTTTTGACACAAAGGAATTTTTTATGTAGATAAGTATATTTATATGTTTATTGTCATTTTATTCTTTTTTTTATGGTTTTGAAGCCCTTCCTTATCTCATGATTATTAAACTATTTTAGGAAATAAGCATAATGTATGTCTTCATAAATTTATTTTTGCCCTATTTTTTAGTCCTTTTGTATGGTACTTTGCTTTACGGTGTGTGTGCGTGTGTTTTTACTGCTCAATGATCAACTTTTCCAACAATGTTGGTTAAATAATATCCACTGGCCAGATCATTCCTTTAACACATATTCACCTTTAGAGACAGGGTCTTACTAATTGCTTTATTTTTTCCCATTAATTTGTTTTTAATCTTTGTTAATATTCTACTCTTTCTTTCCCTCGTTTTTGTTAAATAGCGCACATGTGCGATAGAAAACAGAGTCCTGCAGGCAGGCTTGCTGTGGAAGCGGCAGATACTCACCTGTTCTTGCCACCTGTCTGGTGCTTAGAGAGGCCACTTCCCCCCACTCCTGGCGGCCACCTCCCTGCTGGCTGCAGCCTGCTCCTCATGACTGGTCTCGATTTATCCATTTGGGACAATACTAATGACTCTGCAGTGACAGATGGGTTTTTGCTTACCTACCCCACTTTTTCCCCTCCCTCTGATCAGACCCACCCATCCATAATTTTTCATATGTATTATTCTAGTTCCTCATATAATATGTTTTATTTCAACTTCAATTTCTTTTCCATCAATCTAGTCAGTATTTCTCAACTGATCCTGTGTTGGGTAAAGACATTGCTAACCTTTTCCTACTTCCTCTCCTGCATCCAGCCCTTGAGTTGATCTGACTCTGTTTCCACTGAGATTAATAACATTTTCTTGAATTGTAATTATGCTAATTATCTCAACTTTATCTATAGTTTGATTCCAAAAGTTGGAAACAAGTAACATTTATATTTTTATAACACTGTAACAAGAGTCAACTAGTGTGCTAGAACTACTTCCTTTTTTATGCAATAACACATGTTAAATTATGATAGCATATAATATATCTTACTTTGTGTTTACTTTTTTTTTGTTTGTTTTGGTAAAGCTTTAGCTCATTATACTCTTTTAAGAAAAAACAAAATAAAACAAAACTGCTTTTACCTTTTATAGCTCCACTGTTGAAATTTGAATATAGCATAGGCCTGACTTTGCTCAGGACATTTTTTCAAATATTAAAACTTTGCATGTGGATGTTTGGAGCATTCGATCAACTTACATCCTTTTGATTTTACAATGACCAAGAGGCACTTGTTACTCCAACTAATAAAACCGAAGCCAGATGGCGTCAGAGGCAGCAATGGATTAGTGATGGCTGTCTGTCAGAGTGGCAGGCCAGGGAGTACTATGGTGCTGTGTTCTTGTGAGTAAATGGTTCTTGTGAATGTGGAATTCTCTTTAGTAGGGAGTTAGGAACTTGGAACAGATGAGTAGCCTGCTCAGATCTCATATTTCAGAGAATTGAAAGCTTGGTTGAGTGATGGGTTCTCCCTGATATTGGTGTGGGATCTCTTTGATGTTGTTAGGTGCTCAGTTTCTTTCTTTTACCTTTGCATTTAGTAATTTTGAAGGAGCAATATTTATATTGCAGGGCTTTATTTGCAAAGTTTTTGTTCTGTTCATTTCCCTAATCAGCCATGTTTTCCTACTTATTAAAAGTTTAGGCTACCAGTGGCTAGAGGAATAAAAGCTAAGCAAATTACTAGGTATTTTGAGTATTCGAGTGCACACACAGTCGGATCTTATTTTTGCAAATGCACAAAACAAGTACCTGCTCTCACAATGGGTGCCATTGACAAGGTGCCCGCTGAGGCCGGGGACAGAATTAATCACAAAAAGGGCATTTCAGAGCACCGTGTGAGGTAAACTGACAAGACTCCAGTCAAGCGTGGCAGTGACCTGGGAAGCGTCTTCTTTTCCGCATGCTTGAGTGAATCGCTGCCTTTGTTTTTCCTTTTGCTTCTTTTTGGTTTATTTTTCTTTACATATAATTGGTATCTTTTTATATTTTTGAGATCAATTTATGTGCATTTGAGCTTAATATATTTATTACCTATCTAAATGATGGTTTTGAATAAGAAATAAGGTAGAGTAGTTTGGTTACTAATCTTATAGAAACCTATGTAAAAATTGCCAGTGGTCCAAAGTACTTTCTCACATAAGCCCTCTTATGGTATGGACTATGAGTAGTTATTACGGCAAAACATTCAAGGGTTTTGCATATTTGGAAAAAAGAAAAATGAAAGTAATGTGCTTTAAGATGCAGCCACTTCAGTGCAATAATATGAAATGAACAATAGCTATCTGCTGTCTTGTACACAGAGGGGCAAAGTCTAAATTAATTACTCCCTGATAATTTTAACAGGATGATATTCAGTATAGTTAGGCAGACAGCTAAATTACTTTTAAAAAGCATATGTAAAGCTGGTCATGGTGATGTGCACCTGTAGTCCCAGATCCTCTGTAGGCTGAGCTGGGAGGATTGCTTAAGGCCAGGAGTTTGAATCCAGACTGGGGAACATAGTAAGAACCTTGTCTCTTAAAAGAGAAAAAAATAATATGTATCCAGACTGTATAAAATAATTAACATTATTGACAGAATTATGTTTGCAGACACAATTTCTACATGCTACTTTGGGGAATGTATATACACACACACATAT
>NW_012148719.1:529339-531323 GCF_000956105.1 Propithecus coquereli
TTCTCTTTTTCTTCCCAGTCTGTGACACCAAATTCACATACATTAAACCTTTTCCATCATGAGCCATGTATATTTCATGCTTTTTTCCCCTCTCTCTCTTTTTTTAATCCTTTTTATCTGTCTAGGCATTTTTGGTTAACCCCCATCTTTCAGTTTACTAGTTCTCTCTTTAGCCTAATCTACTATTTAATTGCTTTTTACATTCATAATTTAGTTGTATTTTATTTCTAAATTTTTTATCTGATTTTTTATTAATTTTAGTTCTCAATAAAATTCTCAATGTGTCATTCTTTTCTTTTACATATGAAAAGATATTATTTTAAAGTCTGATAATTACAATATATAGATCTTCTGGAAATGTTTTCTATTATCTATTTTTCTCTTGGTCCTGTTTCCTGATACATCTGGCAACGTTTTTTTTTTGAATATGAAAATTGAAGCTGCTCTGGGTGGTGTTATGTTTCTCCAGAGAGTATTTAATTTGCTTCTGACGGACAGAATGGGGCAGGAGGTTACAGGCTAGGTTGCAGTCTTTGTAAGGTGTGGTCTCTTTCTGCCTTACCTGTAGGGTATAGCCCTTGGTGCTTACCAAAAACAGGGCATGTTTAACAGGCCTGCCATCCTTAGCAGGCCACGAACTCCAGTTTTGTCTCCTTACCCCTTGGGACTGTGACAGAGTCTGCTTAACTGCTCTGATGCTACTGCTTTCTGCTTGGTGTCTCAGCACCCCAGCCTTAGGAATCAGCAAATGCCATGAGGGAAAGAGCGATGAGAATGGAAGCTCGTCTCAGTACTTGCACCTTCTTCCTGGGATATAGTCAGACCTGCAAGTCCTGGTTGTCTTAGAAGTCTGATGCCTCCAAATGGATATTTAAAAAATAAAATGTATTGAGTTTTACTGGTGGTTCTCAGTGGAGAATGGGTCTGATCGAAGCTAGTTTCTTATAGCTGAAGGTGAAAGTCCCTGTCTGTCATTTGTCTTTTTACTTTGTTTACGCTGTTGTTTTGCTGAGAAGGTTTAAATTTTTGTATAGCCAGATTTATCTATCTTTTTCTTTATGGTTTTTGGCTTTGCCGTCATGCTTTAAAATGCTTTTTCTAAGCCAAGTTTATAGAAATAGTCATCTAAATTTTCTTTCAGTGTTTTGTTTTTTTTTCTTTTTTGAGACAGAGTCTCACTGTGTTGCCCGGGCTAGAGTGAGTGCCGTGGTGTCATCATAGCTCATAGCAACCTCAAACTCCTGGGCTCAAGCAATCCTCCTGCCTCAGCCTCTCAAGTGGTTGGAACTACAGGCATGTGCCACCATGCCTGGCTAATTTTTTCTATACATATTTTTAGTTGTCCAGATCATTTCTTTCTATTTTTTAGTAGAGATGGGGTCTCGCTCTTGGTCAGGCTGGTCTCAAACTCCTGACCTTGAGCGATCCACCCGCCTCAGCCTCCCAGAGTGCTAGGATTACAGGCGTGAGCCACCGCGCCCGGCCCTCTTTCAGTGTTTTTATGGTTGTATATTTCATGGTTCATTTTGGCATAAATTATGAGGTGAAGACCTAACCTTATTCTTTCCCCATGTGAGTAGGGCATTTGTCCAGCACCATTAATTGAGTAATCCATCTTCTGTGAAGATCTGAAATACAATCTTTATTACTAAGTACATGGTGTCTCATTAATATTTTAATTTATATTGTTTTGCTTACTAGTGAGGTTATATATATTTCACATGTATTTATTGGCTTTTTGGTTTTTCTATTCTTTACCCATTTGAAAAATTGTACTGTTGGTGTACTTATGCTGATATTTAATATAATATTTCTGTTGATATTCCAATAATCCTGTGTATGTCATTAATTCTGGTTGCAGTTTTTCATTTTCTTTTTAATTTTACTTATGATTTTTGACACAAAGGAATTTTTTATGTAGATAAGTATATTTATATGTTTATTGTCATTTTATTCTTTTTTTTATGGTTTTGAAGCCCTTCCT
>NW_012148719.1:534698-536017 GCF_000956105.1 Propithecus coquereli
CTGGGGGGCTGGGACGGGGCAGGATGTTCACAGAAGTCTAGACAGAAAGCAAAGCTCTCGGGACTCAGCAGCGAGGGCAGCCACACAGGGGTTTAGGAGTCTCTTCATCGTCACAGGTATGTTCCTTATTGAATGCTTTTTCTCATTTCTTATTTGGGGGGAATGTTTAAAGATAAATCATGTATTTTAAAAGCACACGCTCTTCTTTATCCTTCTTACTTACTAATCCCTTCGTGCATGCACCCATCCCCTTGCTTGCTGCGGGCACACGCTCCGGAAGGTCCCCAGGAGCTGCTCAGGGTGCAGGGGGCTCAAAATTGAAGCCCTGGGGGGTGTTTTGTCCATTAGGTCGGTAACATTGGAACTTAAAGAAAATAACTCTTTGGCAGAAAATGAGGTAGCAGGAAAGGGATTCACTAATAAATACAGTGCTGGGAACCCAGAACTGCCTGCCACCACCTGGGTGGGACTGGGCATCAGGGAGCCTTGTTGGGGGCTTTGGAGGCAAATAGGATGTGACTGCAGATGGGGGGTGGGAAGGTGCCCTCCAGGAACAGGCGGCAGAGCTGGTTGGCAGAGGACGGGAAGAACTGTAGCTGGGGTTGGAGGAGCTGGGGAGACGATGGGACTTCACTCCGTGGGGAATTGGGGCAGGAGCACGCCCTGGGCCACCTGCCTCCCTTTATGCAGACCTTGGTGACAGCCCACCTGGGCCTGAAGAATCCGCAGAGAGGGAGGTGTCGGAGTTGTGCTTGCCCAGGGAGGGGACAATCTCCCCACTATCACCAAGCAGATCTGTGCCCACTGGGTACACGGGAGCAGCAGCAGAGGTCTCGGGCTGGCAGGGAGAGCAGCCGTAGTACCAGCATCGGGGCCCTGGGGGTGCTGCTGCAGGCACACTCCGTCCCTGAGGAGCCTGGCTGTGAAGGAGGGCCGGGGTCTCCCAGGCAGCAGGGGGGCAGGAAGGGCTCCCCTTAGGAGAGGAACCCAACCGAATCTCCAGAGGTCGGTCACTGCTTGCGATGCTGTCCTTCTGGGCTCATTGCAGTACCCGGCCTTGGACACGTTCTCCTGTGTTTTCTGGCTGCCGCCCTCTGGGTGGTTTTGCCTCTGGAAATCCCAGCCCATTGTCCATCAGGTGCCCCCTTCTCGAGGGAGCAGGTGTGATGGTCTGAAACCGCAGGGCGAGGGATCGAGAGCACCAGGGCAGGAGAAGCGCTTCCCGGAATTATGTTATTCAGGACAAAAGTGAAACCGCCTTTGCTGACTCATGGAAGAATTTGCAAAGATCATGTCTCACACGCGCCTGGCGGACCTTT